>NW_028275159.1:12215289-12531759 GCF_013281855.1 Momordica charantia | reverse complement strand
AACTAAGTCATTCGTAGGAGGGTTGAAAAGCAATTAGCTACTCATAGAAACTGAAAAATAGAATAATAAGAAATGGAGTGAAATAAAATGTCATATTAAGTTAAGAGAATTACAATAGCTAAATTAAAATCGAGAACCAAAATCTAAGAAAATGATAACAACAAAAAGGAATTGCAATAAAAATAATTCTAGGAATGTTGAACACAATTAGACAAAACAAATTATAAAGCATAAATTCTAGAGAGAAAGCAAGCTGGAATTTAAATGTCAAGTGAGCTCCCCCTTTGAAGCTTGATGGAACTTGGTATTCATAAGCTAACCTTGCAAGTTGTGGAAGAAAATCTTGGGTATTTGATGGAGGAGCTACAATGGGGCTTAACAGCATTTGGTTGCACGGATCAATGGATGGGTTGAGATTTCTTCTAACTGCCCGGTCAACAAACCCTTATTTGTAGGTGGAGAATGCGCCAGGCGCATTGCTGAAGTATCTGGAGTGTTGGCGATGCGCCAGACGCATTGCTGCTAGCTTTAAGATAGCCTATGTGTCCATCTGCAGTAGGTGCATTGCTGCTTTTTTTTCCTTCCTTTTCCCTATAAAACATATATATTCCTCATAATTCCATCTATTTATCCAAAACCAAGTGTGTTTGGGGAGGGAATACCCTGACACGTGGAGGACCCCTATTGGTGCTCCAAGATGGCTCATGAGTCATGCCCAGCTCGGATAGCCGAGATGGCCGCCACTAACGTCGACAAATGCTAAGAATGAGGGCCGAGGTGAACCTGGCCCAGGTCCGACCTACAGGGGAGCTCGGTAGGGGCCGATGTGAGTAAACAGTCAGCGGCGTGATTATCGGGCGTAACCGTCGGTCCCGAGATTACCTGGTGTAACTGACGGTCCCGAGATATCGAATGTAACCGTCGCGAGATTAGAGGGACTACCACCCATAAGTAGAGGGCCTCACTCCACGATCAGGTACGATGATTCTGACCTCGAACTAAACTGGGAATCCGACTTATACTGACTTGATCGTCAGAGTGCTCACCTTTTTGTGCAGGTCCGCCCAAGTATTCAGATCGGTCCGGAGGCCGAGTTCGAGCTGCAATCTGAAATACACTGTGGTGCATATCCTTGCATAAACATTTGGCGCCGTCTGTGGGGAACGACAATCTCAGTCATCCCCAATTCTTTAAAACCAACACGCGAGCGAACATGGTTCAACCAGCGAACTCGACCAATACGACAGATCGAAGAACTTTAGCTGCCAGCGATGCCCACCAGAGGGAGGTCGGAGCAGCAGTGGTAGAGGGCAAGGTCACGACAGCCTAGCAACGGAACCCCTCCGCAGGTCGCACGGATCACTGCCCTGCCCTACCCCCGCCTGCGCACCCGAGGACGTCCAAGCCACCCGTGGCCGAGGTGGGACCTCTAAGAAGGGCGCCCGGGGTCCAGCCCCGGCTCCAACAAGCGAGAACTTTGATCGCTCCAGAGAGAGATGAGGCAATGCGCACACAAATGCGCTCCATGGAGGAAATGTATAAACGAAATGATGCTAGCTGCAGGCGCAGGGTCCCGATCTGAAAATCGAGTGATGCGCGTGGACGTACGCGAGCAAAGGGTTCCCCACCTCGGCCCAGCCGAGGAGGAACGTCCCGAAGACAACGAGAGCGAGGGGTACACTCGCCAGAGGGGAGACCTCCGTGAGCATCTCAACAGAAAGAGAGGCTCGTCTCTCCGAAAAGGGCAGTCACCATCCCGCTCACACAGGAGCTCCAACCAGCAGGCTGAATCCTCTCACAATCCCGTAGGGATAATCACAAGGGAGGAGTTCGACCAGCTGAGGGGCGAGCTCGATGCTCAGGTGGAGCCTTAAAGGCCAAATGTGAGCAGAAAGACGACTCACTGAACGATGGCGACTTGGGAGAATCGCCTTTCACCTCGGATGTTTTGGAAGCACCAATCCCTCCGAAGTTCAAAGCTCCTACTGTGAAGCCTTATGATGGGACGAAGGACCCCAAGGACTATGTTGAGGTCTTTGAAGGCCTCATGGACTTCCAAGCGGCATCAGACGCAATCAAATGCCCGCCCTTTCAGATCACGCTTACTGGCAGCGCGCGATTGTGGTATCGGAGACTGCCAGCCAGGTCGATCTCGACCTACTCACTCTCAGCTGAGAAGGGAGTTCCTCGCCCAGTTCTCTTCTCGGCACTATGACAAAAAGACAGCACCCATCTCGCCACCATCAGGCAGAAGGAGGGTGAGACAGCTGCGGGAATATGTCACCAGATTCCAGGAGGAGCAGTTGAAGGTTGCACACTGCTCCGATGACTCGGCCATGTGCTATTTCCTCACCGGTCTAGCCGACGAAGCCCTCACGGTGAAACTTGGGGAGGAGGGCCCCGGCCACCTTCGCCGAGGTGCTTCAGAAGGCGAAGAAAGTCATCGATGGACAGGAGCTCCTCCGAACCAAAACAGGCCGACCGGAGCGAAAGATCGGCCGGGGCAGAAGTGGAAAAGATGTAGAAAGGGCAGATCCCAAGTCCAAGGACAAGGGATCCTTTTCCAGCGGCCGAGCTGAGTATCGAAGGTGAGAGCGGACCTACCAGGAGCCGACCTTACGAGCGCTTCACCCCGACCACGATTCCAATTTCCGAGATCCTAACATCGACGGATCGAGAGTCTGGAATGGAAAACTACTCAAGCGTCCTGAGAAACTTCGGGGAGCCAGAGAGGCGCACAAAGGACAAGTATTGCCGCTTCCATCGGGAGCACGACCACACACGTCGGACTGCTGGGAGTTGAAGCGCCAAATTGAGGATCTAATTCAAGATGGCTACTTCAAGAAGTTTGTGGGAAAGCCCAGGACCAGCTCAGCAGAGAAAAAGGAAGAGCGAAAGCGTTCAGGGACGCCACCCGCCGCCGGCGCACTGACCGACCTGCGGTCATCATACCATTTTTGGAGGGCCAAGCGGGGGTCAGTCCGGACATAAAAGAAAGGAGTTAGCCCGTGCAGCCAGGCGCGAGGGGTGCATCATCAGGGAGCAGGGCCGACCTGCCCAATCACCTTCGACGGTGCAGACTTGGAGGAGGTCCACCTGCCCCACAATGATGCACTTGTGATTGCTCCCTTGATTGATCATGTGGTGGTCAGGAGAGTGCTGGTAGACGGGGGCGCATCCGCTAACATCCTGTCCTTACCGACCTACCTCGCCTTGGATGGACGAGGTCGCAATTGAAGAGAAGCCCGACACCGCTGGTTGGGTTCTCTGGAGAATCGGTCATCCCAGAGGGTTGCATCGACTTGCCGGTCACGCTGGGGCAGGACCGAACTCGGGTCACTCAAATGGCCGAGTTCGTGGTAATTGACGGTAGATCGGCCTATAACGCCATCTTTGGGAGACCCATCATCCACTCATTTCGGGCCATTCCCTCAACACTTCATCAAGTTTTGAAGTATCCCACCCCCAATGGCGTGGGCACGGTCCGAGGTGAACAGACCGCTTCGAGGGAGTGTTATGCCTCCGCACTCAAAGGCTCATCGGTCTGCGCCCTCGAAACTCTCGCCGGGTAGGGATGGAGCTCGAGTTCGAGGCCGACTTGCCGAGGAAGGAGTTTGCCGCACCCACTGAGGAGCTCGAGCTTGTTCCTCTGCTTAGTCCCGAGAAGCAGGTAAGCATAGGAACCAAGCTGGGGGCCACCGACAGAGAGGAGCTAATCCACTTCCTCAGATCCAACTCGGACGTCTTTGCGTGGTCCCATGAGGACATGCCTGGCATTGACCCGCGAATTATGACGCATCGCCTCAGCATAGATCCATCATTCCGACCTGTGAAACAAAAGAGAAGACCTATAAACAAGGAGAAGAGTGATGTAATTGTTGAGGAAGTTAACAAACTTTTGAAAGCTGAATACATAAGAGAAATTTCGTATCCCGAGTGGCTCTCCAATGTTGTATTAGTTAAAAAATCTAACGGCAAGTGGAGAATGTGCGTAGATTTTACGAACTTAAATAAGGCATGCCCGAAAGATTGCTTCCCACTGCCGAGGATTGATCAACTCGTGGACGCCACAGCCGGGCACGAACTGCTCTCCCTTCATGGACGCCTACTCTAGGTACAACCAAATCAAGATGCATGTCCCAGATGAAGGTCATACCGCTTTCATAACAGACCAAGGTATGTACTGCTACAAGGTCATGCCCTTCGGGTTAAAGAACGCAGGAGCGACCTACCAGAGAATGGTGAACAAAATGTTCGCCAAGCAGATCGGCCGGAATATGGAAGTGTATGTGGACGACATGCTTGTCAAGAGCAAGCAGTCTAAGTCGCATCTCTCCGATCTGACCGAAGCCTTCGAGGTTCTGAGGGCATATCAAATGAAGCTCAACCCCGCTAAGTGTGCCTTTGGAGTCTCTTCGGGAAAATTCCTCGGCTTCATGGTGAATAACCGGGGAATCGAGGCCAACCCCGAAAAGATTAAAGCCGTGACCGAGATGAAGGCACCAAAGACGCTGAAGCAGCTTCAGTGTCTCAATGGCAGGATTGCGGCCCTGAGCCGGTTTGTTTCAAGATCGACAGATAAGTGCCTTCCTTTCTTCAAAATCCTACGAAAGAAAGGGCCGTTTGAATGGACAGCGGAGTGCGAGCAAGCGTTCACAGCAATTGAAGAGCTACCTAAGTTCGGCACCTTTGCTCGCGAAGCCCATGCCGGGGGACAAGCTCCAATTGTACTTAGCAGTGTCTGACAGTGCCGTCAGCTCGGTCCTAATCAGGCAAGAGGAAGCGCGGCAAAACCCGGTCTACTACACAAGCAAGGCTATGCCCGAAGCCGAGACTAGATACCCTCAGATGGAGAAGTTGGCTCTCACTTTGGTCACCTCGGCCCGACGGCTCAGACCATACTTCCAAGCCCATACGGTGGTGCTGCTCACTAACTTGCCCCTAAAAAGCATCTTCCATAAGCCGGAAGCTTCTGGACGCCTAATGAAGTGGGCAATAGAGCTAAGTGAGTACGACATCCAGTTCGAACCCAGAACTGCGTTGAAAGGACAAGCAGCGGCAGATTTCATAGCCGAGCTCACACCACCTTCCGAGCTGAGCGAGTCCGACCTACCTTGGACAGTCTATGTCGACGGATCCTCCAATGAGAAGGGGTGCGGAGCCGGGGTCCTCTTGCTCGGACCAGGGGGCGAGCGATTTGAGTATGCCTTGCGTTCGGCTTCCGGACTTCTAACAACGAGGCCGAGTATGAAGCATTTATTGCCGGCCTGCGAATCGCTAGAGCATTGGGGGCCTCTTGTGTTAAGGTCTTCAGTGACTCCCAGCTTTGGTGTGAGCCAGATCAAGGACGAGTACCAAGCCAAAGACACCCGAATGGAGAAATATTTGGGCAAGGTCAGATCGTACCTCGCCCAGTTTCGAACTTACGAAGTAAGCCGGATTCCGCGAGCAGAAAATTCTAATGCTGACGCCTTGGCCAAGTTAGCATCGGCGTACGAGACCGACCTGGCCAGGTCGGTCCCCGTCGAGATCTTAGATAATCCCTCGATCTCAGAGCCAGATCTGATGGAGATCGGCGCTCCAGAATCTTCATGGATGGACCCGATCGCGGACTTCATTAGGGGCAACTCACCACAAGACCCCAAGGAGCGCAGAAAGTTGGCAAGGCGGGCAGCTCGGTTCGTGGTCCGAGATGGGGCATTGTACCGACGTGGCTTTTCCCTGCCTCTATTGAGATGCCTAACCCCTGAAGAGGGCCTGTACGTCCTCAGAGAGATCCACGAAGGAGTGTGCGGCAATCACTCAGGCGCCCGGTCGCTGTCAGCCAAAGTGATCCGACAAGGATACTATTGGCCGACCCTCAGCCAGGACGCCAAGAAGTTCGTTAGAACTTGCGACAATTGCCAACGCTACGGAACCATAATCCACCAACCTCCCGAGCTGCTCACCTCATCTCGATCGTCGCCATTTCGCGCAGTGGGGGATAGATATCATTGGTCCTTTCCTTTGGGCAAGGGCCAGACCAAGTTCGCTGTGGATTATTCACCAAGTGGGCCGAGGCCGAGGCGCTCTCCCACATAACGGAATCCAGAGTCACGTCCTTCGTATGGACGAATATCATATGTCGCTTTGGTATACCGCAGGGCATAGTGACAGACAATGGGAAGCAGTTTGACAACGCCAAGTTCAAAGACTTTTGCAGCAAACTTGGCATAAGTCATCTTAGCTCATCCCCCGCACATCCGCAAGCAAATGGGCAGGTGGAGGCAGTCAACAAGATCATCAAGCGAGGCATCAAACTTAGACTGGACTCCAAGAAAGGCAGGTGGGCCGAGGAGCTACTAGAGGTTCTATGGTCGTTCCGGACCACCCAACGAGAGTCGACGGGTGAGACCCCGTTCTCCCTGGCCTTCGGCTCCGAAGCTGTAGTCCCGGTTGAGATCGACATGCCATCTGACAGAGTAGAGCATTACGACCTACGACAAATGAGGAAGAGTTGCTCCTCAACCTCGACTTGTTGGAAGAAAGAAGAGCAATGGCCCAGCTACGCCTGGCGGAATATCAGGGCAGAATGGCCAGACATTACAATGCCCGCGTTCGACCTCGGGCCTTTCAGGTCGGACATCTGGTCTTAAGGAGGGTCCAAACGCATGTGGGTGCCCTTGATCCGCCTGGGAGGGCCCGTTTGAGATCAAGGCATAGTCCGACCTGGGACGTACATATTGGCCGATCTGAAAGGAGACGTCCTCGCGCACCCGTGAAACGCGGAGCACCTGAAGTGTTATTCCTTGAAATGCCAAAAGGATTTTCAATGAATCTGTAAAGACTGTTCCAAAAGAATTATGATCGGAATAAATGTGATGATTTAATTTCATGCTTCCGAGTTCGACCAGAAATTAAATGGGGGCCACGGACTCCCACGCGATCACATTCCAGCAGCTGGTTCAAATTCAATCCTCCGAAGCCTAGGGGTACGAGGTGCGATGCCAAAACCACTGACGAACTTAAAATTCAAACCTTCAAGGCAAAAGGGCGATGTGAAAAGTTCAAAATGATCAAGCCTCCGAACTTGGGGTACGAGGGGCGATATGAAGAATAGCTACGGACTTAGGATTTTAGCCTTTTAACCTTTTTTAAGTTAAGGGTGAGATGTTAACAAATCCAGAGTTGGTGCAATGCATTGAACATTAGAGATTCAAATTCAAACTTTCAATTATTTTAATTGAAGGCGCGACCTCAAAAGCAAGAGGTGCGAGGTGACATTGGCTTTAGCAAAAAAGGAAGACAGCAAAGTAAAAAACAAATGAAGCTTCTTCATTAATGGAGAGCAGAGCCAAGGCTTATAGACCTTGCAGCTCTGCCCTGACAAAAAAAACAAAAGAGAAGGACATCGAAAAGCCTCGTGAAGGGTGGTCGCCTAAGAGCCTGCTTGAGGAGCGCCCTCTTGAGTGGCGCCGACCTGGTCCTCTTCGAGATCGGAGTAGTCAGAGTCCAGATCTCTGACATACTGATCCACCAACGCTTGGGGGCTAGGGGTGCCGCCAGGCCCAGACGCCCACTTCTCGGCATACCTCCTTTTCAGACCGTTGAGATCGATCTGAAGGTCGGGCATGTCGGAAGCAATGCCCTTCATGAGGAACTTGAAGCCCGCGTCAGAAAATTCTTTGGCAAATCCATCGAAGTCAGGATGTTGCCTAAACGATTCCTCCAATAGGACTCCATTGCTGAGGCGCTCCTTCGCTGTCTCCAGCTCGGCAGTCGCATGCTCCAGCTCCTTATCCTTCACTTCAAGCGCCTGGAGCATGTCGTCCTTCTCCTTCAGGAGCTGGAACTTCTCCTTCTCCAAGCCCCTGGTGATAGTGTGGGCAGCTCGGAGTTGGGCCTTGCGCCTGTCCTCTTCCTTCTTCAGCAGCTCGGCCTGGGACTCCATCTCGGCCTTCAAAATCTCCACCTCAGCGTGAGCCTTCAGCAGCTCATCCTTCATGGTGGAGGAAGCAGCCTCCAAGGTAGCAGAGAACTCCTCTTTCTCCCTCGCTGCCAGAACTTCCCTCCCATCCAGCTCGGCCTTTACAGCCAGAGCCGATTGAATGGAACACGAAACGACGCCTGAGAAACGGTACAAGGAAATTAGACCGAGCTACCTGTTAGGCGAAATTAAGCAAAAATGGGGACACTAGTCTTACCTCGGCGGCGTAGTCGATGGTCCTCTGCAGAACGGACCCAGGGTCGCTCACAAATTTGGACGCCCTCCTTAGGCAGCGGTCCAAACTTGCAGCTGAGATGCGGGACACCTGGTCCCTCACCCCGGAACTTGACGGCTCAACTCTGAACCGTGCCGTCACGTCGGACGTCCCGCCCATCCTGGCCGCAGGATCGTCCACCCGATCTGCGAAACTTGCAGGCAAGACCCTACAAGCTCCGACCTCCGAGGGGGAGGTCGCCTTCTTTTTCTTCCTTCTTCGCTTCAGAGGGGCTTCCCCCCTCACCTCCTCACCCAAAGGCGGGGCGTCCACCGCCTCGGTCTGATCCCTGGGGCGCTTCTCCCTCGAGGGACCCCCAGAAGACTCCAGCTCGATCACTGGGGCTGGATCTTCCGAGGCAGGCCCTGCCACGGTAGGGGTGGTAGGTTTCGAACTCTGGGCGGCCTCAAGAGCATGGGCTCGGCCCTTGGACTTGCGCTTCACGCTGCTTGCAAATCCGCAAACCATGGCTGCAAATAAAAAACAGGGGTCATCACAAGGTTAGAGGAAAATGGGGTGAGGCAAGGCTCGGCATACCAAGTTCAGAGTTCGGCCTTGAGGATTCAATGGGACGAACTGCAGGGTTGTAATCTAGCAGGCCCGGACTCAAGCAGCAGCTCGTCGGTCACCAGGGTTCCGACCTTCCTACCCCTCGGAAAGCGCTCCTTGTAGTATTTCAGCGTGTCGAAGGAGGCTTGCGTAAGCTCGGAGACTGGTCGGATTGAAACTGCACAAAGACCAAATTTGAGTTGAACCTGAATGACAGAAAAGAAAATTACAAAAAGCAAGAACTACTCCGTACCTAGGTTCCCAAACCTAGTGGGGACGTCAAAGAAGGAACGACCTGACTCGTCCTTTGCGAGCCATTCCCCATAAGCGTAGAACCACTTCCTCACCCATCCCTTGATGGAGGTCGGCCCCTTAACTATACCGCCAGCGCCTTTCCTTGCGCACATATAGAACCGACCAGGCTTCTTAGCTATCCTTTTCGCTTCGAAGCACGCGAGGAGCTGGTCTACGTCCAACAGCTCGGCCTCCTCACTATCCCGAGCTCGTAGCCAAAAAAGGATGGCCAAAGCGAAAATGACACCCCACCCATTGGGGGCCACTTGAGCCGGAGCCAACCCAGTCCAGAAGAGAAATTCTTGGACAAAAGGGTGAAGGGGAAGTCTGAGGCCGTACTCAAACATTTTGAAGTAGAGAGTGACCCATCCCTCCGGAGGATTGTCAGCTCTCTCCCCCTCCTCCGGAAGCCTGAGGAGGATGTTCTCAGGGATAGCGAACCCCTACGAAGGGATCCGAGGTAGTGCTCAGGTATCCTAGAAGGGTATTCCAAACCCTGACCTGAAGTGGAGGCATCACTATCCTCCCTGTCATCGGAGAATCTAAAGTTTTCTATCTCCTCGAGCTCGGACTCTAACCTACGAGCTAAGTCCTCATCGGATCCTAAGTTGCTGCTAAAAGAGGACGACATGGCAACTACGTTCGAAAGAGAAAAGGGAGAGAGACCGACCTACCAAGGGTTCGAGCTGCCTTCAGATCGAACTCCAAGAATTCAGGGAACGTAAGGTATGACCTGAAGGATTGGGGGCATTTATAGCCCGTCGGAAGAATTTCCCCACCGTACACGTGTAATCAACGAGCGGCTAGGATCCTCCCTGAGATCCGAAGCGTCGGAATATTTGAATATTCCGACGATAAATCTTCCGCGACGGTTATATTTCCCCACGAGTTGGAAGTCGCCACGTGCCCAAAGCAGGTCGAATGAACTTCTCTGCCAGGTCGAGATCGGACCGGACAGAGAGGGGGCCAATGTTTGGGGAAGGGAATACCCTGGACACGTGGACGACCCCTATTGGTGCTCCAAGATGGCTCATGAGTCATGCCCAGCTCGGATAGCCGAGATGGCCGCCACTAATGTCGACAAATGCTAAGTATGGGGGCCGAGGTGAACCCGGCCCAGGTCCGACCTACCGGGAGCTCGGTAGGGGCCGATGTGAGCAACTGTCAGCGGCGTGATTATCGGGCGTAACCGTCGGTCCCGAGATTACCGGTGTAACCGACGGTCCCGAGATTATCGAATGTAACCGTCGCCAGATTAGCGGGACTACCACCCATAAGTAGAGGGCCTCACTCCACGATCAGGTACGAAGATTTCTGACCTCGAACTAAACTGGGAATCCGACTTATACTGACTTGATCGTCGGAGTGCTCACCTTTTTGTGCAGGTCCGCCCAAGTATTCAGATCGGTCCGGAGGCCGAGTTCGAGCTGTAATCTGAAATACACTGTTGTGCATATCCTTGCATAAACAAAGTGTACAAGTCTTTCCTAAGAAATAGTCCCCTTTATACCGGATTCAATGCATGAAACATATGTATTTAATTTCCGAAGACACTAACACATGCACAATTTGTAAACACTTTTCCCTAAAATTCAAGACTTATCAGAAGGTTTCTATTTATACTATATTACTAAAGGATGTAGAAGAACTGTACGTAGGTTGGTTTTTGTTTAATTTGTTGTGTTGGAATCTGTATTTGCAAATATTACTATTAATAACTTTCTTATATACACAACAATCATAATAATTTTTCTTCAATCCCTTTGCTATATACACAAGGAAAATGAGTGGGGAAGGAAAAAAAAAAACAAGTGCATGAATTTGCTATATTTTAGGGAATATGAAATAAGAATAGGAATAAGAATAGGAAGGTTTCTATTTTTTCCATGTTAGTTTAGTTAAATTATACCTTAGAGTTGTCTAATTGTTAGACTAGCCTCCATATCTTTGCAAGTTTGTTTGTTTCTAGGAAACTCTCCTTTTAATGACCATTATACGTCATGGTAGTTTTTTTATTGGGATGGTCCTCCCTACGATGCCTTTCATGGGATGATCTCATGCTCTTGAAGTTTGACAAGTTTAATCATACTGTCCATATTTGATGTACTTTGATGTCATACTCTAGGAGCACTTGGATGTGATCAGGAGAGAGTTGGCAGAGTTCATACTCTCGCACATATACTTTTCGTAGTATATGTGCTATCTTGTTTTTTTGCTTTCCCGTTCATGTAACTCATTGTCGTTTTGTTGGCCGTCGCATGTTGGAGATTGACAATTTTTGTTCAGTGAAGGGTTCCATCAAATACTTTTGGGCAATACCCTCGGCATGAACACATATACTGTAACGGTATATTGAGGTTTGGTTCTCGATCACTATTAATGCCTCATGTTATTGACTATATTCTTGAGCTGAAACATATCGTATGATCTTGAGAAGCATGTTGGTCATAGTAGAATTATTGTTGTGTCATTTACCACCCCATAAAATTAGTTAGACATTATGTTTTCATGTCTTCTGAAGGAATGGAGAATGTATATATATAGTTTCATTTCATTTTGGTGTGGAGAAAGAAAATAAAATGCATGGGTACTACATTGGAGGAGATCATAATGATTGCCAAAGCAATAAATTGCATTGAATTGAATGAGAGCAAATGATGTACATATATATAGTGCAAAAGGCAGAGGGTGATCATTCCCTTAATTTTATTATTGGGAGGGGAGGAAGAACTTAGTTTTCATTTGTTATGTCCCTCCTTCAGTTTTACTTTCTATTTTCTATCGTGCTTTGCAAGTTAGCATTTTGGCAATAGTGGAGTGTGTTCAAACTTTTATGTCTTTCATACTTTCTCCTTTCATTACTTTTACTAATTGTGAAAGCTTGTTCTTGCAGTGAGACATGGGCTAGATAATGTTTCCGTTTCCTTTGTGTTTGTTAAAGCTATGTTGTTTAGATTGGTGTGTTCATATCTTGTTTCTGGTTGTCTTTCTCTCCCGTTCTGGCTACTTATGTGGTCTCTTTTGTGAATATCGTGCATTGATTTTAGGCTTGACTTGCTTATGTAAATTGTGCAAGTAGTCGATTAAGACTTAGTGTTTTATGTGTCATGCATATAGTATAATGTATCGTTGGATAATTGTGTGGTTTAAAGTTTAGTTGGATAATTGTGTGGCTATCCTGCAGAAAGATAGCCAATTAAGACTTATTGTTCATATTTGTGTCATGCATATAGTTGAAAGTCGGAGCGAGGGTTGAAGGAAGCGGGGCCGAGCATTTCTGTAATATGTTAGCTACATTTTGTAGTTTGACCTTTCACGTGTACACGGTATGAACTCTAACAACATATAATAGTAATATGTTAGCTACATTTGTTGTAGTTTGACCTTTTGCATATACTATTGTGAAATATTTGAGGTTTTTGTCCATTGCTTAGGTCTTCCAAGAAGAGCCTGGAGAACCACGATGGGTAGCTACTTGGAATATCTAAAAGATGATTGGTGGACCATTTTTTGTTGGGTTAGTAGTTACTTGGTATAGTTTGTTTATGTACGGGGTTGATGGACATGAAAACTTTCGTTCATGTATATATAATTTACTATATGTATACACTTTATATTTGTAGGTGGGTTGATGTACTAATGGATATATATGTTCTTGTATGTAAAATACGTTACAATTGACAGGCACAGGTACAACTATCGAAAGCGATTTTTAGAAACATTTCAAAACATGCTTATATGAAAAGTTACATTTATAAATGTCAACAAAATAGGTTTCGTGACAAAAAAAAAATTAAAATTGTTTCTTGACAATTAAATGTTGACATTATCAAGTACATCATGATAGTTCTAAATTGTCGTTGTAAATCTTTACGTGACATTTATCGAATGTCATTATTTAATGTTGCATGACATTTTTAAGTTGTCATTATACAATTTTTCGTGATTGTTAAAACTGGCAATATTGACTATTAAAACTATCACTACAAAAGTTTTTATGACAGTTATAAATAATCGTTAAAAAAATTCATGTCAATCTTTAACTGTCGTTAAAAACTAGTTCATGGCAATTTATAAATTGTCGTCTTTAGGTATTTATGGACAGAATGACAAAAATATTCTATTGTTTTAGTGACACTTATAAATTGTAATTAAATGACTTTCCGTGACATTTATTAATTGTGATGGAAAATCTATTCATGACAAAGTATAATTGTAGTTGAAAATGCATTGATGACAATTTTTCAATTTGTCATCTTCATCTTCTCCTATTTCTTGATGTCTTAATAGATGACAATTACATAATTGTCATAAATGATGTTAATGCCAGAATTTAACTGTCATTGAAGACCGACTTTCTACTAGTGCACAACACATAAGACGCAGGCATAATTCTATCAGGTAGTTGCTCTCTAATGGAATAATTTCCATTGATTATGTAAAATCAAAAGAGAATGTTGCAGATCCTTTGACGAAAGGATTGTCAAGAGAGCAAGTTGCTTATACATCGAGGGAAATGGGGCTAAAGCCTATGAAATGAAATATCTGGTGGTAACCTAACCTAGTTGACTGGAGATCCCAAGATCTAGGTTCAATAGGCAAACTGGCTAGATAATTCATAGTTGACACACTAAGAAACTTATAGTTTCTTCCCATTTCTATGATGTTATGTGTGTGATTTGTTGATGTTAAGGTCATATTGATATCTTGGTTACAAGAGGGGTAGTGGCAGAATACTCTTAATCAATATCACCTATGTGAGAGTAGAATTGGATCGGTTCTATGAGAACTTTTCAAATGGCTTATGTTCTCTAAAACTCTCATGAATTCAGGATCTTGTCCAGGACCAAAATGGACACAACTGCATAGAACTCAAAGATACAAGATAAGTTATGTGTGATATTTGTTGTCTCAATTTATCACGAGAAGGATAGTTCCAGAGCTAGTTCTCACTATTTCTTCGTTAAATTCGATAGATATTCACTAAGGAAGGTTCAAGTCCAAAAACATATTTCCTTATGCATAACTTATCTATTTGCTCTCAACGTCTTGGTCGTGTCTTGTCTATCTCACTTTCTTTCATGTAGGGGATTGTTGGATTTAAAGGTGTGAAAGAAAGTATAAGAAACTTATTCACATATACGTTGTGAATATGTTTTGTGGTTTTGTTTCTTTTAATATTAAATTTGGAGTTATTTATTTAAATGGAAAAGTTTTTTCTTTATTTTGTTAATTTAACTTTATTATGTTAAATTACGCATGTAACATATGCAAAAAGGTTACATATGTGTTTAATTTTGTGTGATAGGTTACATGTTTGGACAACTATATATAGTTGTGTTTTCCTTCATTTTGAGATATCCAAGCATACCTCATTATTATTCTCCTCCTCTCACAAGAATTCTCTATTCTTTTTGAGTTCTTATTCTTGTTTGTGTTGAGAGTAAGTGTCTAAGAGTTCTGCCAGATCCGAGTAGTTCGAGGTTGCAGTTCTACCGGAGTTAATCGTTGTATCCTGCTGAGATGATCGCAGTAGTCTGCTAGCAACTTGTGCAGAGCGAATAATTGTCTTCAGGTCAGCGCTATTGAAGCGTGCCTCGACTAATTTATCAAGCTTTGGTGTTCATGAAGTCATTCGAATTTGTATCGTTTGTAGCTAGCTAGTTACGTTGTAATTGTTGCTAGTGTTATTTAGTTTACATATACAACGTGCATTTACCCAACATTTCTAACCTTGGTATGTCCTTAGAAATTTTTGTTTATGGTATTGAAAGCTTAAATTTCTTTAAATTTTATCAGTATCTTTGGGTTACATCTTATTTGCTAGGATTGTTTGAGTTATTGAATAATATTTGCATTTTAGCATTATTATGAAAATCCTGAAACATCTTGATATATATTTTTTTTGAAGTATGCTTAGTTTTAGGGGAAGTTATGTCTCTTGGAAAATATGAAGTTTGATTGTTTGTCTCATTATTAAATATATTTTTTATTGAAGAAATTTTGATACTTTCTATGAAAATATTGGTGTTAAATTATTTGATGAGATGATTCTTCACTCTCCTACATTTATTATATGATTCATTTATTTAGGGAGAGTCTCATGTTTATTATTTAGTAATGATACATATATTGATTTATGTCTATTGCATTTTTCTATAGAAATTGAAACTTAAGCTTATTGTTTGGATGATTTGTGCTTGTTACTATTGATATGAAAACATTTATTTATCATTTTTTATTGATTCCAAAAGGGGGAGAAAATATGAGAAAAATGGAATTAATTTATTGAATATATCTCTTGTGCCACTTTAAAGATATTTTTTTAAGTGATTTGTCATCATAAAAAATGGGGACATCGTTGGCTTTACGAGCTTCAATCATGTGATATATTTTGATGACAACAGACTTAATCTATTAATGATTTTAGTGTTTCAAACTATCCATAATGTAGAGCTTAAAAAAGACGAATTCAATGCAATTTTAATCTCTCAAATCGGAGTTCAAAAGAAAAAGTTATGATTGAAACAAATTGAAAGGAAAATACCCGAGAGGATGATGTGGACAAATTACATGCTTACACATTCGATTTCTTCCGGAAGTGGATGATTATTCATCTGCTTCTCACGTAACATGATGAACTAAATTATTAAAAAAAAAGAAAAAGAAAAGCAAAAAAGAAAAACGAAGAAAGAAAGAGATGAGAAAAAGAAAATGGAAAAAATGAAAAGAGAAAAAAAAAAAGATGTAGCCGTTGGAGGGATTAATAATTATATAATTATATTATATATTATAATATAATGTACTCATTTTAGTTTCAAATCAATTTTTACACTTTTTCCTCTCTTATTTAATCCACTCTCATCTCCCAAATTTTAACACAACAATTTTTGTTATTTCTCAATCCTCCATAATTCATTGTTGTCCATCTTCAAGCTCTTAATTTTAATTCAATTTTTATTCTTATGAGGAATGAGTTATTTGGAGATTTTCTTGTTGTGAGGAATGAGTTATTTGTGACCTCAAATTTGTAAACCTATTCTATTTGAGAGTTTTAGTGTGTGAAAAATCTTAATTTCCATATTTATTTGGGTTTCGTTCTTAAGTCGAGTAAAAAGAACAGTGTGATACATGAATGAACCAATACCACATCCTAAATGAGAGGGATCCTGAGATCATGGAAGAATGGTCAAGAAAGATTTAATATAATTGATAGTCAAGGTGCACCTTCCGTTTCAATAACTCAATCGTAAGAACTCCAAATTTAAGTGTGTGTTACTAGAAAGCATGTGAGTGAGGACAAAGCAAAATCTCGATAGATACTTGGGAAGTGGAGTAGGTCGGAGGTTGGCCGAACCACTATAAATCTTTTGCCTAACGTTTTCTCTATCCCTATACTTTTTATTTATTGCAATTTATTTTCAAACATTTCTTTTATTGCAAATATATGTTGTGCTCATCTTGAATATTTATTTTATGATAAGTATAGATTATGCATAAATTGTTTTAGCTTAAAAAGTTTACTTAGTTATTTGATTTGTGCTTAAATTTTGAAAAAGTTTAGTAAATTGATCTTGAACATTATTCACCCTCCTCCTCTAGTGTTGCCATACCGATCAAACAACGCTCTACTTCTCACACAAGAAGGATGAAATGAGAGGAACAATCAGAATCCATATGTATCTCTACCTTCTATAAACCTAACTACTTAGTAGGAGCATACGAGCACTCAATCCAATTTAGGGATAGCAAAAAAAACCTGTAGGACCCGATCCTTGTGGCTATTTGACCCAATCAGGTCGGGAATACCCAGTTTGACCGAGGATAGGGTCAAAACAGGGATCGTAATTGAGGTTCCCGTCCCCCTCCCGTTTAATATTTTATTAGTTTTTATTTTTATATTTATAATATTAATTAATATATTAATTTTATAAAATCCTCTTAGATAGATGGGAGCATCTATTTGATTTAAAATACTACAAAATGTTTACTGCATTATTGGAGAGGTTGATAACACCTCTAATTCTGGGAGAGGGGGTATTTTCCAAGAAATTATTCAATAATTGCTACCATATTATTTGTAATAATAGTTAGCTATAGAGCAGAAATATACTACGAAACATACATTTTAACTACTACGTCCACTATTTTTTTTTTCTTTACATTGAACATGTTGGTGCAATGCCATTTTGATGCATGCCAAAATGACAAATTAATGTCTATGTGATTAGATTGTGGGATTCACTTTTGGATCGTTCACATTGGCTTAGAAATATGAGTGTAATTGCCAAAGCGAGCATAGCTTAGCGATAATTGACATATATCTCCAACCAAGAGATTGTGAGTTTGATCCCCCACCCCACATGTTGTACTAAAAAAAAGAAAAAATAAAGAAATATAGGTGTAATTATTTCGAATTTGGCCAGTTTTTAGAAAACAAAATCAACCCAAACTCAAGTCAGGGTCAGTTCGGGTCAATGTCCTTTTATTTATTTATTTATTAATGCATGAGGCCAAAGTTCAAGCACCTATGGATTTACATTTCATTGATTGTTTGATTAGATACAGTTGATTCCTTATGATTAAGGTCCGTTATTTTTGCTATTTATTAAATCAAATAAATCCCTGAAAGTAAGCATATATACCTAATTTGTTACAAGGGTATATATGTGTAACGCCCCGTATTTTTTTATATATGATATTTTAGTTGTTTAAATCCATAAATTAGAGAATCTTTTTTTTAATTTTCGTTACAATAGAGATTTTTTCTAATTTAGTATTTTTGTTCTTTGTTATTATCTTTTTTTTTTTAAAAAGGATAATATTTATTAGGTAAGATTGGATTAGATAAAGCATATTAAGAAAATAAAATAAAAGAAAGAAAGATAAAAGAAATAAAAAACGAATTAAAAAAACGAATAAAAGATGGGTTGGGCTAGAATTAGTTAAAAGACAATATCACAAACCCTAGGTTATATTGTTAAGTTTTCCCCTTTCCTCCCTCTCAATTTTTCCTCTGGCAAAACTATTTTATTTTCTCCTCCCTCATGCACACGCATTTGGTAAGCCACGAATAAATTTTTGGTTTGGTAATCTTTATACCAGGTGTTAAATTTCATCAATTAAATTTTATTGTTTTTTTAATTTTTAGTTAATTTTTGGGAAATTGATTGAGGCTGGGCCAGTAAATTTCGTAGATTGAGCCAACATGTGGCTTTGCTTTCGAGATGCCTTAGGGCTAGGTTGGAATTTTTATATGATGTTTTGAATGACTATATGGTGATTGTTGTTTGTGAATTGAATGTTATGTGAAATTATTGTGTTGCATTACAAAATGTTTAGTTATGGGACCTCATGCATGATCTTAAATGTGAAATTGTTATATATATATATATAAAGGTTGTGGCAACCACCCTACTATAATGCACAAACTAGACTGAAATTGAGGACCTAGGTGGGTGAGCCTTGGCTCTGCTGATTGGGTGCCAACTACCATGAGTCTGGTAGAGTCTCACAGGAACACCTATGTACCATAATGGAGTTGGTGTCGTCTATGTGGGGTTGGTTAATTGCTCACTCTTACCAAAAGGAAAGGAAAGGAAAAGGAAAAAAATTTGACTGAATAAATATTTAGGCCTCACATGTTCATGTTGTATGTGTATGCATGTCTTACCCCGTTAGTTGGGTTACTTACCGGGAATTTTTAATACTCACCATTTTCCCCTTATCTTTTTTTCTAGGGAATAATAAAGACGTGCAAGGTGTGTGACGAGGATTTCTGCAAGTGCAGGTTGTGCCATAGGTTTTCGCTTCCGCTTTAGTTTCATGTTTTTTTTTTATTTGCATTAGGAGTCATTTATCTTAATATTATGTTTTATGTAAACTATTTATGTGATCCCAAATAAAGTTTTTTTTTTTAAATTTTATTTTACAAAGTTATGTTATGAGATTGTATTTTGCTTTATTTATTATCATTTATTTTTAAAAGGCTTTCAAAATATTGAAAACATGTATGTAGTAACTGTTCGACGAGAAATTCAAATAAGAAATAACTCGAATTAATGAACTTGTATTGTACTTATGTATGTTACAATCTCTAATGTAGGATCAAATGTAAAATTTAATTCAAGGGCTCGTGAGCTTGTTCTTGAATCAATTGTTGATGCCTTCAGCTTCTTGCTTGACGAAGGATCTTTGAAGTCTTCGACTTTGAGCTTGTTTGAAGACTTTGACTTGTTGATGAGGTTCTTTGGCTTGTAGCTTGATGAAGACTTTGGTCGGTTGCTTGGCAAAGAAAAGATTCAGAATTCTTGAAATCTCGTAGTCTTCAAGTCTTCCCTTCTTCGAGTCTTATTGGTTTTGGATGCTTCACACTTTGAACGATTGTAGTTGACTTTGAAGGCTCCGAATACTCTTAATCTCCAATGCTTCTGGATCTTTTCCAATGTCTCAAATGAGAGGTGACCCTCATATTTATAGAGCCTTGGTGGGTCTTGTATGGAAGGTCATGGGTTTGGCCCAATCTCCTTATGAATTTGGTCCAATTAGTTGATTTCATCGGACGGCCATAAAAGAGACACATGACATAATTTGATTCGTTGATTTTAAAATTAATTTAGGACATGTGTAAATTTAGGATTGGTCCTAAATATAATTTTAAATTGATGACATGATATTTAATTATTGACCAAATTTTATCATTCAACAAATGCCCCTTTTCGAGATTTATACACGCATATTTGAGTGTGTGGATCACGAAAATGTAACGTGACATTTAACCAAAATATGAAGTATGGTTCATAATTTTGATTTAATGTACATATAATAGCTTTTTGGCACCAAATTTTGATTTTGATTGATTTTTTTTTTGTCATTTATTTGGGACAAATAATCAACGTAACAAATTTGGCCATAAATTTTGATTTTTGACTTTTGTACCAATTTTTATACAATTTTTGTATTCTCGACCAAATTTCTACTTGTAATTTGACTTTTGGAGTAGAATTGCCATTTTTCATTTGATTTAGACCAAATAGTAGCCAAAATAAAAATTATCCAATTGGTATAGCCAGAAATCTTAGTTCTAATTGGAGAAAAGTTCCCAAATTTTAATCTCAAATAAAACGTAAATTCACTTTTGGTTTGAATTTCAAATTGAGATCTAGCAAGCCTTCATCATCCTAGTCAGTAGCATTGACTCGACTCAATAGCCCGATGGTTCCATATCATTAGAGCAATATTTTTCCTTTTCAATAACAATAGCCCCTCAATTACGGTCAATATTATAGTCAATTTCTAAACCTTATAGCAATTAACATTTATTTTCCATGGCAAAGATCTGTCATTTTTTTTGCCCACATAATTGGATGCTTGAGTTTGCCAAATTTAAAATTTTGTTACAGTTCAGATACTCCCAAGATTGGTTGAGTATCTGTAGAAGACTTTACCCTCTTAGTTACCATCCTTTTGGGGATGACGCTTGTGAGGGTATTTTGTTGCAGTTCAAATACTCCCAGGATTGGTTGAGTATTTGTAGAAGACTTTACCTTCTCGGTTACCATCCTTTTGGGGACGACGCTTGTGAGGGTATTTTGTAACGTCTTCGCCAGCAATCGAGCAGGGATTCAGTTTGCGGGATGATACCTATCATGAGGAGCAAAAACTACTTTGATGGTTTATGCCCTCGGTGATCATCCTTCATTCTATTGCAGAACTAACCTTCAAAAAGGTTGACACCATGCTGTCACTCCTGATAAGGTTGAACATATTTATCGTGCAATGTAATTGTGGTGTTGCCATTTTATTTTTAACTTTGATTTTTTTTTTAACTTTGACTGAACTTAAAATATTTTTATGCTGCCTACGTACCCTTTTAAAGAGAGGGATCAATCATTACGTTGTTCATTTGCAATTATTATTTATTTATTATTTTTTTTTACCATTCACCTTTTAGATTCACGTGGGCTAGAAGTATCATGCAGTTACGGCTCTTGCAATAAGGAGCATTTACATTTCAAGCATAGTATTTCTTTAGGAATTTGCTATTTATTGGGCCAATTCTTAACCTTTCTTTGTCCACGATCTTGTATGCTTCGTTTGTGTAGACTTCTTTTACAACATAGGGTCCATCCCATTTTGGAGTGAACTTGTTCCCTATATGTCGAGTTGTAATAATCGATCTTCGAACTCAAGTACAAGCTCACCCACCTGAAATGATCGAGGTCGTACCTTTTTGTTGAATGCTTTAGACATTCGTGCTTGGTAGCATTCTAAAGCTTGCTGAGCATCCAACCTTCTTTCATCCAACGCTTCCAACTCTTGAAGACGTAGCTGAGCATTATCCTCCACTGTTAGCCCTTCTTACACCGCCATTCGCAAAGATGGAATTTCTCTTTCTAGAGGGGAGCAAAGGTTCTACTCCGTAGACAAGAGAATAAGGTGTAGTGCCAGTCGGGGTGCGATAGGTAGTTCGGTATGCCCATAATGTTTCGCCGGTCTTTTATTGCCAATCTCGCTTCGACTTGAAACTACTTTATTCAATAAGTTGCATAACGTTTTATTAAACGCGTCTGCCAACCCATTTGCTGTAGCGTCGTACATTGACGAATTATATTGCTTGAAGCCAAACTTTTCACACAATTGGTCCATTGAGCTGTTTGAAAATTGTCTCCCATTATCTGTCACAATGCGATACGGGATGTCATACCGAAGATGAGACGAGTGCGGATAAAATCAGCTACATTTTATTTCTTAGCTTCTTTTAGTGAAACAGCCTCGACCCATCTTGAAAAATAATCAGTTCCTCCGAGAATGCAAGAATATCCCTCTGATGATTTGTGAGTTATAGGGCCGACAAGATCGAATCCCCAAGCTTCAAAAAGCCATGAAGCTATAGTTGGATGGAGTGGCTCCAGAGACTGATGTATGAAGTTAGCGTGAAACTGACAAGCTTCGCATCTCTTTGCGTATTGCATCGAGTCTTGAACCATTGTAGGCTAATAGTAGCCCACCCTCTTGAGTTGAAAGTGGACTTTTGGTCTGGATTGGTGAGCTCTGCATGCGCCTGAATGAGCTTCCTCTAATTAGTTTATCGATTCACCCTTTCCCAAGCATCGAAGAAAAAGACCTTCATACGAACGATGATAGAGAGTTTCTTTATAAAAGATGAAGCGAGCTGCCCTCCTTCGTATTTTAGTTCGATGTCGATTATCTGCAAGGAGTTTCCCATGTTGTAGATTAATATAATTGGTTGTTGCCAATCTTCTTCTTCAATCACAAAGACGGATATTAAATTTAATTATTCACTCTCACTTTGAGTTGGTGGTATGATCCATATTTCAAATAGTGGGATATTCAAAACTTCATCCTCCGAAATTGTCAGAGCTGTGGCCAAATTTGCCAACGCATCTGCCCTCTTATTTTTCGCTCTTGGAAAGTGCTCTATAGTTATAATTTCAAAATTTTCCAACAATTGTCTGGTGTAATTGAAGTAAGGTATCATGTCTTCATGCTTTACCTCCTACTTAAGCAGCAATTGATTGATTATCAATTTCGAGTCTCCATAGATTTGCATATATGTCACACCAATTTTTAGGACTATTTGAAGACCAATAATGAGCGCTTCATATTCAACAACATTATTCGAACATAACTCGCTAAATGTGAGGCTGTATGGCAACATGTGTTTCTCGGGTGAGATGAAGACTACACCTGCCGCTGCACCGTTCCTTCGAGCTGCGCCATCAAAATACATCGTCTAGGGCTCAGTGATTTCAATATAGAAAATCTCCTTGTCAGGCAAGCTTTCAGATAATTTCCAATCCGACAGGATTGTATGGTCTGCTACGAAATCTGCGACGACTTGTCTCTTCACTGCCTTGTTTGAAACATAGACAATGTCATACTGTTGGAGTAAAATCGCCCATGTAGCCAGTCACCCTGAGATAATTGGCCTAGATAAGACATATTTGATCGGATTTGCTTTTGCCACTAAGTGTATTGTGAAGGCTTGCATGTAATGCCTCAATTTGTCAATGGCGAATAAGAGTGACAGACACATCTTCTCAATAGGTGAATAGTTTAGCTCAGCCTCGGTTAGAGTTCTCCTTAGATAGTAAAGGGCGTACTCTTTCCCTTTCTCTCTTTCTTGCGTAAGTAATGCTCCAAGCGACCTCTCTTGTGTTGTAATATACAACACTAAAGGCTTTCCCGCTGTATGGGCACTCAAGACGGATGGATTAAGCAAATATTTTTTTTATGATATCGAACGCATTTTGACATGCTTGATCCCACTCAAAGGTTACATTTTTTCTCATCAGCCATTGAAAAGGTTGACATCGACCAACGAAATTTGAGATGAATCTTCTTATGTAAGCCAAGCGTCCTTGGAGACTCCTTAATTCGTGCAAGTTTCGTGGCTCCGACATTTTTTGGATGGCTTACTACGAAACCAATAAACTTTCCCGATGTCACACCGAAAGCACATTTCAGCGGATTCATTTTCAATTGATACTTCCTTAGAAGCTCGAAGACTATTTTCAAATCTTGCAAATGATTCGCTCGCTTTTTTGACTTTACTACAAGATCATCGACATAACACTCAATATGTTTATGGAGCATATCATCAAACATCTTTTACATAGCACGTTGATAGGTTGCTCTGGTATTCTTTAATCCAAAAGGCATCAGTTTGCAACAATATATCCCTTTTGGAGTTTGAAATGTAGTCATTTCTTCATCTTTTAGCCATTCGAATTTGATTGTATCCTGACAACTCATCCATGGAAGACAATGCTTCATGTTCAGTTGTAGCATCAACCATAATTTCCATGATTAGTAATGGAAAATCATCTTTGGGAGATGCATTGTTCAAGTCACGGAAGTCGATGCACACACGAAGTTGACCATTCTTTTTTTTAACCGGAACAATGTTGGCTATCCATGTTGGATACTTGACTTCACGGATGAAACCTACCTCTATTAATTTGTTGACTTCGATTTCAATTTGAGGAATGAGTCCGATGGAAATCGTCGTTGTGCCTGTTTTACTGGTTTATATCCTTGCTTAATAGCAAAGTGATGGACTGCTATCTTTGGGTCTAGTCCTGACATTTCTTTGTAAGACCAAGCGAATATATCTTTGTATGCGGTGAGCAGACTCATGTATTCGTTTTCTTCATTGCAACTAAGTGAAGCGCTTATGAAGGTTGGACGCGGTTCTTCTACTGTGCCGAGGTTCACCTCTTTAAGTTCGTCAACAGTCGATTGACTGCCATCTTCTAATGATGGTGGAGCTTCTTCGATATCTTCTTCTGACATTTCATCGTCTGATATTTTGTCAAAAGAGATGTGACAATAACTAACATCGTTTTCACCATGTCCTTGGTCTTCCTCATTAGGACTAGTTAAAACGATTAACTGTCGCTTTACTTTCAACGAACACTCTGTGTTTACAAGCACTGAAAGTTCTTTTTTTCATTCGTGAAGGGACAGAGCTGTGAAGTCCATTACCATCTTTCATTTCACCAAGTTGGATTATTTCCAAGGACTTTGACTGGACTTCATGTTGATCGCCTATTTTTTTAAGGTGATCGAAGACGGATCTAGACGATTAATCTGTCACCTTTGATGTTGACACACTTAGTCTTTGAAAAGCCGAAAGTCGAGGAGTATGTCTCAAATATTGGTTTTCCATTTTTATTGAACTCGTGTTCAACCTTTGGTGCACTGAGACACGGACAGCCGAAACTTCCATGCGATTGAAGACTGAGATTCTTTGACTATTATCAACTTTCTTTTCCTTTGAGTCATCGATTTCTTCAACTTTGATATGGTTGGTATTCTCAACTTTCTCTTTCCCCTTTTTAGCCATATACACTGGTTCTGATGGTTTATAACCAAGTCCAGCCTTTGATGCAGGTATATTATAACCTTTTTTCAAAAGTTTTTTCTGTATTGCGGAAAGTTCCCGCTTGTCATTGAAAACAGGAATTTTGACCTTTGGCGATGAAAGGAAGCGTCGCCAAAGCTTCAAATTTCGTCACAAAAGAATTATGCCGACAAAATTTACTCGTCGCTAAAATCGTCATTAGAAGGCCGTCGCGAAAGGTCTATGGCAATGAAATACCAATTTCGTTGCCATATGTTCTCTTTGGCGACGTAAATTAATTTCATCGCCATAAGCAAGCTTTATTTTTTTCTTTAAATTTATTTTAAAATTTTACAATATTAGCATTTTCGTGAATAGATAGAAATAAGTTCAAATTTAATATTCATAGTATTACAAATATTGGTCTTATGACGTAACACAAAAAATTCATTACAATAACTAAATTTAAAACCTATTCTAAACATTCTCATCATCAAGTCATCTTTTTAAAGTCTTCTCACATCTCCAAAAGCTTATGTGAAGGCACCTGAAAAAATAATTAACAACAAAATTATGTGAACAAATTAGTTAAACTATTTCTCAAAAACTAATTTGCATGGTGTAAACACTAGGGTTTGAGAAAATCCAATCTATCTTATTCTCATTATTAAAGTCTATATATATAGACAAATATACAAGGTTGACCTAATCCTACAAGGAGAAGGTAAATGACAAATTAATACATATTAATACAAGAGAATAAAATATACTAATATATATACTCTAACACTCCCCCTTAAGTCGGTGCATATATGTTAATCAAGCCCAGCTTGTTACAGAGGCAATCTATTCGTTCTTCATTCAATGATTTAGTAAAAATATCTCCTAATTGCTCTTCAGTCTTCACATATCCTGTAGCCACCAATCCTTGCTGTATTTTCTCACGTATATAATGACAATTGATTTTAATGTGCTTGGTTCATTCACGAAATACTGTATTAGATGCAATATGGAGAGCTGCTTGATTATCACACCAAAGTTTCATTGGAGTGGTGATGCCAAATCCTAATTCAGTCAAAAGCTGATATATCC
Source organism: Momordica charantia (assembly GCF_013281855.1). Lineage (NCBI taxonomy): Eukaryota > Viridiplantae > Streptophyta > Magnoliopsida > Cucurbitales > Cucurbitaceae > Momordica > Momordica charantia. The sequence goes on along the minus strand of NW_028275159.1, from coordinate 12,505,716 downwards.
ATACTAATTCACACACCGACTGTGCCATAACTCTATATTCTGATTCAAGACTCGAACTCATTGTTTCTTACTTTTCCAAGAAACTAAATTACCTCCAACAAATACACAATATCTTGATGTTGATCTTCTATCTTCCTTAGAACCTGCCCAATCAGCATCTGAAAAACATTCAATATTAAGATGACCATGATCTTTATATAACAAACCACATTCAGGACCACCTTCCAAATAACATAGAATATATTCCAATGCGGCTCAATAGTCAGTCGTAGGATAACTCATAAACTGACTCATAATACTGACTAGATAAGCTATGTCTGGCCTCGTAACTGTAAGGTAATTCAGCTTCCCTACTAACCTGCTATACTTCTCAGGATCTTTCAACAACTCCCATTCTTTTGTAAGTTGTAAGTTAGGTATCATTGGAGTACTACGTGGCTTAGCACCTAACTTTCCTGTTTCAATTAACAGGTCAAGTACATATTTTCTCTATGACAAGAGATTCCCCTTCTTGCTCCTTATTACCTCAATTCCTAAGATGTATTTCAGCACTTCCAAATCCTTAGTATGGAATTGACTATGAAGAAAAATTTTTAGTGATAGGATGCCTGATGAATCATTACCAGTAATCACAATATCATCAACATATACAACTAGTAAGATAACACCAGACACGGATTGTTTATAGAAGACCGAATGGTCCGACTTACTCTGCTTCATTCCAAAGTCCTCAACCACCTGACTGAATTTTCCAACCATACTCGCGGACTTTGTTTCAACCCATATAAGGATTTACGAAGACGACATACCTTTCCATTCTCCCCCTGAGTAACAAAACCTGGTGGTTGCTCCATATACACTTCTTTTTGAAGATCACCATGGAGGAATGCATTTTTAATATCAAGCTGATGCAAAGGCCAATGGTGAATAGATGTCAAGGAAATGAATAACCTGACATAAGCCAATTTAGCAACCAGAGAAAAGTATCAAAATAATCAATTCCATAAGTCTGTGCATATCCTTTAGAAACAAGACGAGCTTTCAAATGGGTAATTGATCAATCAGGATGAACTTTAACAACAAACACCCATTTACAATCGATAGGTTTCTTTCCTGCAGGTAGAGACACTAAATTCCAACCACCATTGTCATTTAAGACAGTCATCTCCACCAACATAGCAAATCGCCAACCAGAATGAAGCAAAGCTTCATAAACAGTTTTAGGAACAAATACAGACTCAAGGGATGTAAGAAACGAACAAGTAGGTGAGGACAAATGGTTATATGGAACAAAAGAAGAAACAGGATACAACGTACACTTATGCTTACCTTTTCGAAGAGCAATAGGAAGGTCATCCCTTGTTCGTGGATCCACGGACGAAAAAGCTACTGGTATAGGGCATGAGTCCGTACGAGGTTGTCGGCAAGAATAAACTTGAGTGACAGTTGGGAGAGAGGAATCAGGCACAGGTGGAGATGTATTGCTATGAAGCATTTCAGTAGAAACAGAGACAATGGAATAGACAAGAAAGCCATCATCTTCCTGTGAATGCTCTCCCTGATTGGTACTCAAGGATGATGAAAAAGGAGTATCTTCAAAAAACGTAACATCAGGAGAGACAAGAAATCTGTTGATATCAGGACAATAACATCGATACCTTTTTTGGACATAAGAATAACCAAGAAAAATGCATTTCAACGACTTAGGATTCAATTTGGTGAACTGGGGGCGAACATCCCGAATGAAACAAGTGCAACCAAATATTTTAGGTTTAAGAGAAAATAAAAGTTGCATAGGACATAGAGTACGATAAGGTATCTCACCCTTAAGAACTGATGAAGGCATGCGATTAATCAAGAAATAAGCTATCGAAACAGCATCGACCCAAAAAGATTTTGGAACATGCATTTGAAACATTAAGGCCCTTGCTGTTTCGAGAAGATGTCTATTTTTCCTTTCTACAACTCCATTTTAAGACGGAGTATCCACACACGAGGATTGGTGAAGAATACCATATTCACTCAAATAGGAGTCAAGAGCACTAGAAAAATATTTTTTAGCATTATCACTTCGTAGAACTTTAAGACCACCAAATTGAGTTCGAACATCCGCATGAAAGTTACGAAAATGAGAGAGTAATTCAGAACGATGTTTCATTATATATAACCAAGTTACACGAGAAAAATCATCGACAAAGGTAAAAAAATACCGAAACCCATTTTTGGACTCAATAGGACAAGGACCCTAAACATCATAATAAACTAATTCAAAAAGAGCAGTTGCTCGTTTATTGACTCTAGGATACAAACTGAGACGATGAAACATAGCAAATTGACATGACTCACAATCTAAAGAATGCAAACTATGAAATTGAGGACGAAGATTTTTTAACACAGAGAGAGATGGATGACCTAAACGACAATGTTCTTCAAAAAGAGATGGTACTCAAGTGCAAACAGTAGCTGTAGGGATTTGTGTATCAAATGTGTAGAGGCCATTGGATTCACGCTCTTTACCAATAGTCTTCTTCGTTGTAAGATCTTGAAATAAGCAATAACTAGGAAAAAATAAGACACAACAATTGAGATCACGAGTAAGTTTACTGACAGAGATCAAATTAAAAGAGAATTGTGGTAGATTTAAGACAGAAGTCAATGAAAGAGATTTGGAAAGATGCACTGTGCCAGAGCCAAGAACGGGAAAAGTGGTGCCATCTGTTATGGTAACATCAGGTAACGATGTAGACGAGGAGAAATTAGCAAATAAATTAGGGTTACTTGACATATGATTTGTCGCGCCAGAGTCAATGACCCATTTTGTCGTGGAGGAAAGAAGACATTTACTGGTGTTACCTGATTCAGCAATTGCGGTAATAGGATTAGAGGACGATGCCGTCAATGACTCTTGATACTATTGGAACTTAGCAAACTCTTCAGCAGGAATCATAACTAACTTACCAGCATTATCAAGAGTAGATGCAATGTGTGCAGACTGTGTTCTCTGATTTTTATTCAACAAATTTCTGTATTCTCGCGTCATATGTCCAGGCTTATGACAATAATTGCATACAATGACAATTTGATTTTAGAGCACTAGAATTCCATCGTTGAGAGTTCGAAGTCGTGGAATTTCCTTGGTAGGTATTACCTCGGTATGCATTTGTACTACGTCCAACCAAAGCACTGTTAGACTGAGATGATAGGACGGGTTGTGACTTCTCCACGTGATACTCGAGTGTATGCCTCCTCTAAAGCTGGAATTTATAAACTAGAGAGTAATTGATCTTTGGTCACATTAAATTTAGGTGGACGACCAAGAAGAAAACTTATAATTACTAGTTGTTCGCGTTGGGCAACCGAACTTTTGCATCATTGCCATCTGGGAGTAATGCATTAAACTCTACATAAATCTTTTTGTGTTCCATAAAGTAACTTGTAAGTGATTGGTCACTACACTCAGGTTGGTAGAAGCGTTTGCAGATTTCAAATATTCGACTAATATTTTCTTTTCCAGAATAAAGGAATTTTAAGTATTGAAGCAATTCTTTAACGGACTCTACTCGTTGACCATGCCAATAATGTCACTCTCGATCGAATTCTTGATCTGCAGAACCAGTCGAGCATCATCCCACAAATAAGCTTTCTGGCTCTCATCTTTAGGGGGATCTTCAGTTATGTGATTGTCCATATCAATACTCTGCAAAAAAATACGAACATTTATTTTCCATGAATAATAGTTTGATCCATTCAACTTATGTTCTGTAATTTTTGAAAGCATTGGGATCATCTTAGATGCTACAGTTGATTTCTTCTCTGCTATAACAAACAACCGAATGGATTCGATCTAAACGAATCAACTGAACTGAACGGCTGAACTAAACTAACTGAACCAAATAGCTGAATTAGGCCAACTGAACCAAACCGATGGAACCGAATCAAATAAATCGAAAGGACTGAACCAGACAAAATAAACCGAAACAACTGAATCAGACCAAATAAATCAAACTGGCTGAACCAAACGAAATAAATCAGACCGACTGAACCGAAGTAATTTGAAAGCAGAAACCCTAAGTGCTAACCAACGACAATCAGAGACCAACGGTGACGGTACCGCACGACGATGGCGACCGGGGAGGGGGGGTGACGGGCGGTGACGGAGGCGTACAACAACGATGATGGGCGGCAGCTGGCGGCGATGGAAGCGCGAATGACGGCAAGACTGAAACCACAAACAGCAGCATCAGCGACGATAACAACGACAGTGGCGACGACGGCGGCAGCAGTGGTGTGTTGAGTTGGATACCAATGAACAAAACCCTAATGGGTACAAGACACAAAACCCTAAATTCAAAAATTTTAGAAGAAACCTAGTGGATCTGATACCATGTAAACACTAGGGTTTGAGAGAATCCAATGTATCTTATTTCTCATTATTAAAGTCTATTTATATAGACAAATATACAAGGTTGACAAACTCCTATAAGAAGAAGGTAAATGATAAATTAATTAATATTAATACAAGAGAATAAAATATACTAATATATATAGTCTAACACAAGGCTTGATGTCTAACTCACTCCACATGCCATAAACTCTCAAACTAAGTATTCAAAGTTGTTATAATTATAACATGGTATAACTCACAACTTTCATTTAAAGTTGAATATAAAAAGTTGCCCAAACTAACTTGTTTATGCAAGAATATGCACAACAATATTTTTTCTGATTGTAGCTCGAACCCGGTCCCGGACCGACCTAAACACTTGGGCGGACCTGCACAAAAAGGTGAACACTCCGACGCTCAAGTCAGTATAAGTCGGATTCCCAGTTTAGTTCGAGGTAAAAAACTATACCTGAGTGTGGAGTGAGGTCCTCTACTTATGGGTGGTAGTCCCGTTCATCTCGCGACGGTTACACCCGGTGATCTCGGGACCGACGGTTACACCCGGTAATCTCGGGACCGACGATTACACCCGATAATCACGCCGCTGACAGTTGCTCACATCGGACCCGCCGAGCTTCCCGGCAGATCGGACCTTGACCAGGTCGCACCTCGGCCCTCATACTTAGCACCTGTCAACGCTAGTGGTGGTAATCTCGGCGGTTCGAGTTGGGCATGACTCATGAGTCATCTTGGAACACCAATAGCTGTCCTCCACGTGTCCAGGGTATTTTCTCCCCCAAACATCGGCCCCCTCTCTGTCCGGTTCGATCTCGACCTGGCAGAGAAGTTCATTCGATTCGCTTTGGACACGTGGTGACTTCCTATTCGTGGAAAAATACAACTGCTGCGGTAGATTTATCGTCGGAATATTCAAATATTCCGACGCTCGGATTTTGGGAAGATCCTAGCCGCTCGTTGATTACACGTGTATGGTGGGGAAATTTTTCCGATGAGCTATAAATACCCCCAATCCTTCAGGTCATACCTTACGCTTCCTGAATTCTTGGAGTTCGATCTGAAGGCAGCTCGAACCCTTGGTAGGTCGGTCTCTTCCCTCTAACTTTCTCTTTCGAGCATAGTTTTCATGTCGTCCTCTTTTAGTAGCGACTTAGGATCCGATGAGGATTTAGCTCATAGGTTAGAGTCCGAACTCGAAGAGATAGAAAACTTTAGGTTCTCCGACGACGGGGAAGATAGTGATGCTTCCACCTCGGGTCAGGGTTTGGAGTACCCTTCTAGGATACCCGAACACTACCTCGGACCTCTTCGTAAGGGGTTCGATATCCCTGAAAACATCCTCCTTAGGATTCCAAAGGAGGGGGAGAGAGCTGACAATCCTCCAAAAGGATGGGTCACTCTCTACTTCAAAATGTTTGAGTACGGCCTCAGACTTCCCCTTCACCTTTTCGTCCAAGAGTTTCTCTTCCGAACTGGGCTGGCTCCGGCTCAAGTGGCCCCCAATGGGTGGGGTGTCATTTTTGCTTTGGCCATCCTTTTTTGGTTGCAAGCTCGGGACAATGAAGAGGCCGAGCTATTGGATGTTGACCAGTTTCTCGCGTGCTTCGAAGCGAAAAGGATAGCCAAGAAGCCTGGTCGGTACAATATGTGCGCAAGGAAAGGCGCAGGAGGTATAGTTAAGGGGCCGACCTCCATCAAAGGATGGGTGAGGAAGTGGTTCTATGCTTCTGGGGAATGGCTAGCAAAGGACGAGTCAGGTCGTTCCCACTAGGTTTGGGAACCTAGGTACGAAGTAGTTCTTGCTTTTTATGATAAGCTTTCTTTCTTTGTTACTCAGGTCTAACTCGGATTTTGTCTTGTGCAGTATCAATTCGGCTAGTTCCCGAGCTTACTCAAGCCTCCTTCGACACGCTGAAATATTACAAGGAGCACTTTCCGAAGGGCAGGAAGGTCGGAACCTTGGTGACCGACAAGCTGCTGCTTGAGTCCGGGCTATTAGATTACAACCCTGCAGTTCATCCCATCGAATCTTCAAGGCCGAACTCCGAACTAGGTATGCCGAGCTTGCTACCCTCCCTTTCCTCTAACTTTGTGCTGACTTTCTGTTCTTTGTTTCGTAGCCATGGTTTGCGGATTTGCGAGTAACGTAAAGCGCAAGTCCAAGGGCCGAGCCCATGCTCTCGAGGCCGCCCAGAGTTCGAAACCTGCAACTCCCGCCGTGGCAGGACCAGCCTCAGAAGATCCAACCCCAGTGATCGAGCTGGAGTCTTCTGGAGGTCCTTCGCGGGAGAAGCGCCCAAGGGGTCAGACCGAGGCGGTGGACGTCTCGCCTTTGGGCGAGGAGGTGGGGGAGGGAGCCCCTCTGAAGTGGAGGAAGAAGAAGAAGAAAAGCACCTCCCCCTTGTAGGTCGGAGCTTGTGGGGTTCTACCCGCGAGCTTCGCAGACCGGGTGGACGATCCTGAAGCCAGGATGGGCGGGACGTCCGACGTGACGGCACGGTTCAGAATTGAACCGTCAAGTTCTGGGGTGAGGGACCAGGTGTCTCGCATCTCAGCTGCAAGTTTGGACCGCTGCCTCAAAAGAGCGTCCAAATTTATAAGTGACCCGGGGTCCGTTCTGCAGATGACCATTGACTACGCTGCTGAGGTGAGATTGGTTTCTTTAGTTTGCTCAATTTACCTAACAGGTAGCTCGGTCTAATTTTCTTCTTGGTGTTTTTCTCAGGCGTTTGTTGCTTCCATTCAATCGGCCCTAGCCGTAAAGGCCGAGCTGGATGGGAGGGAAGTTCTGGCAGCGAGGGAGAAAGAGGAATTCTCTGCTGCCTTGGAGGCTGCTTCCTCCACCATGAAGGATGAGCTGCTAAGGGCTTACTCTGAGGTGGACGCTCTGAAGGCCGAGGTGGAGGCCAAGGCCGAGCTGTTGAAGAAGGAAGAGGACAGATGCAAGGCCCAGCTCCGAGCTGCCCATGCTATCACCAAGGGCCTGGAGAAGGAGAAGTTCCAACTCCTCAAGGAGAAGGACGACATGCTTCAGGCGCTTGAAGCGAAGGACGAGGAGCTGAGGCGTGCAACTACCGAGCTAGAGACGGCGAAGGAGCGTCTCAGCAACGACGCTCTGTTGGAGGAGTCTTTCAGGCAACATCCTGACTTCGACGGATTTGCCAAAGACTTTTCTGATGCGGGCTTCAAGTTCCTCATGAAGGGCATTACCTCCGACATGCCTGACCTTCAGATCGATCTCAGTGGTCTGAAGAAGAGGTATGCCGAGCAATGGGCTTCTGGGCCTAACGGCACCCCTGGCCCCCAAGCGTTGGTGAATAAGTATGTCAGAGATCTGGACTCTGACTACTCCGATCTCGAAGAGGACCAGGTCGGCACCACTCAGGAGGGCGCTCCTCAAACAGGCTCTTAGGCGATCACCACTCTGAGGCCTTTCTCTGTCCTTCTTCTCTTCTCTTTTGTTTGTAAGCTTTAAGGCAGAGCTGCAAGGTCTATAAGTCTTGGCTCTGCTCTCCATTCAATGAAGAAGCTCTTATTCGTTTTTACTTTGGTGTTGGCAACATCGCTCCTTTCTTTGCTTTTTCTTTAAACTTTGTAGCCAACGTCACCTCGCACCTCTTACCTTGGAGGTCGCGCCTTCCATTGAAATTATTAAAATTTTGAATTCGAATCTCCGTCTAGTATTCAATGCATTGCACCAACTCTGGACTTTTAACATCACACCCTTAACTTAAAAACGTTTAAAGGCTAAAATCCTAAGTCCGTAGCTGTCCTTCATATCGCACCTCGTACCCCTAGGTTCAGAAGCTTGAACATTCTGAACTTTTCACATCGCCCCTTTACCTTGAAGGTTTGAATTTTAAGTTCATCAGTGGTTTTTGCATCGCACCTCGTACCCTTAGGTTTTGGAGGATTGAATTTTAACCGATTGCTGAAATTTGATCGTGTGGGAGTCCGTGGCCCCCATTTAATTTCTGGTCGAACCCGGACTCATGAAATTAAATCATGTCATCTATTCCGACCATAATCCCATTGAAAAAAGCTTTTACAGATCCATTGAGAATCATTTTGGCATTTCAAGGGTAATAACGCTTCAGGTGCTCCGCGTTCCATGGGTGCGCGTGGACGTCTCCGTTCAAATCGGCCAATATGTACGTCCCCGGTCGGACTATTCCCTTGACTTCAAACGGTCCCTCCCAGTTCGGGTCAAGGGTACCCACATGGGTTTGGACCTTCCTTAAGACCAGATGTCCGACTTGGAAGGTTCGAGGTCGAACGCGGGCGTTGTAATGTCTGGCCATTCTGCCTTGATATTCCGCCAGGCGTAGCTGGGCCGTTTCTCTTCTTTCTTCCAACAAGTCGAGGTTGAGGAGCAGCTCTTCCCCATTTACTGTGGGCTCGTAATGTTCTATTCTGTCAGATGGCATGCCGATCTCAACCGGGACTACAGCTTCGGAGTCGAAGGCCAGGGAGAACGGGGTCTCACCCGTCGACTCTCTTTGGGTGGTCCGGTATGACCATAGAACCTCTGGTAGCTCTTCGACCCACCTGCCTTTCCTGGAGTCCAGTCTAAGTTTGATGCCTCGCTTGATGATCTTATTGACTGCCTCCACCTGCCCATTTGCTTGCGGATGTGCAGGGGACGAGCTAAGGTGACTTATGCCAAGCTTGCTGCCAAAATATTTGAACTTTGCGTTGTAAAACTGCTTCCCGTTGTCAGTCACAAGGGCCTTCGGTATACCAAATCGACATATGATATTTGCCCATACGAAGGACGTGACTTTGGATTCCGTTATGTGGGAGAGCGCCTCAGCCTCGGCCCACTTTGTAAAGTAGTCCACAGCAACCACAGCGAACTTGGTCTGGCCTTTGCCCAAAGGGAAAGGACCAATAATGTCTACCCCCCACTACGCGAATGGCCACGGGGCCGAGATGGGGGTGAGTAGCTCGGGAGGTTGGTGGATTACGTTTCCGTAGCGTTGGTAGTTGTCGCAAGTTCTAAAGAACTTCTTGGCGTCCCGGCTGAGAGTCGGCCAATAGTATCCTTGTCGGACCACCTTGGCCGACAGCGACCGGGCGCCTGAGTGATTGCCGCATACTCCCTCGTGGATCTCTCTGAGGACGTATAGGCCCTCTTCAGGGGTTAGACATCTCAGTAGAGGCAGGGAAAAACCGCGTCGGTACAACGCTTCATCTCGGACTACGAACCGAGCTACCTTCCTCGCTAACTTTCTGCGCTCCTTGGGGTCTTGTGGTGAATTGCCTCTAATAAAGTCCATAATCGGGTCCATCCATGAGGGCTCTGGAGCGTCAATCTCCATCAGATCTGACTCCAAGATCGAGGGATTATCCAAGATCTCAACGGGGACCGACATGGCCAGGTCGGTCTCGTACGCTGATGCTAACTTGGCCAAGGCGTCAGCATTAGAATTTTCTGCTCGGGGAACCCGGCTTACTTCGTAAGTTCGAAATTGGGCGAGGTACGATCTGACCTTGCCCAAATACTTCTCCATTCGGGAGTCTTTGGCTTGGTACTCTTCTTTGATCTGGCTCACAACCATTTGGGAGTCGCTGAAGACCTTAACACAAGAGGCCCCCAATGCTCTAGCGATTTGCAGACTGGCAATGAGTGCTTCGTACTCGGCCTCGTTATTAGAAGTCTGGAAGCCGAACCGCAAGGCATATTCAAATCGCTCGCCTCCTGGTTCGAGCAAGAGGACCCCGGCCCCGCACCCCCTCTCATTGGAGGATTCGTCGACATAGATTGTCCACGGTAGGTCGGACTCGCTCAGCTCGGAAGGTGGTGTGAGCTCGGCTATGAAATCTGCCACTGCTTGTCCTTTCAACGCAGTTCTGGGTTCGAACTGGATGTCATACTCACTCAGCTCCATTGCCCACTTCATCAGGCGTCCAGAAGCTTCTGGCTTATGGAAGATGTTTTTTAGGGGCAAGTTAGTGAACACCACCACAGTATGGGCTTGGAAGTATGGTCTAAGCCGTCCGACCGAGGTGACTAAAGCGAGAGCCAGCTTTTCCATTTGAGGGTATCTGGTCTCGGCTTCGGTCATAGCCTTGCTTGTGTAGTAGACTGGGCTTTGCCGCATTTCCTCTTGCCTGATTAGAGCCGAGCTGATGGCGCTGTCAGACACTGCTAAGTACAACTGGAGCTTGTCCCCTGGTAAGGGTTTGGCGAGCAAAGGTGCCGAACAGAGATAACTCTTCAACTGCTGAAATGCTTGTTCGCACTCCGCTGTCCATTCAAACGGCCCTTTCTTTCGTAGGATTTTGAAGAAAGGAAGGCACTTATCTGTCGACCTTGAAACAAACCCGGTTCAGGGCTGCAATCCTACCATTGAGGCATTGAAGCTGCTTCAGCGTCTTGGGTGCTTCCATCTCGAGCACGGCCTTAATCTTTTCGGGGTTGGCCTCGATCCCCCGGTTGTTCACCATGAAGCCAAGGAATTTTCCCAAAGAGACTCCAAAGGCACACTTGGCTGGGTTGAGCTTCATTCGATATGTCCTCAGAACCTCGAAGGCTTCGGTCAAATCGGAGAGATGCGACTTAGACTGCTTGCTCTTGACAAGCATGTCGTCCACATACACTTCCATATTCCGGCCGATCTGCTTGGCGAACATTTTGTTCACCATTCTCTGGTAGGTCGCTCCTGCGTTCTTTAAACCGAAGGGCATGACCTTGTAACAATACAGACCTTGGTCTGTTATGAATGCGGTATGATTTTGATCTGGGACATGCATCTTGATTTGGTTGTACCCAGAGTAGGCATCCATGAAGGTGAGCAGTTCGTGCCCGGCTGTGGCGTCCACGAGCTGATCGATCTTCGGCAGTGGGAAGCAGTCTTTCGGGCATGCCTTGTTTAAGTTCGTAAAGTCTACGCACATTCTCCACTTCCCGTTAGATTTTTTAACTAATACAACATTAGAGAGCCACTCGGGATACAAAATTTCTCTTATGTATTCAGCTTTCAATAGTTTGTTTACTTCCTCAACAATTACATCACTCCTCTTCTTGTTTATAGGTCTTCTTTTTTGTTTTACAGGTCGAAATGACGGGTCTATGCTGAGGCGATGCGTCATAATCTTCTGGTCAATGCCAGGCATGTCCTCATGAGACCATGCAAAGACGTCCGAGTTGGACCTGAGGAAGTGGATTAGCTCCTCTCTGTCGGTGGCCCCCATCTTAGTTCCTATGCTTACCTGTTTCTCGGGACTAAGCAGAGGAACAAGCTCGAGCTCCTCAGTGGGCGCGGAAAACTCCCTTCTCGGCAGGTTGGCCTCGAACTCGAGCGGCCCATCCCCACTGGCTTGATCTTCGAGGGCGCCTACCGATGACCCTTTGAGTGCGAAGGCATAGCATTCCCTCGAAGTGGTCTGCTCTCCTCGGACTGTGCCCACGCCATTAGGGGTGGAATACTTCAAAACTTGATGAAGTGTTGAGGGAACGACCCGAAATGAGTGGATGATGGGTCTCCCAAAGATGGCGTTATAGGTCGATCTACCGTCAATCACCACGAACTCGGCCATTTGGGTGACCTGTGTATTTTCTTGCCCAAATGTGACCGGCAAGTCGATGCAACCCTCTGGGGTGACCGACTCTCTAGAGAACCCAACTAGCGGTGTCAGGCTTTTCTTCAATTGCGACCTTGTCCATCCCAGGGCGAGGTATGTTGGTAGGGACATAATGTTAGCAGACGCGCCCCCGTCTACTAGTACCCTTCTGACCACTACATGGTCAATCAAAGGAGCGATCACGAGTGCATCATTGTGGGGCAGGTGGACTCCTCCAAGTCTGCACTGTCGAAGGTGATTGGGCAGGTCGGCCTCTGTTCCCTGATGATGCACACCTTGCGTCTGGCTGCACGAGCTAACTCCTTTCTTTTATGTCCGAACTGGCCCCCGCTTGGCCCTCCGAAAATGGTATTGATGACCGCAGGTCGGTCAGTGCGCCGGGGCGACGTCCTCGAACGCTTCCTCTCTTCCTTCTTTTCTGCCGAGCTGGTCCTGGGCTTCCCCACGAATTTCTTGAAGTAACCATCTTGAATAAGATCCTCAACTTGGCGCTTTAATTCCCAGCAATTCGACGTGTTATGGCCGTGCTCCCGATGGAAGCGGCAATACTTGTCCTTGCTGCGCCTCTTCGGGGCTCCCCGAAGCTTCTCAGGTCGTTTGAGGAGTTTTTCCATTCCAGACTCCTCGATGTTCGTTAGGATCTCGGAGATTGGAATCGTGGTCGGAGTGAAGCGTTCGTAAGGTCGGTTCTGGGTGGGTCCATTCTCCACCCTTCGATACTCAGCTCGGCCACTGGAGAAAGATCCCTTGTCCTTGGACTTGGGATCCGCCTTTCCTGTATCTTTTCCACTTCTGCCCCGGTCGATCTTTCTCTCTGGTCGGCCGGTTTTGGTTCGGAGAAGCTCCTGCCCGTCGATGACTTTCTTCGCCTTCTGTAGCACTTCGGTGAAGGTGGCCGGGGCCTCCTCTCCAAGCTTCACCGTGAGGGCTTCGTCGGCTAGACCGGTCAGAAAGTAGCACATGGCCGAGTCATCGGAGCAGTGTGTGACCTTCAATTGCTCCTCCTGGAACCTAGTGACATACTCCCGTAGTGTCTCACCTTCCTTCTGTCTGATGGTGGCGAGATGGGTCGCTATCTTTTTATCATAGTGCCGAGAAGAGAACTAGGCGATGAACTCCCTTCTCAGCTGAGGGTAGGTCGAGATCGACCTGGCTGGCAGTCTCCGATACCACAAACGCGCGCTGCCAGTAAGCGCGATCTGAAAGGCGCGACATTTGATTGCGTCTGATGCCGCTTGAAAATCCATGAGGCCCTCAAAGACCTCAACATAATCCTTAGGGTCCTTCGACCCATCATAAGGTTTCACGGTAGGAGCTTTGAACTTCGGAGGGATCGGTGCTTCCAAAACATCCAAGGTGAATGGCGATTCTCCCAGGTCACCATCGTTCAGTGGACTTTCTTTCTGCTCACATTTGGCCTTTAAGGCCTCAACCTGAGCATCGAGCTTGCCCCTCAGCTGGTCGAACTCCTCCCTTGTGATCATCCCTGCGGGAGTTGCTTGGTTGTGAGAGGATTCAGCTTGCTGGTTGGAGCTCTTGTGTGAGCGGGATGGTGACTGTCTTTTTCGGAGGGATGAACCTCTCTTTCTGTTAAGATGCTCACGGAGGTCTCCCCTCTGGCGAGTGTATCCCTCACTCTCATTTTCTTCGGGATGTTCCTCCTCGACTGGGCCGAGGTGGGAACCCATTTGTTCACGTATGTCGACGCGCGTCACCCGGTTTTCAGATCGGGATCCTACGCCTGCAGCTCGTACCATTTCGTTATACATTTCTTCCATGGATCGCATTTGCGTGCGCATTGTCTCCATTTCTCTCTGGAGTGCTTCAAAATTCTCACTCGTTGGAGCCGGGGCTGGACCCCGGGCGCCCTTCTTAGAAGTCCCACCTCGGCCACGGCTGGCCTTGGATGTCCTTGGGTGCGCCGGTGGTAGAACAGACATGGTGATTCGTGCCGACCTGCGGAGGGGTTCTGTTATTAGGCCGTCGTGACCTTGCCCCTCTACCACCGCTGCTCCGACCTCCCTCTGGTGGGCATCACTGGCAGTTAGAGTTCTGCGATCTGTCGTATTGGTCGAGTTGGCTGGTTGAACCATTGCCGCTCGCGTGTTTATGTTAAAGAATTGGGATGACTTCGATTGTCGTGTCCCCACAGACGGCGCCAAATGTTTATGCAAGAATATGCACAACAATGTTTTTTCTGATCGTAGCTCGAACCCGGTCTCCAGACCGACCTGAACACTTGGGCGGACCTGCACAAAAAGGTGAACACTCCGACACTCAAGTCAGTATAAGTCGGATTCCCAGTTTAGTTCGAGGTAAAAAACTATACATGAGTGTGGAGTGAGGTCCTCTACTTATGGGTGGTAGTCCCGTTAATCTCGCGACGGTTACACCCGGTGATCTCGAGACCGACGGTTACACCCGGTAATCTCGGGACCGACGGTTACACCCGATAATCATGCCACTGACAGTTGCTCACATCGGACCCGCCGAGCTTCCCGGTAGATCGGACCTTGACCAGGTCGCACCTCGGCCCTCATACTTAGCACCTGTCAACGCTAGTGGTGGTAATCTCGGCGGTTCGAGTTGGGCTTGACTCATGAGTCATCTTGGAACACCAATAGCTGTCCTCCACGTGTCCAAGGTATTTTCTCCCCCAAACATAACTAAAAAACAAACTCAATCCAAATTGCACAAACTAAAGAAAAAAAGTATATATAAGAGCACCCCTCTCCCCTCCCCCCAATATTTTCATCCAAAGTTAACAAAAACTCATCAATAGAAATTTAAAATTTACAAAACTTACTCCCACTAAGTCTTAAAAATTTGTTCACACTCTATCACTAATTACCTTCAAATTCAACAAGGCTATTTAAATTCAAATGTAGGACGATCCCCCCCCCCCACTTTTCACCTCATCAAAACAACGTTCAAATTTACAAAACTCTTACTCCCGTTACCTAAAAATCTTAAAAACATGCACACTCGATCACCAAATTGCAAAAAGTGGCTACCATGACTGCAGGATAACCACATTTACAGTAATTGAATTCTAATAACGCTTTATATAGTCATACCTATTTTGAATAGCTGGCTCCACCAGAATGAGACATAAATTGGAGCATCATTGATCTCAAATTTGATATTTCATCACGGAGACTCGTAATTTCATGTTCTTTTTGTGTAAGATGCTCCTCAAATTCTCCACTTATGTTAGTTATTTCTTTAGACACCTCTTGTTCTTGTTGTGAGGAAGCAACACTCAAAGTAGAACCTTTATGAGATTTAGGCTTTGAGCCCCAACCAGCGCTTTTAACGTAGCTCGATCGAGACCCAAGAATTGTTTCCAGTACTTCTGGGTCTGACATTGGTTCGCTACCTTTTCTCATAAATTTGTCTCTAACTCGCATCATGTCTAACTGCATAATTAAGTAGTCAAAAAACAATAAAATATTTCACACATACAGTTTGAAGTATAATTTGAATTAGTTAATTATTATAAGAGTGATAAACTTACATAAGTCATCTTAGCGCCTTATGTACCTTTTCTCATTGTATAGGATACCTTCACTCGCATGTCTCCACACGAACGACCTGGATCAAATCATTTGTAACTAATACAAAATGGGCTGTATCCGTAGTGTTACCAGGATTAGGTACCCAACCTTATCCATATATTATAGACCCTTTAGGTTACTACTGGAACATTATTCACCTGTATATCAAATATATACGTTGTATATTAAATATATATTGTATATATGTTATATATTGTTCCAGTTATATGACATAACCTCGGATGTTAGTTTATTGAGTTAATGCAATTCTAAGAGAAACATCAATAAAAACTTTATTGAATAAATAATTGTTTTATGTTTACAAACCACGAGTTTAGGGCATAAAACCCAACATAGTTCATAATTGGAAAAAAGAAGAAAAAGGAGAATAGAGTTACAACTCATTCTAATAAGCAGTAAGGGCAACAGCCTAAACTTCACGAATTCAGTCATAAACTGGCCGAAAAACATCACAAATAGTTGTTAGGTCCACCACCTGAAAATGGGTATTTCTCTCTATCATTTTGGGTCCTAGTGTGAAAATTCCACTTTGGATTGATTCCCCTTGGGAATTGATGATGTGAGCCCATTCATCTGGTTGCTTTTATAGCTTCCTAAAAAATTATGGCAAAACTCGATAAAGCACGTGTAGTACAGACATCAGTAAAAAGCCCGCGTAAAACGAGTTACTTCGTTGCCCAAAAATTTCTACAGCAAGCGATGCTCCATCATCGGATGTCCTAGCTTTGAGAGTCCTAGCATTATCCTCTGGTTTAGCTACACTGCTACTAGTAGCTTCCAAATTTTGCACAAACAACCTAAAAACAGAAGAAATAAGCCACAATTTATCTTCTTTAAGCAAAACAAGGATTTTATATATGATTTTTATATTGCTTACATAATTCCTCATTTTAGTATGGTTTATGATTTGGACTCTCCCATTTGCACTCAATATACCCATTATTCCACCAAAATAATTCTCTTGTGGAGAGTTATTAATGGCTCATCCAAACACATGAGTCGAGTCAAGCAAAGAACCACATATGACTGAGCGCACCTGATCAGTGGGTAGGGTGCTAACACCCTATACCCAAACTGCGATATGCTTAAGGGGACCTCTCAGGATGTAACACCCTAAGTTTTTGAGTTATTTTTATCTTAAGATTTAAATACGGCCTTTGGAATATTCCCCTGAGCTGGTAATTAAAATTTTTTTGGATTTCTAAGTTGGAGTTCTAATTTTGGGTAAATTAGAATTAAATTTAATTTCCTTGGATTAAGATAAATTTAGTTTTCGAATACTGGGAATAGATTTTTAATTAAATCTTATTCCAATAATTTTGAAATTTAATTTCAAACTAAAGTTAACCTCGTAATTTATTTTCCCAAATCCTTTTGAAGTGGGTTTTATTTTGAAAAATGATTAAGAAGAATTCCAACTCTTTTATGGCTTAGCTCATTCTTCTCTGATTATTTTAATTGGCCCATCCCTCATTGAAAAAAAAAATAAAGAAAAGGTTTTGTTTTTTTAAAACAAAACAAAGCCCTAAAGAAAATTGTTATCTTCTTCCCCTTCTTCTAACCCTAGCCGCCCCCCTCGTGGTTTCATTCCTTCCAGCCAGCACCGCCCTCCGCCGGTCATTGAAAAGTAGTGGTGACACTCTTTCCCAACAACCAGCGACAACACCACGAACCCGACGTAGGCATCGCTTTTTTACAGCAGTTCCGACAACGTGTCTTCTAGTAGCAGCAGTGCGTCCTTCCGGTCAGTGGCGACTCGTACCAGTTCTATGGCGGCATGACATTGAGCTTACTCCAGCGGTTTTTTTAGCAGCCCCAGCCACGAGCAATTGGGTCCAGTGACCCGTGCCCGAACTCGCGTCGATTTGTGGTTCGGCAGCAACTGTTGGCGATCACGAACAACGTTCTACTCGACGACTCACGTCATTCCACGCTGTTTTTACAGCCACCCACACCCCGACGTGACTTTTTGCTGCCTTGAAGCTCAGACCCGCAGCCCAGCACACGAACCCACATCTCCGACGACTCGTTTTGCAATCTCGACGCCAACAGTAGCAAATCCGGGAAGGTTTCCTTGTTCCGGTGACACTTGGTGTTGATCCATCCTTGTTCAGAGTTGGTTTCGAGTTACCCATACCCAAACGGGACTACATTTGAGTTACCCACCCTATTCGGATCCAAATAGACGTTACCGATTGCTTTTCGATAACGGACCAGCAAGCGCGAAGTCTTTCGAACTTGGATTTGGAAGCCCAAACCTCCTTGGCGTCGATGCATTTCTAACCCAAGAGGTTTTAGCGTGAGTTAGTAGGTAACGATTCACCAAAACTTTGTTTCGATTCAAATTAAGCATTTTTAGAGGAACTCTAACTTGAGTTTGGTTGTTTTGGATTTAGGAACCGTTCGGCGAGCTTAGTAGCACATTAGGACCTTGATAGTAAGTAGTTTTTACTTGGGGGATGTTTGTTGTTTGAATACGTATGAATTGTTTGGTGCTTTTCATGTGTTTATTATTTATGAATATGTAAGTTTATTGTCTCTTTGTGAATATTTGCTAATAATTATGAGTAGTTTGGATGAAATAATGTTGGTGATGGTTGTTTATAACTGATTTCCTTTGCGTTGTTGGATTTGATGCTTAGCGGTATCTATGAAAGCATTATGAATTATGAATGGTTTTATTGTTGTATGGTTGTGTTCATAAAAGCATACTGAAATAATGTGGGAGAAATCTATTATGTTGTGCATGCATGTTGGACATGTCGTTTCATTATTAGCTTACTGTTTTTGGTTCTGGAAGCATGCTGGATTTATTGTGAGTTGAGTGTTGTATGGGTCATGGCCTAGGAAGCATGTAGTAGGACTCTGGTAAGAGTCTGGTTTTGTAATGAAGTGAATGAGTGAGTATCAGGGTCAGGGGGCTGATACGTCACTAGTTGGGTGTCGAGGCTCCAGGTACAAAGGTCGGGGATCGATATGCCTATTTTGGATAAGGATGAGTGTCGAGGCCTTAAGTATGCCTGGTTAAGGGTTGGCGCAGTGAGTATTAGTGGAAGGCAAGTATTGGAGCGTTGAGAGAGAAGGACAAGGGCCAATAGCTTGCAAAGCCATTGATGCCTTAACTATGCATGGTTAGGGGTCAATGCGACAGTTCGAGGCCTTGGCTATGCATGGTCAAGGGTCGAATGCCAAGCGCTATAGAGAAGTGTCGATGCCTTGGCTATGCGTGGTCAGTGGTCGGTACGACTCGAAGGAGTAAGTATTGGGGACAATGGAAAGAGAACTAGTGAGTTTAGAGAAGTGTCGATGCCTTGGCTATGCATGGTTAGGGGTCGGTACAACTCGAAGGAATAAGTCCTGTAATGAAAACTAGTGAGTTTAGAGAAGTGTTGACGCCTTGCCTATGTGTGGTCAGGGGCCGGTACGACTTACAAGTGAAAGTCATGGAGAAACAGGAAAGAAAACCAGTGAGTTGAGATGTGAGGATGGGTATGACATGTAGGTTGCATGTTTAGATATATGTCTTTATTCTCTTATTATGGAAAGCATAATGAATTGATAAACATGTCGTTTGAACCTTTTTGTGAAGCATGTTGTTTGTGCATGACCTTCAAGTATGGACTGCTTACTAGGTACTGTGATTGTACTCACCCCTTCTTTTTCCCTCCAGATTTTGCAGGTAACGAGGTCACTCACGGAAACGGTGATGGCAAGGAAGAGACTTGACCGGAGAGACCATATTTAGTGCTACGTTATTTATTTTCTTTTTGAATAGGATGGTTAGAGTGTTACTTTCTAGTGCGAGTTGTTGCTTGGTTAACTAATTTGCTTGTTTAGATTCCTATATAAAGAACGCTGGAAAGTTGTTTGTTTACAATTTTAAGAGCTCTAATTTGATTATTTGTTCAGATTGTGAGAATTTGAACTTTTGAGATTAACATTGATTAAATGAATAGCCTTTTGTTCATTGCCATTTGAGTATTAAAGATTATCTTAGTGGATAGGTCATAGTAGTAAAGGTTGATTAAGTTGCTTTAATTAAAGTTATTGGACAAAAATGTAGTTATTCTCTATTTGTGGATTACACACCTTTATAATAATTACTTTACAACGTTTACTCTTTCTGTCTCATTTATTGATGCGACGAATAACCGTTGAATTAAGTTTTTTACATTTTTATGTTTTCATTTTTTTATACTACTAATAAAAATTTACATTTTGGTGTGATTTTATTATAACATATTACATTTTTCTATTTAATTTTTTTTATTTTGTCTGCTATTATTAATTAACATCAATACACTTTTTAAAACAGAATTGATTATTATTAAATATTAGAACAATAAAATTATAATATTTTACCTTAAATGATGGTTGTTCTAAAAAAAACTATTTGAATCCAAGTTTTTTTTAATTATTATATGTTAATATTAAATAAAATATTATAATAAAAAATATTTACTATCAATTAAAATAGTAATAAAATAAATTAAAATGTAGTATTATTTTAATTAAAAAAATTAGTACAATAATGTAATTGTAATTAGTTAGAGATAAGAAAGTGCTATAATTAGTCATTATTATATATCTTATTTCTATTTCGATTTCAGTCGGTTTTACTAAACAACATCAAACAATTTCTTATTCTGATTCCATAAAATTTATAGTAAACAACATGAAAGGAATAACATTTTCATTCTGCTTGATTTCATTCCTATTGATTTTTCATTCTGATTCCTTATAAATAAATAGGACCTTATATTTCATCACAATTATGGGTGGTGATTCTAAATTTAAAGCTACAGTAAAGATTCTAAATCTAAAGCTACAGTAAGGATTATTAATGCCTTATCTCTTGAGCTATACTTTAGTTGGTTCAATTATTTTATAAAAAAAAAATTTATAATTTAAAGCTATACTATCGGTACGCTTTTCGACTCGGAACACACTCCAAGACTAGTAACTTTTTCTCCTAAGTAGCTCAGACGTGCTAAAATGAATTTTTAGTGCTTAAGTAATAAAAAAACATTTTTAAAGTGTACTAAACATGTCTGACTCACCTCCATACATTCATAAACTAGTGTCTTTTGCTTCTAAGTTGCTTACACGTGCCTAGAATAATGTATTTTTAGTGCAAAAGTAACCAAAACCATGTTTAAACTGTACTAAATGTTGGGAATGACAAATATTAAAACCTGCTTTTGTCCCACATCGGAAGCATAACATTTGAGAAGTTGGTTTATAAGCATTGCTTGTGTAGTGGTTTTATAAACTTTGTGTGAGGTAAGCCAAGACGAAGGCCCACACGTGCGACATCATCCTCCAACTTGGGCCTGACTTTCTTTTCAGAAGAATTGGTGGATACGTGGATGTATGAAAGTTGGTGTAGCCAAGCAAAATATTATCTGATCTGCGAAGGTCCAAAATAATACACTTTTTGAGAAGATAAAATAAATTCTAAGGCAAACAAGAGAAATTTAAAGCAAACAATCAAATTTTAAGATTAATTGCAAAAATAAATAAGAGAGAGGGTTAGAGAAATTTGACACCGGGAATTTTTATAGTGATTCGGCACAACTGTCCTACTCCACTTCCCAAGCACCTCTTGGGTTGTAAATTGAAATTTTGACTCTTTCCACGGTAGGAGTCAAACCGGTACACTGCTCTTCACAAGAGCAAAGATGATCCTCTCCACGGTGAGGATCACACCATTACAATGAGTTGAAGATTTTGAAATACACACTTACAAACTCTCAAATAGAGTAAATATACAAATTTGAGCTCACAAAAATTTCAATCCTCACAACAATAAAATTTCTCTCACAAATAAGATGGAAAAAAAAATTAAGAATTTGGAGAGATTAGCAAAATGAAAATTTTGAAGTTATGGAGGATTGAGAATAAGAGAATTGTTGTATAATTTTGAATGAGAAGTTTAGTTTAAATAGAGGGAAGAAAATGGTAAAAAACTCAAATTTAATTTTAAACCATTAGATCTTAATCATTAAGAATGAAGGGTTGAGATAATTTTAAAAAAAAATAAATTAAGAATAATATATATAGAATAATATATATATATATATATATATATATATATATATATAAAACAGAGATGTGACAGTTGATGTGACAAGTTTTTTTTAATTATATATATATATTATAATATATATATATATATATATATGTGAGAAAACGGTAAACTTTTCAAATTTTTTATTTTTTTTTAAATACCGACACTGCATTTAATGTGAAGTGATTAATTTTTTTTTATCTTTTTATTTTCTTTTTCAATATATATATATTTTTTTAAAAAGAATCTTGTCACTTGTTAGCTTATGAACTGTCCAGGTCATCTTTTCGGGTATTTTTCCTTCCAATTTGTTTCGATCGTAACTTCTCCGTTTGAGCTCCGATTTGGATGATCTAACAGTCATTGGAATCGTTGTAACGAGCTCTACACTGTGGACACTTTAAAATACAAAAAATGTCAATAAATAAAATTAAATTTGTTATCATCAAAACATTAATTAATTAATTAATTAATTAAAATTAATTAATTTGAAGTTAAGGCCAAAAAGACAACATGAAGATGTGCGAGATTCTTCATGCTAATGTGTTGTTCGAGAAATTCCCTCATTCTTGGAGTGATTATCGAAACCACCTGAAACATAAGAAGGATCTTACTCTGCAAAAACTGATTAGTTACGTGCGCATGGAGGAAGCCAACAGACTAATGGATAAGATCTCTTCTCAATCCCTAACAATTCTTTTTTCTTATAGGTAGAACAACTTTGGTGGATTTAGTTTGAAATGTTTAGTCAAGGTACTCTAAATTGATAATAAATTATTCCATGAATTTTAATATCTGACGATTTAGTCTTTCTAACGATTTAGTCTCTATTATGATAAATATCGTCAATATTTAAATGTCTAACAATTTAATCTTTTTAGTTAAATGTTTGTAATAATTTAGTCTCTATCACGATAAATATTTTTAATATTTGAATAATGTTTCTTATATGTCGGTTGATAGATGGACAAGGGACCAGATGTATTTATAAATTACTAATATTAAATTGTTATATAATAAAAATAAATATCTAGATGCAATCTTTCATCAGGATTTAAATTGTTACATGGGGCAAAAATGTTGTTAACCTTTGTTGCATGAAGTTCACTTTTCCATTTATAGAGTAGAAAAATTTTCCACTTCACTTAATGGCTAACTTTTCCTATTTGTCAAATATCATATCACACTGAACTTAGATTGGGCACGAGGGTGGGCCATGGGAGATGGTTTTCAATGAGGTTTCTAGTGCTTCCAAAGACAGGTTCAAGAACAAAGGGAAGCAAATTGTAAGGGATAGAGCTCAAAAGAACAAAGGTCTCCAACCTAAAAATACTGGTGGAAGAATCGAGAAATCCAAACTGGTCTACTATGTCTGTGGAAAACCCGGGCACAAATCCTATCAGTGCACCTAGAGAAAAGATAGGGAAGATCAAAGGGCTACTCCACAAGCCAGCCTTACAAAAACAGATGACATCATTGACACTGTGGTTGTGGAAGCAAATCTGGTAGAGAACAAATCCAACTGGATTCTTGACACAGGAGTGTCCAGACATTCCTGCTCGAATCGTGACCTCTTCCATGACTTTCAGGACTCCGCTGATGGTGAATGTATTTTTGTAGGAAACTCTGCCACAGCTGAAGTACTTGGGAAAGGGAAGGTTCTCTTAGAACTCACATCTGGCAAAACTTTATCATTAAATAATGTGCTGTATATTCCTTCCCTGTGTAGGAATTTGGTGTAAGGAGGTCTACTGAACCGAGCCGGACTTAGGATTGTGTTTAAGGCCGATACAATTATTATACCAAAAATGGTGACTTTGTTGTTAAAGGTTATTTGGCAGATGGTTTGTTTGTTCTCAACGCTACCTCTTCAAATGAAACTAATTCTAGTTCTGCTTAGTCTCTTGATATGTGGCATGGTAAATTAGGGCATGTGAATATTGCATCAATTAAAAGGCTTAGAATATTAAATTTAATTAATGCTTCTGATTTGCTTGAAACTACAAAATGTCATGTCTGTGTAGAAGCAAAGTTTGCTAAAAAACCATTTAAACCTGTCACTGCACGGTGTACTGAACTCCTAGAATGAATTCATTCTTATTTAGCTAATTTCGAAAACACAACTAGCAGAGGTGGAAAAAAATAATATATTTCTTTTGTTGATGATCTTTTTAGATATACGAAAATATATCTCCTAAAATCTAAAAATGAAGCTAGTAGTATGTTTTTGAAATTCAAAGCTGAAGTGGAAAACCAAGTAGATATAAAAATAAAAAAGATAAGATCATATACGGGTGGTGAATATAGTGATAATTCGCTTAGAGATTTTTGTGAATCAAGTGGAATTATACTTGAATTTACTGCTTCATATTCACCTCAATGAAACAAAATAGCTGAACAGAAAAATAGAACTTTAAAATAAATGATAAATGTGATGCTATTAAGTTCTGGTTTATCTGATGATATGTGGGGGGAAGCTGCAGTTTCTTCATGTTTTATTCTTAACAGGGTCCCTCACAAAAGGCTTAGATAAGACACCATACGAGCTCTGGAAAGGGTATTTGCCAAACTTGAGCTACTTGAAGGTGTGGGGATACTTCGTAGAGGTGGCATATCCAGGGTTCAAAAAACCTAGGTTGGATCTAAAACTTTTGATTTTGTTTTCATTGATTATGCTCAAAATAGTTTTGCATATAGGTTCATGAGCTTGAATGATAAATCAATATATGAATATAGAGATGCTGTATTTTTGGAAAATATCTTCCCTATGATTAGAACTGATAGTGAATTTACTGGTACTTCAAAAACTGCAAGCATGTCGTTGCCCTCCACTTCTATTGATATGATAGATCCTAAACCTAGATCTAATGATACAGTAAATTTTGAACCTAGGAGAAGTAAAAGGCTAAAGGTTAGTAAAAGTTTTGGATCCCACTTCCTAACTTCCTATCTAGTAAAAAACTTTGACAAGATAGATGATCAGTTCGCTTGCGTATATTTGATAGACGAAGATCCTAAAACCTACCAAGAAATTATAAATGCCTTAGATTCTAGCCTATGGAAAGAAGTTATTAAAAGTGAGATAGACTCCATAGTTATGAATCAAACCTAGGAATTGGTAGATTTACCTGTAGGAAATAAACCTATTAGGTGTAAATGGATCTTTAAAAGAAAAATGAGACCGGAATTGTAGGTTGTAGGTTACACACAAAAGTATGGCATCGATTACTTCGATACGTACTCTTCTGTTGTTGCGTTTTATGCCCTAAACTTGTGGTTTGTAAACATAAAAAAAAAAAAATTATTCAATAAAGTTGTTATTAATGTTTCTCTTAGAATTGCATTAACCCAAATCTAATAAACTAACATCCAAGATTATGTCATGTAACTGGAACAGTATATATTCTGTTGAGTTTTATGCCTTAAATTCGTGGTTTGTAAACATAACCCTCACGCACGCTGCACGGCCTCCCTCCATCATTTCATCTCTGCCTCTCTCACACTCACAGTCTCTCTTCTCCCTCCTGACCTCGCCGTCACCGGCTCGATTCACTCTTACCCACCTCGTCACACTCTGCTGCCACTGCCACTACTTGTTGCCGCCACCGCACTCCGCAGTCAGTGCTCGCTGTCGCCGCCACACACCGCAACGATCTCCTTCTTCTCCATTGCATCACCTGTCGCAGTGATGCCACGTCGCCGTTGATCAGTGAGTATTTCTCTTCTATTCTCTCAATTTTTTCTTCATATTCGAGTTTCCATTCATAAATCTCGTTTATTTCATAACCAGCAGCCCCGTCGGACCCAACCGCGGCCGAGACCTAGTCTTACAGCTGCCATCCGTTGCTGGCTTTTGCCCTTCCCATCAAGGACCTCAATTTTCAAACTGGATTCAAGTTCAGAAGAGTAAGTTTTTCTATTTTTTAGTGATTTTGTGTTCTTTAGTTTACTTCTGAAATTATATTGGTAGATCTGTGTTTTCAAAATTTTTCTATTTTCAAAGTTAGTTTCTAGTGTTCTTTAGTTTACTTTTAAAATTAAATTTGTAGATCTATATGTTTTCAAAGTTTTTCTATTCTCAAAGTTAGTTTCTAGTATTGTTTAGTTTACTTTTAAAATTATATTTGTAGATCTGTTTGTTTTCAAAAATTTTCTACCACGTTACGAGTCGATTTGGTCACATGTGTTGGAATAATGAGTTAAATTTGCTGTGTTCTGTACTTTTTTTTTTACTATGATGCATAATTGGAAATGTAACTGTATGCCAAATTGTTCACTACTTCAGTTCAATAAAGGCCTTAATGGAGTCTAATTCTTCAGTAAAGGAATTTGCTTTGTTGTTTAAAGTGGTACAAGTTGTTCACCTTACTTGTTGACAAAATTGTTATATATTTTGCAGAGTTAATATGAATACACCGGAACATCCAAGTGGTATGAAAGTTGGGGAGAAAGTTGGTACTATCAACATAGATCTAGATCCAGTGGCATATTGTTCTTCAAGTTCGAAAAGAAGGAAGCGTAAGTAGAATATCAAAATTATAGTGTGGGATCATTTTGAGAAATTGAAAGGTGATTCTGCTAATCCTCAAGCTAAATGCAAATATTGTGAAAATATGTATGCATGTCATCCTAAGCGTAACGGGATGGGCTCTGTAAAATTTCATATAGAAAATTGCAATAAATACCCTTATCAAAAGAAGAGAGATCTTACCCAAAAAGTTTTAGGTTTCAAAAACCAAGAACATGTTGGTAGTGTTTTGGAATATGATTCAAAACTTGTTTGTGATTCATTTAATTTGGAGAGTTGTAGAAAAGCTTTAGTTGAGATGGTCATTATAGATGAATTGCCTTTTAGGTTTGTGGAGGGTAAGGATTTTCGAAGATTTATCAATAAATCAATATGTTTGTTTGAGCCTAGGTTTGTTGTTACATCTCGAATGACTGTGGCTAGAGATGTTTTGAAGATATATCTTAGTGAGAAATAACGTTTGAAAGACATGTTTAAGACAAAAAATTATAACGTTTCTCTCACTACCGATTGTTGGACTTCTGGACAAAATATAAACAATATGGTATTAAGTGCTCATTTCATTGATTCTGATTGGAAATTGCATAAGAGGATTCTTAGTTTTAGTCCAATTGAGAATCATAAAGGAGGTACCATTGGTAGGACTATTGAGACAAAATTGCTAAGATATCGTATATGACTGTTGTTTGTCTTGATGTTGCTGCTAGATGGAACTCCACATATTTGATGTTTGATGCAGCTACAAAGTTTGAAAAAGCTATTATTAGATTAGAGGATGAAGAACATGCTTATGTGAGTGAATTACGATCTAGAAAGGAGGATTGGGTGAATGCTAGGATGTTGGTTAGGTCTTTGGAAAGTCTTTTACGATATGACTTTGAAGATTTCTGGATCTTTGTATACCACATCAAATTTGATTTATCATGAGATTAGCACTGTTCAAAATTGCATACATTTGAATTCAATGAAGCAGGGAAATTCAATTCTTTGTAATATGGCTAAGAGCATGCAGGTTAAATTTGATAAGTACTGGGGGAATTGTGAGAAAACCAATGTTTTGTTGTATGTTGCGATTGTGTTGGATCCACGATATAAGTTGAAATTTTTGTCATATTGTTTCAACAAATTAGGACCTGAAATGACTAAAAGCATGACAGATAATGTGGAGTAATAGTGCAAATGGTCGTGGTAGTACATCAATTGTTGCTCCACGTACTAGTACTATTGGTATGGACTTGGATACAGATTTTGATGAATGTTATGATTTGGGTTCTGATTTCTCAACCAAAGAGACTACAACTCATAATAACGATTCAAAGATCCATATGTACTTGTTAGAATCTCTTGCTAAGAATGATAGTAATTTTGACATACTTCTATGGTTGAAGTAGAATAGTTGTCGATTTTAGATTCTTAGCCAAATTAGTAGAGATATTTTGGCGATTCTGGTCTCCACTATAGCATCTGAGTCGGCTTTCAGTACTGGAGGGCATGTAGTTGACTTTTCAGGTTGTTTTTTGGCTCCAAAAATAGTTGAAGCTCTTATATGTTCTCAGAATTGGTTAAATTTTGAGCCGGTGGATGTTGATTTTCATAAATACTTAGATGAAAATTCAATGCTCGAAGAAGGTATCATTCTACTTTTGTTTTTCATTTTCCTAAATCTTTTCTCTATTAAATCCTAACATTGTTTATTTTTTTATTTCATCTAATTTTATAGGATTCAGAGTCGTTATGGCTGAGGAAAAGAATATTGAAGACGTTCAAGATCTTACAAAACTTTCGATGTAATAGTTTGTGACTCTGTGGAAGACTAAGACTTGCAGATGTGTAGACTTTTGTTGGTATTTCTATTTTCTAAGTTGTTAGTACTTTTAGCACTAGAACTTTGGACTTTATTTAGAATATGGACTTGGACTTTGAACTCTATTTTTAATTTGAATATGGATTTGGACTATTATCGATTTTTTAATTTTGATTAGAATTATTTCTTTTATTTTGCATGGATTTTGCATTGTATAAGAAATTAAAATAGATTTGGTTTTTTATTAGAATATTTTGAAATTTTACTATCATTGAATATTGAATTTTTTGGATTAAAATTATTTTTTATTTTGTATGAAATTTGCATTGGATTAGAAATTGAATTGAATTCTTGATTAAAATTTCGAATAAGAAAGGATGCAGAAAAATATATATAAAAAATAAGACACTGATTAAAAAAAAAAGTCGGTTTCGGCGGAAACCGACCGATCAACCGACAATTTGGTCGGTTGGTTATATAAATAATGTTCGGTCGGTCGATTTTCATTTTTGGGAACCGACAACATGTCGATCGTTTGGGATTTTGGCCTAATAACCGCCCCAACCGATCGATGTGCACCCCTAATTGAATGTCAAAACTTGTTTTGATTTTAGCTTTATGTTAAAGACTACGACAAAAATAAAAACAAATTGAGGAATTAATAAATGCATGGCCTATTAGTTCAGCTGGTTAGAGCGTCAAGCTAATAATGCGAAGGTTGCAGGTTCGAGACCTGTATGGGCCATAATTTTCTTATACTTTTTGGTAAAAGATCTCCAATTTTCCACCATTAATGGTGGAAAGTGGGGAGGTTTTCTGGGTGGGGAAATGGTGACTTCCCCATCACTTCTCCTTCCCTATAAAAATGAGGTTCTCCCATTTCTTTTCTATCACCCGAATGTCGGTTGATAGAATTTCCGACTCTAACGAGAAAATCTCTCTCTCGATTTCTCAATTTTCCTTTCAATTATAAGACGATTCTCACAAAACGAGTTCTTAACGTCCAGAGGATAGCGAGGAAGACTTTGTGGTGGCGTTGATATCTACATTGAAGAGGTGTCTTCAAATGTATGTATTACTGACTTCTTGTTATTCATGTTTATGTGTTTTTTCTTTGTTGCAATTCTAAAACAAGAACGAAGCACACGCGTTCGCACGCTTCTGCTGCGGGATCCGATCCTTTCAGAAATTACTTACCTTACCCTTCCTTAAATCATCTTCTTCTTTCTCTTCCCATTCATCATCTTCTTCCCTCTCCCACTCGTGATTTTTGCCCTAATTCCTCACTCATATGTGAAATTACTTACCTTACTCTTCCTTAAATCATCATCTTCTTCTTCTTTCTCTTCCTATCATCCTCTTCTCCCATCTCCCTCTCACTCTTGCGATTATTGCTCTAATTCTTGCCGTTTATCTATTCTCAAATCCCTCATCTTTGTTCCTCCACCTTGTGCTGTTCACCTCTTGAATCTTCCTCTACGTCTTCCGCCCCTCCGATCAGCCGTGATAACTCTCAAATAGAGAGTGAATTATGGGCCAAGCTAAGGGTAATTGTGTTCCAAGAATGTGAGATACAAGCTAATTAAGCCACAAGAATGTGAGAAATCCCAGAGGGAACCTTCGATGTGGATTGTGGATGCTAAATTGTGGATGTTTAGTGCAGAAAGCAAAGTTTGGTGCATTCAGAGCATTTGAAGCATGAGTGGAATAGATTGGTGCTGCTGGAGGCTAAGGGCAACTGGTTGAAGTCGGAAGTAGGCTAGTGCTTTGGAAGCTATAGAGCAGAAGCCGGAGCAGCAATTTGATTTCACCTGCACTATTACCGTATCCGTACAGTGTTCGCACATTGTTCAGACAGCATCCACGTGAGGTTCTTTGGTGCCCTAAGCAAAAGGCCGGGTACAAAAATAAAGACACCCCAGCTGCAAAGGGGTAGAGAAGGGTGGACTTAACTAGAGGCATCATTTTCAGGGAAACATTCTCTGAGAAAAAAAGACGTGGGGTCTCCATTGACGAAGGGCGAGAGAGAGACACTGATTTTGGCTCGAGATCTTCACTGTTGATCCGGGAAGCTTCTGGGTTTTCTCTTATTGCCTTCTAAAATGGAGTCCTCTTCCATCTTTGCATTTTTTTATTTCTATTTCATCATGAACTAATCCCCCTTCCTTCTAGGAGGGGTTGAAACTTGCTGTAATAGACGTTAAGCTACTGTTGAATGCATTTTAACTCTTATTTAATAGCAGTGGGTTTTATTTTTCCGTCGTTCTAAACATGTTTGGCCAACAGGTTTAGTATGCAAGGTCATAGGAAGCTTGGGAAAGCTCCTATGCGTGGATTTGCTGTTGTTAGTCGTAGTTTCTGTGTTCTTTCTAAAATAGAGTAGTGAGTACCTAGGAATGGGGTTCACTCTACGGCACCTATTGATTGGTTTCATGCTTGTTGTAACTACGACGGGAGTTGGGTTAGAACGTTTGCTGAGTAACTCGAAAGAGAGTCGTGACGGTCTGAGTTCTAAGAGTTTCATGTGTTTTTCTTCAGTAGGCGACGCTTAAAATCAGTAGGTGGATTTCCTCTACATAAATCCCTAAAAACATATCTAAACCCCCCTTGTGTTCAATTCTTCGTTGGAAGCAATCTTGAAAAGTTTATTTGTCCTCTTATTCACTACTTTATTTATATGTTACTTTGACAAGTTACTAGCAATATTGATAAACCAAGTTCGTTTTCTTTTATTATTTTTTTTGGTAGCTCGAAGCAATTAACCATTTTCTGCAAGCATGAATTCCCTGTAGAGACGACCTTGTTTGTACTACAATTGACAAAAAATTAGTGTATACTTGCTCTATAATTTACCATTTTCTAGGAATACAACAAGCTTTTGGCATCGTTGCCAGGGAATTTTTTTGAAAAACTATAGATTGTGGTTAGTTGTTTTGAGCTACGGTGCTTAAAGACCTTGTTGCTCTTTTTGAGGAGTGTGAGAGCTGTGAATGAACGATTTTCTTGCATTCAAATTCGATTTTAACCCAAAACCGGAAAGAACTTTGCGAAGAAAAATGGCTGAACAGCGGGTGCGAAGAGAGTTAATAGAAATGAATCGCAACAAGCAAAACTCACCTGAGGACGAAGTAGTAAGAATACCAGGGGAAGGAGTTGTTAATGGAGTACCTACCCTAAACGATGTTCTGCTGGCCGATGACACAAAGCAGAAAATTAGAGCATATGCAGCTCCAACGTTCTATGACTTCAACCCTGTCATTGTTGATCCAATCATCAAAGTAGGGAGATTTGAGCTGAAGCCTGAAATGTTTCAAATGTTGCAAACAGTGGGACCATTTTATGAACTGGCATCATAAGACCCACACAGACACTTAAGATATTTTATGCAAGTAGCTTATTCGTTTAAGGAAACTGGAGTTAGTAAGGAAGCGATGAGATTGAAGCTATTCCCTTACTCGTTGAGGGACTCTACTGAAGCATGGCTGGACTCCTTGCCCATCGAATCAATTACTTCATGAACGACTTAGCAGAGCAATTTTTGATACAGTATTTCCCACCTTCGAAGAATGCTAAACTTAGAAACAAGATTAACAATTTTCAGCAGTTGCCAGGAGAATCCTTAAGTGATTCTTGGAAAAGGTTCAAAGGGCTGTTGTAAAAATGCCCCCATAATGGAATACCCCGCTGCATTCAGATTAAGACTTATTACAATGGGCTAAACGAGGCCACACAGTTGGTAATTGATGCCTCAGCTAATAGAGCTTTGCTGTTAGGACTGTATGCAGAAGCTTTTGACATATTGGAAAGAATTTCAAGGAATAAGCATCAATGGTTAAAATCACGAGCTGCATCAACAACATCAAGTCCCATAGGGTTAGTAATAGAGGATGTAGTGGTGGACCTCAATTCCAAAATTTGACACTTGGTTGATATTGTCATGAAGAATGTCACTAGAAATGAGGTCGTAGGGCCTAAGGCGATGGTGGCAGCTGTACAGGCAGCTGTACAGAACAGCCTGTACCCATACTGTGAAAGAGAGCATCATTTTGAAAACTGTCTGGGTAATCTCACATCAATATATTACTTGGGCAATCAGCAACAAAATAGAAATAATGTGTATGGTATCACATACAACTCAAGTTGGAAGAACCACCCAAACTTCAGTTGGGGAGGGAACCAAGTAGGCAACAACGTCAGGTCAAGTAACACCCTAGGTATATTAAAAAACTACAGTATCCGCCAGGTTTTTTCAGACAAAATCAGCAGAATACACAAAAGCAACCAGAATCAATGAGATTAGAGGAGATGTTTAAAATCTACATGACTAAGAATGATGCCAACGTTCAAAGTCAAGCAACTCTCTTGCAGTGTCAGACAGCATCACTGCGAAACATGGAAGTCTAAATATGACAGTTGGCGACAGAACTGAAAAATGGACCAAAAAGTGTGCTGCCAAGTGATATAGAGCAACCTAAGAGAGACGGTAAAGATCAGTGCAAGGCGTTGACATTACTGAGTGGCAAAGCCTTACCACCAATACCGCAGCAGGAGAAAGATCATGAAGAAACCGTTGCAGAACCAGCGAAAGCACAAGCTCCAGAGACTGGTACAAACTTAGAAGTTGAAAAAAGAGACATAGTGGAACACAAACAATAGACATTGAGAAGGCTGAAACCTTAATGGATAGCCATGAGTCTGAAAAGCTCATGTTTAATGAAGTTGGACCATCCGTAACTATAAGAGCTAAAGACTCTAAAAAGTTAAATAAGTCTAAGGTTCCAGCACCAATAGCTGACTACGTCCCAGCAGTACCTTATCCTAAACGTTTACAGAAAAAGAATCAAGAGGGACAATTCAAAAGGTTTCTTGTGGTGCTTAAACATATACACATAAACATACCTCTCGTGGAAGCCTTGGAGCAGATGCCTACATATGTGAAATTCTTAAAGGATGTCCTCACTAAGAAGAGACGGTTAGGAGAATTTGAAACGGTCTGCTTAACAAAGGAGTGTAGCACAATTCTAACCAGCAAAATACCACAAAAATGAAAGATCCAGGAAGCTTTACAATCCCCGTATCAATTGGTGGTCATAAGATTGGACAAGCACTTTGCGATCTCGGAGCAAGCATCAAGTTAATGCCTTTTTTAGTATATCAGAAGCTAGGGATGGGAGCAGTTAAGCCAACTACGGTCAACCTACAGCTCGCTGATAGATCCATTGCTGCAGAAGGAAAAATGAGGATGTTTTGGTATAAGTGGGTAAATTTATATTCCTTGCTGACTTTATTGTTCTTGATTTTGATTCAGATGAGGAAGTACATATCATTATGGGAAGACCATTTCTGGTGACAAGAAAAGCTTTAGCAGATGTGCATAAAGGGGAAGTCACTATGAGGCTACAAGAACAAGAGATAAAATTTTCGGTGTACGAATCTATGAAATACCCCGCAAAAGCTTAGAAGTGTTTTGCGCTCAAGGTGTTGGATGAAGTTGAGAGAAAGAATGCAAGTTCAGAATTTCTGCTTGAGAACCAAAATTTAGAACTGGAAGTCATGTTGCAAAAAGCTAAAGATTTCTATTATGAAGTGTTTTCTATAGATTGAGGAAAAGAAATAAAAAATTCATGGTCGAGGATGCACGAAGACTTAAAGCTAGAAGAAGTCAGTCGGAAGCAATTAAAGCCATTAGTAAAAGAGCCCCCAAAACTGGAATTCAAGGCTTTACCGCAGCATCTTAAGTACGCGTACTTAGGAGCAGCCAACACCTTGCCAATAATTATCACAGCCAATTTGCCCAAGAACAAAGAGGAGAAATTCCTAGTAGTACTAAAGAAGCACCGAAGTGCTATAGGCTGGACCATAGCGGATATCAAAGGAATTAGTCCCAGCTACTGCATGCACAAGATTGTCTTGGAGGAAAATTGCAAAAATTCCATTGAGCAACAAGAAGGTTAAACCCAGGGATGAAGGAAGTGGTAAAGAAAGAGATACTCAAATGGTTAGATGTTGGAACTATATACCCTATCTCAGATAGTGAATGGGTTAGCCCGGTTCAATGTGTACCAAAGAAATGGGGAATGACAGTGGTAGAGAACGTAAAGAATGAGCTCATTTCTACAAGGACAGTGACCGGGTGGAGGATTTGCATGGACAACAAAAAGCTCAACAAGGCTACGAGGAAAGACCAATTTCCCCTGCCTTTTATTGACCAAATGTTGGATAGACTAGCTGGTCAAGACTAATACTGCTTCCTTGATGGTTATAGTGGGTATAATCAGATAACCATTGCGCCGCAAGATCAACACAAAACAACATTCACTTGTCCTTATGGAACGTTCGCTTTCATGAGGATGCCGTTTGGACTGTGCAATGCCCCAGCTACCTTCCAAAGATGTATGATGGCTATATTCTCTGACCTGATTGAATCTGTAGTGGAAGTCTTTATGGATGACTTTTCAGTATCCGGGGAAAATTTCAACACTTGTTTAGGAAATTTGCAGAGAGTACTAAAACGTTATGAGGAGACCAACTTGGTATTAAATTGGCAAAAATGTCATTTCATGGTACAAGAGGGGATTGTGCTAGGGTATAGAGTGTCAAGAAATGGATTAGAAGTTGATCAAGCAAAAGTGGAAATGATTGAACAATTACCACAGCCTGCAACAGCAAAGGGAGTCAGAAGCTTCCTAGGCCATGATGGATTCTACAAACGGTTCATAAAGGACTTTTCTAAAATAGCTAAACCTTTTTGTGCATTATTAAAATTGATTGGGTGTTTAACTTTTCTCCTGAATGTGTGCATGTTTTCTCATTCCTGAAACATGCTTTAACGCATACGCCCATAATTCAAGATTTTGACTGGAAGTTGTCGTTCGAACTGATGTACGATGCAAGTGACTTCGCGGTTGGTGTTGTGTTAGTCCAGAGGAAGGATAAGACGCTTCATCCGATCTATTATGCTAGCAAGACACTGGTGGAAGCACAAATTTACTACACAACCACTGAAAAGAAATTATTCGCAGTAGTCTTTTGAAAAGTTCAGATCTTATTTAATGGGTGTCAGGGTCATAGTACACATGGACCAGCTACGCTTATGTACTTGCTTACAAAGAAGGATGCCAAGCCAAGACTGATAAGATGGATACTTCTTTTACAAGAGTTTGATCTGGAAATTAGAGACAAGAAGGGATATGAAAAACTAGTAGCAGACCATTTATCTCGGATTGTGGGAGCTGACAAGAAGTTGGATGATGTGGAGATCAGAGATAGTTTTCCAAATGAGCAGCTCATGAAAGTTACTCACAAGGAGCAAAGGAAGAAGAACCATGGTTCGCAGACATAGCGAATTTTCTAGCGTGTGGAATCAAGCAGAGGGATGGACGAGACAGCAAATGAAGAGGTTTTTCCATGAATGCAACTTTTACTTTTGGGATGAACCTTACTTATATAGGGTGGGACAAGACAACATAATTAGAAGATGTATCACTGAAGCCGAAGCATCCCAAGTGTTGCAAGATTGTCACTCGGCCCCTTATGGAGGACACTTCGGTGGGCAGTAGACAGTAGCTAAGGTGCTACAAAGTGGATATTTTTGGCTATCAATTTTCAAGGATGCCCACAACTTAGTCAAAAGCTGTAATGAGTGCCAGCACGTAGGAAATATTTCTAAGAAGTCTAAAATGCCGCTGACCTATATTTTGGAAATAGAACTATTTGATGTGTGGGGCATTGATTTCATGGCGCCGTTTCCACCATCTAATGGGCACTTGTTTATTTTGGTAGCTGTAGACTATGTATTCAAATGGGTGAAAGCCATCTCATGCCCAACAAGTGACGCAAAAGTGGTCACTAAGTTCCTTTTGAAGAACATTTCACTCGTTTCGGTACCCCAAAAGCCCTTATTAGTGATGAAGGTACACATTTCGTAAATAAAGCTGTAGCCACTCTTCTAGCAAAGTATAACATGAAGCACAAGATTGTCACGGCCTACCACCCACAATCAAATGGTCAGGCGGAAATATATAATAGAGAGCTGAAGAATATTCTAGAGAAGGTAGTGGGGGTCAGTCGGAAAGATTGGGCATCTAAGCTAGATGAAGCACTTTGGGCCTACAGGACAGCTTTTAAAACACCTCTTGGAACATCCCCCTACAAGTTGGTCTACGGAAAAGCTTGCCATCTGTCCCTGGAATTAGATCATATTGGGCATTGAATAAAATGAACTTCGATTACACAGCAGTAGCAGGAGTGAGGAGGCTGCAACTCCATGAACTCGAAGAATTTAGAAGGGATGTATATGAGAACGCAAAAATTTATAAAGAGAAGACGAAGAAATGGCACGATGCCCGAATCCACCCAAGAAAATTTGAAGAGAGTCAGCAAGTTCTTTTGTACAACTCTTGGTTGAAGTTATTTCCAGGGAAATTAAAATCCAAATGGTCAAGGCCATTCCAGATAGTTAAAGTTTTTTCCCATGGCGTAGCACAGTAAAGGAATTGAATTCAGAGAGGGAATTCATGGTGAATGGGCAACGCCTGAAGCACTTATAGGGAGAGATCATGAATAGGGATGCTGGAACATGCCAGCTTGCCCCGGAACAATAGAGAAAACAATGAATAACGAATAAAGGAGCATTATATAAATCTGTTTTAATTTTATGAGCTCCAGTTTTAATCTGCTTTAATTACTTATCATTTCATTTTATTTTTTTTATTGTGCAGTTGTTTTTCTTTAAATGCATCTGAATTTAATAAATAGATCTTGATTCTGATGGCAAGCGCGGTTATCCAATAAGCTTTTAAAGTGCAGGGAATTTAAGTGAAAATATGGCAGCGTGCAGGCGGGATTTAATGAAAGAATGGATTACAAAGGACAACTGGCGCTTCAGGGACTTGAGCACGGTATCAAATTTTCAAGGAAGCCAAATTTGAAATTTTGGAGGGAGGCCCAGTTTTGAAATTTTCGATTTTGAAATCTCATTTTAAATGATGGGCATTAAATGGGAGATCGTGGGAGATTGTGCCGGTTAATGGCTATTTAACCTCCCACCTCTTTTCTCTATCTCACTATCACCTTCATTCTCCCCCCCCCCCCCGGCGCGAAGCCCTAGAAGTTCCCCTCTGCTTCATCTGTGAAATTAGTCCCCAATCTCGACTTGCTTCCCATCCAACAATGTCGAGGATCAAATTAAAGGCGATAAAAAAACCTCGCATGGACCTTGCCTTGTCAGAGTCTTCATCTGAGAGCCTCGCAGACGACGCCGAGCATTCAGCAGAGGTTGAAGCTGATTCATCGTTGCGCTCCCTAAACCGGCTACCGTGCCTCAGACATCTGGTTCTGAAAAGGAGGTTAAGCGGGAGGAGGTCCTCCCGCCACCCAGCACTACTACCCCTCCTCCGCCCGCAACCGCTGAAGTTGACGTATCACCACCTAAAACCTCCAAGTCTGCCCAGAAACCGCCTTCTCCGACTAGACCAGCATCGAGGACAAGAAACACAAAGCGGCCTACTGCATCAGCTACTACACTACCACCGGTGAAGAAGTTCAAAGCCACCCACTCACCCGCTGCAACGAAATCCTTGCATGTGTCATCTAATACCGCTGCACCCAAAACTACTTCCGCCAAACCCTCCACTATCTCAAAAGGGAAGCGCCTGGTTGCCATTCCAGAACCTAAGCAGTCACTTTGTCCGGGCCGTCGAAAGCCTAAGTTGGTCGCTCCTCAGGACACCACATTCAAGCGCTTCCAGTCCCATTTAGCAATGGACGCATACGAGAAGCTGACGAAGAAGAACTTTTTCTTCGAAAAGGGTTTCGAATTAAACCCCAAGCCTACCTTCATCCAAGACGTGATTCAACGGAACCACCAAGAGTATTTTGTGCACCTCCAAGTCCCATCACCCCACGGCTGGTCAAGAAGTTTTATGCCAACCTCATTCCAGGCAATCTGGGTCGTACGACAGTGAGAGAAGTGAAAGTCCTTTGGACCCAAGAGCGAATTAACAAAGCACTTCATCTCCCGTCTATTCCCAAAGCTATGAGGAACAAGATGTTGGAGCAGCCGTCACTCGTGCAGCTAGACCACGTTCTATCTATCATGGCACACCCTAGCACAACCTAAATTGTTGTCCCTCACGGTGCCAATTCCCTCCCCTTCAACTTCATCACCCTTGAAGAGCCGCATCTTACCCACTACTCACGATTCATCCATCACAAAGGACAGGGTGCTTCTTTTAGCTTATATGATGGAGGGCAAACCGCTGGATTTGGGGCAGCTTATTTTCCATGAGATAGCACAGTGTGCCACCAAACGCCAAGGCCAACTTTTTTTCCCTAACTTGATCTCAAAGTTGTGTATGCAGGCAAACGCTCTGGTGGTCCATGATGGCTCACCAAGCTCGCATTTCCAATGAGATTGGAGAATTGAAGGACATGGTTTCCACTTTATCGCTGCAGCTCGCTGTCAGAGATGTAGAGCTGAAAGGTATCCTCGACAAGCTCGCTCACGCGAATGTTCCAGGCCCATCCACACAGAATCGCACGCTGGAATCATTGTTGGAGCATAGCTCCAATAATACTGTTGCGGATGCTGGCCAGTCGGAGAGCTCTGAAGGGAATGGGAGCCCCAACTGCTCCTTCTGACTTGCTGGGGACTCAACTATCTTCTTTGCGGAAACCATTTGGCACCAACCACTATTTGCAAATCAAGACTTTAACTTCTGCTTTTAAATTCAGTTTTTATGTTCTGTTTTTATTGTCATGGTTAATCTGTCATTTCCTATCTTCAATTTTACTTCCTACTTATCATTTTTGTTTCCTTTTGTTCTAGGATAGATTGTTAGTTTCAACTCCCGGTCCTCTATTCTGAAAGTAAAATTAATCGAATTATGTTGTGCAATCTCTGTTATGTCCTGCTTCTAACTCTAGCTCTGACTTCTTAAGTAGTGCTATTGTCTCGGTGTAGGCGGTTTTATGTCTGCTCTGAGCTGGCAACCGTCATTTGCGAGTGCCTGACTTAAGCTCTGCCTTAGCTTAGTTTTTAGTACAAAGGTCCTAACAACATCTTCTGAGTACCAATCTTAAACAGAGACCGCCATGATGTTATGTTTTAGTAGCTCCCTACCCAATGTCGCTCGCTACCTTAGTATGACAATAGAGTCAATCCTTCTTTTTCACACCCTTTTGATGTCCCTTTATACCATCTATATTTGACCTGCGAAAAATGCCCCTTCTATAACACCATTTTTCTTAGTTCTAAGTTTGGGGGTATGCGGGAGCATCCTATATCCTGTTGTAGTCGCACTAAGGACAATGCTACATCTAAGTTTGGGGGTGTGCGTGCTTGCTTTGTTTTTGTAAGGATAAGCTTATAATGTATAACTATAAATATTTCTAGTCCTGTAATTCAGCCAAAAAAAAATTTCAAGGAGGCTGCAGTGCTAGGAAGGGCTATTAGCCCCTAGTTGAAAAGTCAGACTGGTAATAAAAGGGTAGTGCTGTAGACTAAGGAAAGGGAGTTGAGAAGTGCAGCTCTAGGCAAGTCAATGTTTTTTAGGAGGAAATTAGGATGATGTTGGAGCCGGAGGAAGAAGCTTTGCTAGGGGGAAGCTTGAGCCAGAGACTCTCTTCTAGAAGCTGTTAGCTGGAGCTAGCTCGTAAGCCTAGTATGTGCGAGCAGTTAGTGCGAAAGCAGAGGTCAGCCCTCGTATTAAGAAGCAGGTATAACAGAGGCAGGCATGACTATAATTCTGGGGTGCCAGTGTAATCTTGCTTCAGGACAATCAAGGTTTCAAGTTTGGGGGTGTGATAGCTCTTAAATAGAGAGTGAATTATGGGCCAAGCTAAGGGTAATTGTGTGCCAAGAATATGAGATACAAGCTAATTAAGCCACAAGAATGTGAGAAATCCCAGAGGGAAACTTTGATGTATAGACTCTTGTAGATTTATTAAATTTTTTAATAAATACTAAATTGTGGATGTTTAGTGCAGAAAGCAAAGTTTGGTGCATTCGGAGTAGGTGAATCATGAGTGGAATAGATTGGTGTTGCTGGAAGCTAAAGGCAACTGGTTGAAGTCGGAAGCAGGCTAGCGCTTTAGAAGCTATAGAGCAGAGGCCGGAGCAGTAATTTGATTTCACCCGCACTGTTACCGTATCCGTACAGTGTCTGTACATTGTTCAGACAGCATCCACGTGAGGTTCTTTGGTACTCTAATCAAAAGGTCGGGTACAAAAAGAAAAGACACCCCAGCCGCAAAGGGGCAGAGGAGGGTGGACCTAACTAGAGGCATCGTTTTCAGGGAAACATTCCCTAAGAAAAAAAGACGTGGGGTCTCCATTGACGACGGGCGAGAGAGAGAGACTGATTTGGCTCGAGCTCTTCACTATTCATCCGAGGAAGCTTCTGGGTTTTCTCTTATTGCCTTCTGAAATAGAGTCCTCTTCCATCTTCGCATTTTTTTTATTTCTATTTCATCACGAACTAATCTCCCTTCCTCTGGGGAAGGGTTGAAACTTGTTGTAATAGACATTGAACCACTGTTGAATGCATTTGAACTCTTATTTAATAGCAGTGGGTTTTATTTTTCCACCGTTCTAAACATGTTTGGCCAACAGATTTAGTGTGCAAGCTCATAGGAAGCTTGGGAAAGCTCCTGTGCGTGATTGCGTGAAATTATAAATTACCCCTTCCTATTTTATCTCTCATTTTCTCTACTCTTTCTTCTTCCTCCTAACTCTCTCTTTCTCTCTCTTCTTCATTCTTCCATTTCCCTACCGATTCTTTTACTCTTTTTGTGATTTGATTTTTTTTTCACTATCAGATTTTTCAATGACGTACACTCCTCTCTCTCCTTCTTTTATTTTTTCTACACCACATCCCATTCGATTTTTTGTTTTCTTTTGATTTTGGATATTTTTGTTTTGATTTTGAAGACATGCACTTTTCTCTCTCCTATTTCTTCTCTCTCTCCTCTCTCTTCCTTATTCTTCATTCATCTTCTCTCAATCTTGACTCCATTGTTGGACCTTAAAATTCAAAAAACAAAATAACAAATATACAACACAAAAGAACGGGATCACACCTAAAAGAGAGGTAAAAACTCAACAAAGAATACCAAGAACAAGGAGTTCACATAAACCCCCCAATAAAAAGAAAAAAATAGAACAGACAAAAAAAAAAAGCTATCGCTCTCTCGCTCCCGCTCTCGGCGCTCTCGCTCCCGCTCTTGCCTCTCTCGCTCCCGCTCTCAGCACTCTCGCTCCTGCTCTCGACCTATGTCTCTCATCGGAAAAGAATTGTAAATGGAGCAACTTGTTGCTCGTTTTTTCAAAGAAGGTGAAGAAAAAAAATGGGAATGAGAAGAGGTGGTTTAGGAGGGATAAAGAGGAAAATAGCAATAAATATTTAGGAATTTTTTTTATAGTGAGTAAAGAAGAGAGAGAAAGTTAGTGTTGGATTTTTCAAGAAAGAAAAAATTTGTAACGACATGAGAGAGGAGAGAGGAGAGAGAAAAGAAAGAGAAAGTAATAAATTGAAGAAAAAATGAAGAGATAAAATACGTATTTTCACACAAAATTTATGTCAGCAAATATTTACAAAACATAAAAATGAGGAGAGGGGCCACATTTCATAATGGGCCTTTGAAAAAGGCTATTTAGCCTGATTGCCCTTTTCTTTTATTATTTCTTTTGGTAGCTCGAAGCAATTAACCATTTTCTGCAAGCATGAATTCCCTATGGAGACGACCTTGCTTGTACTATAATTGACAAAAATTAGTGTATACTTGCGCTATAATTTACCCTTTGCTAGGAATACAACAAGCCGCTTGTTCTCTTCGTCTGCACCTTCAAGGACAACGAGCTCTTGATTGGACTCATCCTATTCACCGTCTGTGTCTTATTCCTCACTAGCATTGAATTCGTCCTTGTCTTGGCCCATCCTAGTCATGGTATGCATCCACAGCGCCCTCAAATCTGTTTATTGATGAGCAAGAAATTAACTCCTCTGGCTTTTTGGGTCTCTTCCATAGTGCTACCTCACTGGCCCTCACCCCCTCACCGGCGCTGTCCGTTCTTCTGTTCCTTCTGTACTGATGATGTGTTTTCATGGACAAACTTGGATCTAGATTGGTGTGAGCGAGAGTGAGATTGGTATGTGTGAGAGTGAGATTGGTGTGAGCGATAGCGAGAATGGTGTGAGAGAGAGCGAGATCCCTGTGCACGAGAGCAAGATTGGTGGGTGCGATAGTGAGATTAGTGTGAGTGAAATTGGTGTGTGAGAGAGATAGTGAGGGGATCAATTGCGATTTGATATAACTTTCAAGAATTTAAAAATGATATTTGAAAGTTCAAAATCATAATATTAAAATCTTTAAATATGTATGTATTGAATTTAATTTATATGTAAAATAACATGTATTGGGCAAAACATTATTAATATTCTACTTTTCTTAAAATAAAATAAAATACTAATATCCATTTTATCTTCTCACAAAGTATTTTAATTTACAATCCAAATTAAATGATC
Organism: Momordica charantia; assembly: GCF_013281855.1. Lineage (NCBI taxonomy): Eukaryota > Viridiplantae > Streptophyta > Magnoliopsida > Cucurbitales > Cucurbitaceae > Momordica > Momordica charantia. The sequence goes on along the minus strand of NW_028275159.1, from coordinate 12,463,222 downwards.
TTATTTGATCGTGAACTCCATTGAATCAATCAGCCCGTTTGGTAACATTCCCGTTTCTTGTTTCTTGTTTCTTGTCCTCGTTTCTCATTTTTTGAGAAACATAAATGTTTGGTAACTTATCCCGTTTCTTGTTTCTCAAATTTGAGAAACGTTTACAAAAAAGAGGCTAAATTTTAGAAACAACAAAAAGTAGTTTCGTTTTTTCTGTTTCCATTTCATAGTCTATAATTATTAAAAAACTGTGTAGTTACACCATAAGAAAAAGGAGCTCTACCATGTTTTTCAGCGACAATACAAGTATTTTGTCACTAAAACTACTTTTCAGCGACACCTTAGGTGTCGCTAAAATCACTTTTCAACGATACATGTCCGCACGCGTCATTGAAAATATTTTCAGCGACAACGGGTTGACTATGTTGTCGCTGAAAATCTTTTTAGCGACACGGCTAAATAACCACGTCGCTAAAAACTTACACCAGACGTGTGTTGGGTTGAATGAAGTTGTACAGAAGGAAGTTGAAGTTGAAATTTTTGTGAAGTGGGTGGTATTGAAGTGTATTAAAATAGAAAATTTGTTGGTGAATTGATTTTGGAGAAGTGTCTTTCAATAGTCATAGGGTTTTTTAGATTTGATACTTGAAATGGGATTCTTACAAATAAATGTTGTCCTGCATCATGTTTTGTTCTGTCTCTTTTAAGTCATTTGCTTTGTCGAGTCAAGTGATGTGCTATTCTAATTGTTGGATTTGAGATCTTTTATCCAATTCATTTCTTTGTTGAGCATGGAAATGAGTTCCTTGTAAACTGTAGCTGCTTAAATTTCTTGTAATTTTAGCTTACCCAGCATTAAATGGCATGCTTATGTTGTGTTAGTGGGTTTTGAAAGATGCTCGTGAGACTTTGCCCAAGTAATTAAAATTATGAGTTTCTGTCAATTGAGTTCTGTCTTGATATCTGGCCTTTATTGCTATGTTCATTGCGCTTGGTGAAAATACATTGGAGATTTCAATGGGCTAGAGTTATTTACTGCTTTTAAATACTTATTTCTTCATGTCTGAATATTAGTTAAATGTAAATATAGCATTGAGGTTATAGGGATTGATATTATTTAAATGTTTTTTTTGTTATAATTAAACTAAATAAATGTAATTTGTAAATAGGTAAATAACTAAAAGATATCTAATTCTACAAAAGATTGTTTTGTTAGACAACATTCCAATGAATCGAAATTGGATAACTTTGAAGGATCGAAGATGTAGTCAATACTCTAACGGGGCCAGCAGTTTTATTGAAGTTGCTAAGAATTATTTGGATAAAGAAGGAAAAACGAGATGTCCTTGTTCGAACTGTTTAAATGTCCTTGGAAATAAATTGGATGATATAGAGCGTCACTTATTTAAATATAGATATTTGAATAAATAAGTTTTGAATCGTTGTGACTATCCTGCACGTATGGTAGTTGTTGATGCGTGGATTTCGGTCCTCCGGTTCACTACCTCGCATCCACCAAACTTGTTGATCCGGGACTAGTACCTGCAAAATCAAATCGAGCTAAACCAGTGTGACTCTAGTCACACGGGCTCCGATGCTTAAGTTAGCAAGAGAATAACGTAAATGTAGTCAACTCTCTTCCCCCTATACCTCTAAGGCTGGATCAATACTTATAGCGTGAAGTTGTTCCAGAATCTTCCGTAGCTAACCCTAATTCACCGTTGCAGGGCCTGGGCGACATCGTCGATCGAAGACGGGGGATCACTGGCTGGGCCGTGGGCCGAGCACGGCTCAAGACCGAGCCCCGGGTCGGGGCCGAGCACGGCTCAGGACCGAGCCCCGGGTCGGGGCCGAGCCCTTCGTGGCTCAGTGGGCTTCCCTCTGGTCGCTTTCCTCGTTCTCTGCCCCGGCGTTAGGTCACTCTTTTGGCCGGCCCGTTATGTCCCGGGTCGGTCTTCCCCAATCAGACTTCAACTCCTTGTCTCGTTTCGGGTCATTTTCGTTCTCCATAACAATGACCCCCACTCTCAAAACAGAAGACGAATAATTGTGTAATGATCTTTGTTTTGAGAGTACTTGTCGCTTTGTCGTTACCACGAGATCATTGTATATCAGTGGCTAAAAATGGGAAGGTTGCTAACGCACAGGGCTTCTACCAAAAGCTTTTGATCCAATTTTGGATCTTAGTGCTTGGTTCCTGCCACTGGTTTTGTACCTTGAACTTGTCGATACTATTCATGAATTGGAAGTTTTTCCAATTTTCGTTGACCATAATCAAGTCTCTTGAGCCTGGTTTTATTCTCATCTGAGTTTAAACCATTTTGGCCTTGGTATCTAACTTTAACAGAACTAATGTCGATACCTTTGGGTTTCTAACCTATTTGGCGTTTGCCCATGTTTTATACCTCAGGGTTTACTCTCGGGTTTCTAACCCACTTGGCTTTTGCCAATGGCCTTTATACCCTGAGTTTAGTCGGTACCCTTAGGTTTCTAACATATTTGGCTTCTGCCGGTTTTTTACCCCCAGTTAAATCAACACCCTCTGGTTTTTAACCTATTTTGGCTTTTGCCATATGATTTTCTACCCGTGGGTTTCGTTGATCGGTTAGGCTTGCCTGTTTTCTGTTTTAACCTTGCTGGGCCCGTACGCATGCCTTTCTTAGCACCTCGGGATTCTTTTCCCTAGTTTCATTGATTGGCTTTCAGCTTATCGGCCTGCTTCTAGGTCCGTCCCAATTTTGAGTTCCTTGATTGGTCGTAGATATGTAGATGTTCAGGTCGTGGATATGTAGATATTTATATAATGCCCCCTACTTGAGAAATTTATTTCAGAATGAACATAAGAACTCAAGTATCACGTCGAACGTCGAATACTTTATTAGTAGGAAAATCGTCCTGTCGAAGATTTTGTCACAATAAGCTTAGTTGGTCCAAATAATGGAGAAACATAAAAATGTCCAGAAATATGTCGAACTAGTGGTAGTATCTTTTGAGGTGTTGGGCGTGCCACGGGTGTAGTAAGGTCTTCCCCCGCTGGTCTTCTAAAGCATAACTGCCTATTCGCACCACTTTAGTGACTTTGTATGGGCCCTCCCATGTTGGCCCGACCGCACCGCTAGTTGAATCTTTTGTATTGGGCATAACCTTTCTTAACACCAGATCACCTTCTCTAAAGTCACGTTGCTTGACCTTCGAGTTGTAGTATCGAGCTATTCGATTTTTGTATTCAGCCGTTCGTAGTCATGCTGTTTCTCGATGTTCTTCTAATAGGTCGAGGTTGAGCTTTACGGATTCGTCGTTGTCAAGTAGGGTGAACTGCTCTACCCTTAGAGAGGGGAGTCCGATCTCGACTGGCACTACCGCCTCAGAGCCAAATGATAATGAAAATGGCGTTTCTCCTGTCGAAGTACAAGGTGTCGTTCTGTATACCTATAATGCGTTGGGAAGTTCCTCTGCCCACAACCCTTTGAGCTTTTCTAATCTGGTCTTCAGAGTTCTTTTGATAATTTTGTTGACTGCTTCAACCTGCCCATTAGCATGCGGATGTGCTGGCGAGGAACAGATGTGCTTAATGCCCAACTCCCTGCAAAATTCTCGAAAGGCAGCATTGTCGAACTGCTTCCCATTATCACTGATAATGGCGTAGGGTATTCCGAAGCGGCAAATTATGTTCTTCCAGATGAAGTCGGTGACCTTTTTCTCTGTAATTGTCGCTAGGGCTTTGGCTTCGGCCCACTTAGTAAAATAGTCGACTGCCACTACTGCAAATTTGGTCTGGCCCTTTCCTAGTGGGAGAGGCCCTATAAGATCTATTCCCCACTGAGCAAAGGGCTAAGGACTCATTATGCTTGTCAGAGGCTCTGGCGGTTGTCTAGGTACGGTTGCAAACCGTTGGCATTTGTCGCATTTTTTGGTAAATTGCTTCGTGTCATTCAGCATGGTCGGCCAGTAGTACCCTTGTCGAATTATTTTGTGACTTAGGGATCGTGCTCCAGAATGGCTCCCACAAACACCCTCATGTATCTCTCTCATGACGTAGTCGGCTTCATCGGGCGTTAGACATTTTAAAAGCGGCAACGAGTAGCCTCTTTTGTACAGATTGTCGTCTTTAAGCACATATCTGGCCGCTCGTCGTTGTAGCTGTTGGGCCTCTATCTTTTCAGTAGGCAGGATCCCATCTTTCAAATATTTGATCAAAGGGCTCTTCTAGTTTTCTTCTGGTTGCCCTTGATTGTCGATATCCATGGCTTCCTGAGCTTCTATGCTTGGCTCGGGTAGAATCTCGACCGGTACAGTTCTGCCTAAGTCGGTTTCATAAGTCGCAGCTAGTCGAGCTAACGCATCGGCGTCGACGTTTTGAGCACGTGGAATTTGTCGAATTTCATATTTTGAGAACTGGTCGAGCTGGTTTCTTACCTGTGAAAGGTATTTCGCCATTCGCGGTTCTCTAGCCTGGAACTCCTCTTTCACCTGACCCACAATCAGCTGTGAATCACTAAGTATTAGTATGTTCCTGACCCCAACGTACCTGGCCACTTTTAGTCCTGCTAGTAGAGCTTCGTACTCGGCTTTGTTGTTGGATGCATGAAAGTTGAATCGCAGCACATATTCGAATCTTTCTTTATCTGGAGAGATTAGTAGGAGTCCTGCCCCGCATCCCCGAAAATTTGAGGACCCATCTACGTAGAGTGTCCAGAGTTGTTCTTCCTCAACCACTTGTGGTTCGATACTATATACTTGAGGCTCTGTTGGTGTTAATTCCGCTATGAAGTCTGCCACAACCTGCCCTTTCATGGCAGTTCTTGGCTTATAGTGAATGTCGTACTCGCTGAGCTCTACAGCCCACTTTACCAGTCGTCCAGAAGTGTCTGGCTTTTGTAAGATCTGTCGTAAGGGAAAGTTGGTGAGGACCATTATTTTGTGAGCTTGGAAATACGGGCGTAGTCTCCGAGCTGAAGTGACCAGTGCCAATGCCAGCTTCTCCATTGGTGGGTATCTAAGTTCTGCATCTACCATTGCTTTGCTTGTGTAGTAAATTGGGGATTGTCGTCCATCTTCTTCCTTTATTAACGCGGAACTCACCGCAGTGTTGGATACAGCTAAGTATAAGTAGAGCTCATCACCCACGATCAGCTTTGCGAGAAGTGGAGCTGCCCCTAGGTACTGTTTCAGCTCCTTAAAGGCAGCCTCGCACTCTTCCGTCCATTCAAATTGTCCTTTCTTCCTTAAGATTTTGAAGAATGGTAGGCACTTGTCAGTGGAACGGCTCACGAATCTGTTGAGTGCTGCTATCCTTCCATTGAGTCCTTGCAGCTGCTTTAGAGTTTTAGGTGGATCCATCTCCAGAACAGCTTTGATCTTATCTGGATTGGCTACGATTCCCCTTTAGTGCACTAAAAATCCCAGGAACTTGCCTGAGGTCACTCCAAACGTGCATTTGGTGGGATTCAACTTCATCTTGTACTTTCGCAAGATGTCGAACGCTTCTGCCAAATCCTCCTCGTGTCGCTCGTTCTTTCGACTCTTTACCAGCATGTCGTCTATGTAGACTTCCATATTTTTGCCAATTAAGGCTGCAAACATCCGATTCACCATTCGTTGGTAGGTTGCACCTGCATTCTTTAATCCAAACGGCATCACGGTGTAGCAATACAAGCCTCGACTCGTGACAAAAGAAGTTTTCTCCTGATCCGGTACATGCATCTTGATTTGATTATATCCAGAGTAGGCATCCATGAAACTCAATCTTTCATGTCCTGCAGTGGCATCAACCAGTTGATCTATTCGAGGCAAAGGAAAAGAATCCTTTGGACAGGCCTTATTTAGATTCGTGAAGTCGATGCACATTCTCCATTTGCCGTTTGGCTTCTTTACCAGCACCACGTTGGATATCCACTGGGCACTCTTGTTGTCACAAATGAGAATAGTAGGCCCAGAAAAAGTGACTCCCATATCTTGTTGTAACCATCCCAACAAAATAATCTCTGATGTAGTATCAGCAAGAGCCCTTTACTCGGCTTCTGCACTAGAGCGAGCAACCACTGTCTCTTTCTTGCTCTTCCAATCTCGTTGAGAGTCACCGAAGAAAAAGCAAAAGCCAGTAGTGGAGCGCCTTCATCGAGATTAGTTGGCTGTAAGATCACCAGCATGAATACCTTACTTCAGCTTTAAGAGGTAGGGGTTGCCAAGCTATTCTAATAGAATAGGGGATAATGTACTTCCCGAATGAAGCCTGTTTCCAGTAGCTCATCCACCTGTTCAGCTACAATCTCGTTCCTTTCTTGGTTGAACGCACGACGCTTCTGTTTCACTGGCTTACAGCTCTCGTCGACGTTGAGTCGATGTACCATAACTCCTCGGTCGATTCCCGGCATGTCCTCCGGTGACCATGTGAACACATCAGCGTTGCTTCTGAGGAAGTTTATAAGGCTTTCTCTTTCCTCACTCCCCAACTTGGTTCCGATGTTGACCCGTCGATCTTCGGCTGTCAGAGGGACAGATTCTACCTCTTCAGCCGGTTCTCCCCTGTCAAGGGTGGTCGAATTAAGTCGATGACCAGGGCTCGGCCTTGCGTCTCCCGAAAGATCTGTCGCTTTAATCAGGCCCGCCACTGGTCCTCCCTTATCAAGGGTGGTCGGATTAAGTCGATAACCAGGGCTCGGCCTCGCCTTTCCCGAGAGGTCTGTCGCTTTATTCAGGCCCGACACTGGTTCTCCCCCGTCAAGGGTGGTCGGATTAAGTTGACGATCAGGGCTCGGTCTTGCCTCATCTAAGTGATCAGCCGCTTTTTTCAGGCTCTTCTCTTCGAAGCACCGATGGCTCTCATCAGGATTCATGTCGCTTTCGGACCAAGTCGATGATCAGGGCTTCGTCCTACCTCGCCTGAATGGTCGGCCACTGCACCCTACACGCCTTGGATCGAAATTTCACCTCAGATCGGGATTTTGCTTCGACGAAACTCGTTTTGCTGTATCGTCCCCACAGACGGCGCCAATTGTTGATGCGTGGATTTCGGTCCTCCGGTTCACTACCTCGCATCCACCAAACTTGTTGATCCGGGACTAGTACCTGCAAAATCAAATCGAGCTAAACCGGTGTGACTCTAGTCACACGGGCTCTGATGCTTAAGTTAGCAAGAGAATAACGTAAATGTAGTCAACTCTCTTCCCCCTATACCTCTAAGGCTGGATCAATACTTATAGCGTGAAGTTGTTCCAGAATCTTCCGTAGCTAACCCTAATTCACCGTTGCAGGGCCTGGGCGACATCGTCGATCGAAGACGGGGGATCACTGGCTGGGTCGTGGGCCGAGCACGGCTCGGGACCGAGCCCCGGGTCGGGGCCGAGCACCGGGTCGGGGCCGAGCCCTTCGTGGCTCAGTGGGCTTCCCTCTGGTCGCTTTCCTCGTTCTCTGCCCCGGCGTTAGGTCACTCTTTTGGCCGACCCGTTATGTCCCGGGCCAGTCTTCCCCAATCAGACTTCAACTCCTTGTCTCGTTTCGGGTCATTTTCGTTCTCCATAACAGTAGTCATAGTTGTTCATAGAGCTTGATTAGATGTTGATGCATGTAATTTTAAAAATATGAGTTTTTGATGTAGTTGAATTGTTGTGACTATCCTGCAGTTGTAGTAGTCATAGTTGTTCATAGAGTTTGACTAGATATTGATGCATGTAATTTTAAATATGAGTTTTTGATGTAGTTGAATTGTCGTGACTATCTACAGTTATGGTAGTCATAGTTGTTCATAGAGCTTCACTAGATATTTGATGCATGTTATTTTAAATATTGATGTTCGATGTAGTTGAATTGTTATGACTATCCTGCAGTTTTATGATAGTCATAGCTTGTGTTTGTTAAGTACATTCACAAGGGAGCATTTGTGTGGCTTATATTGTATCTGCTGTAGTTGATGGGTGTTGTGACTATTTGTATTACGACCTCCAAAACTTTTCATTTTGTTTATGAGCTTGGTTGGAGCTTAGATGCAAGGCTCCGGATAGTAAGTAGTTATGCGGAGGGATAAAGAGGGAAATTCACTTCCTCCAAGTTAGTTTTAGTTGGTATGCTTTTCAAATTCTGTATACTGTTTTGTGCTTTGTTTGTTTTGGAAAGTCTTGGTTGGGAGAGAATTCATTCATGATTTGTGTTGCTTAGTGGGCTAGATGTTTTGTTTGTTTGTTTTACTTCTTATTTAATATTTTTCTAACTTCTTACATATATCATTTTCTTCGAGGGACGGATAGACATTTTAGTATGATTTTGAAGCTAGTTTCTGGTCTTAGAGGGCACGTAGGCTCTTTTAAGACACTTGTTTATGGTTTTAGCTTATATGCTTTTAGTTTATAGTTTATGTGAGTTTACACGTTGAAGATTGTTTTAGTTTATGGTTTCATCATGATTTTGGCCTCCATATCTCACTTAACCACTTTATTTTGCTACTACTTTTGTTTTTTTATGTAATAACATGTCCATATATTATTTTATTCATCTCAGGTGTGTAGATCTTGTCTAATCTTGAAGACCAGTACTTTTGGGACAAACAGAAAGTTGAAGTTCATATGAGTTGTACTCTTTTGATGTATGTTTTTTTTCCTCTTTTTGGATGTAATGACTAGATAGAGATATTTGCAATTTAATCAATTAACTTTTACTATTCGAAATTGGATTTATCTTATGTTCAATAGTTGCAATTCAATCTTAAAAGTTACTTTTGCAATTCAAATGATTTAGGAGATTATTATGAATTGTATTGTGTAATTTTTAGGTGCAAATTATTTAAGAGATGTAAAAGGGAAGTTAATTGACGACTAATTAAGATAGTTGTTTTAGAACAAGTGATTAGAGACGATTTTCAAACCATTTTCAGCAACAAAATAGACCACAAGAATTTTAAAAATCAATATTTGTTCAAGTATATATCCTAAATCAATATATCACAAGTTCAAATTCTCACCCTCTCAAATTGTTGTACTAAAAGAACTAAAAATAAAAATAAGAAATAAGAAAATGTTATCAAACATATTTTTGTTTAGAAACAAGAAATAGAAATGGTTAACAAACGCATTTTTTCTAGTTCTAAAAAAGTTAGAAACAAGAAATGGGAAACAAGAAACAGAGAACGTTACTAAATGAGCCCTCAATTTCCTATTCTCCAGATTCTCTCACTCTCGATCATTAGTTAGTGTTCATCGATTTTCATACTAAATCTAATTCAAATAATATCTAATCTAAATAATATAATGTAAACTGAATCTAATTCAAATATAATATTATTTAACGGCACTCACACTCGGTCAGGAAGAGCAGATGACGCAGGAGAAACTAAAGTTGATATAACTGGCTGGAAAAAGAAGAAGAAAACAGATGTGGGCCAACTGAAGAAAAAGAAACAATCTCTTGAGAAGACAAAGAGAAACGACCACAAAGAAGGAATCTGACTTGACACCCTGATGAATTGTTTCGCCCAGAAATCCTCAACAAAACAGAAGTAAAACCAGAAATCAATCTTGCTATTTCTCCGCACCTCCTTGACGCTTCACAACAAATTTTGCAGCTCCCCACATGCTTAGACATGAGCCATAACTAATTTTGGTGAGTGGCATCACTACCCACATGTCTAGCACATGTCAATTAAAGGCATTAACTTATAAAATTGCAAATGACGAAGAATACACCTCATCTGTGACTGTCCATAATGGCAAATATAAGCTGATTAGATTAAACAAGTGTAAATTAAGCTATCATTTTTCAACACACCCAAAACCACGGGGCAATGGGTCTGATTCTGAATGACGACCAGTAATCGCCGGAGTAGTGGGAGTAATCGTTGGCGCTATTATCGGTCTGATTGAGATGTCGGTAGAAGGGATGCTGGTATTTGAGGAAGAAGCCATCAAAAAATAAATAAATTTGTTAGGAGAGAGCCACAGCTCTGAAACCATGTACGACAATAAACCAAAAGAGGAGGCAAAAGAATAATGAAAATATTTCACAATTAAAGGAATGCAATCAGTTATTGACAAAAATATTTCACAATTAACATCCTAGAGGCAAATACAAGACAATTCAGTAAGACGGAATCTGAACCTGATTTAGACAATTAGATGGAACCCACCTCTGAACCATGCTTTGAAGTTGAATACTAATGCGGTTTGGAAAGAGAAGAGAATCTAGGTGTCAGTGAGTTGAGTTGGATCATTAGAGATGAGAAAGGAGATTTAATCGAAGCTGGATGCACGTACATTAGAGATATAAGAGACATACATTACCTTGAAATGTCAACAATTTGGGAGGGATTGAGAACAGTTCCGCCAAGAAATCAACATTTCCCATACTTGGAATCAGACTCTTTAACGGCGATACGACTTCTTCAACATCAGCAAGAAGACTTGACGAATATATTCTGAATTAGAGAAGATGAAACAAAGATAGTAGAGAGGAAATTTGAGTGGTCTCATGACTCACATTTCAGAGAAGGAAATCTGGTTGCACATGTCCTAGCAAAACGTGCTATGGAAGACGGTCTTATGAGGAGTGGTATTCAAATGCCCCCAAGCTAGCTGAACCCTTTCATTCAAGTTGATAGAATGCCATTTTTTTGTTCTATTTTATATTTCATCAAGAAAAAAAAGTTCTAGTAATATATCTATTCGTTAGCCAAATACGAAGGTGCCAAAACCAAAAGGTAGAAACAGAGGTTTAGTTAGATTTTGTTCAAAATAGGAAAGTGTTCAATCGAATCGATTTGGTTTGGTTCAAATCAGACGTAGAAAACCAAACTGAACCAACATAATTTTATTGAACCATTAATTAAACCAAACAAATTTGATTTGGTTAGTTTAGGTCGATTTGTTGCACCTCTGTTAAAGAAGGGTACGCACTATAAAATGATGGTGTCCAAATTATTTAGTTTTTCTTGAGTACATCAACTTGTGGGGTGGAAGATAAATGTATGTTAACCCGTCCAGCTAGCTATGTTTGGTTAATGTCCAAATTAATTCAATTATTGCTTCACAACTTTTGCTTTGGTGTGTATATATATTTTTTATTTATTTAAAAATTAATCAAAATTCATTTTTTTTAGACAAGAGAATTTTTTTAATTGAAATATTATTTTATTTATCCATCCATAAAATCCTTTTATAAGAAAAAAACATAAAAAAAATTAAAAAAAAACTAAATAATTTAGAATTTCATGTTTTATAGGCTATATTTTTTGTGTTTTGTAAATTGAAGCCCTTTTTTCCTTACAGTTTACACGCATAAAGTATCTACAAATATGAAATAATAACAAATTATATAATATTATTGTTTTTGGTTTCATTATCGTTCTCTAATATTTATATAGAAAAATTAGTTATACTTCTTATTGAGGTACAAACTAATATAAAAATATATAAACTGATATCATATCGATGTGTTCAAATATATCTTTATACGAATTTGTGCCTTTGACATGAGGTTTTGGATCAATTTTGTAGAGGATAAATTGTAATATATTAAATTAATAATTTAATTTATTTATAAATTTGTGGGATTACTTACCTGTATATATGTTTTCTTCTCAAATTAGTTTAGTTGGAGTTGAAGGACCAAAAATATTCATTTCACACTTTCCAAATAGATAGTTTAATTTTTAGGTAAACTTTGATTCACCAAAGTTAATAGGTTCAATGTTAAATCATTTTAAAATTAAAACATTATATTTTTGAGAATTTAAAATTTGTTTAGAAAGTATAAAATCTATAATTCATATAAAATTATTATCAAAATATAAACATGTTGCTGCCATCTTTGCAGCATACATAAAAAAATTAGGTTGATTAGTTTTTCACCCAGCACTGAGAATTGATTCCTAAACTTTATTATATAATAAAGGAATCAAATTCTCATCTTCTCATGTGAGTCCCATGAGACATAGGATTCTAAATTTTCTTTTCCTTCATTATAGAAACAAAGAATATTAAATAAAAAAATTATGACCCAAATATTCAATCAGTTGAGCCTACCTTATATGAGTTTTTAATTAAGATTGAAGAAAGTTAAGGGCTTGTTTGGTAACGAAAATTAGTTTTCAGTTTCCGTATCTATAATTTTTTTTTTTTTGTTAGAAATTAAGAAGCAAGGTTTTAATCTGAGAATTTAAGTTTTGGTGAGTTAATATGAATCTTTTAAAGATTTGACTCAACCAAATCACTAAAATTTGTGACTCAATCCTATAACAGTTTAAAAAGTATTTTGGTTACTTGTTGAAATTATAAGAAACTAGAATAGAAGAAAAACTCAAAAAGGGAAACAAAAAACATGGGCCACAGTGACAAACATAATTTGCAAAATTATTACTGAATATTCGAAATTAAAAACTAAGCATTAACAAAAGCAAATAATTAACTAAAACCCAAAGAGAAACAAAAATCCCTAACGCAACTGTGAAGAAAAGGAGGAGATCAGAGGAGAGGGAGGGAGAGAGAGTTTTATTGTGGCTGGAAAATTAAAACACCAACAAAACAAAACAGTTTAGTTGGAAGGAGGGAAGAAGATGGCGTCAGCAGTCCTCTTGGAGGAGAAGCGCTTCTGTAAGTCAGGATCGACATTGAAGGAGGCCTGAATAACCTCCGGCGAGAGAGCCTTCCAAGTCCCAATGCTTCCGGCGAGATGGGTGAAGACTGGATTGGGAGTTGTGATTATGGAGAACCACTCCATCCCCTCCGGATCTGCAATCTTCGACACCACGAAGAATCTGGGCACTATGAACAGATTCCCTCCCTTCAACGTCGCCTCCAGAACCTTCTTCCCGTCCACGCCCACCACCTGAACCCGCCCGCTGCCTTTCACTATGTAGGTCACCTGCAGGGCCGAGTCGCACGAGAATCCCGGCGAGCACATCGCGCTTCCGTCGAGCCGGACCAGATCCGCCCCGAGCCCCACCTGGCCCACCAGCGGCAGATTCTTCGTGTTCAGAACCACCACTCGCCCCCCCTTCTTTATGTCCACGTCCAGCGGGGCCTCCTCGCAGTTCAGCACCATTCCCTCTCTCTGCTCCTTCTTTGGCTCCGGCAGTTTCGTCCCCTCCTTCAGCTTCACGATTCCGCTTCCCGTCTGGTTCGCCACCAGAGTTTTCACGGATGCCTCGTCCAGGTCCCAGGCCCGCCCCACGAACTCCGCCGAGAAGCCGGTGAAGATTCCGTTCGCCCCGGTGAGGAAGAAGTCCGTGAACTCGCCCGATTTGTGCGCCTTGGACGTGTCCCCCAGGAACAGAACCACCAGATCGGTGGCTTCTTTGTTGTACCACCAGGTGACCACGCCGAATGGCAGCGCGATCGCATCTCCCTTCTTTATCGCAATCACCTTCTCCTCCGATTCCGGCAGGATAATTCCGGCAACACCATTGCCTGCGACAAAACAGAGCAGATAAAAATCAGAACCACAACATAACTCACACAGAGAAGACGGATTTGAAATAGAAATAGAAATAGAAATTTTACCTTGAAGAACGTAAGCGACCTTGGCAGAATCGGAGTAACGAGGGAGCGCAAAGCCATTCTTCTCGAGGGCTAGCTTCGAGGCGCCGATGTTTCCTTCGCGCAGCATCGGAAGTTCGGCCGGAGACCATGAAAAGTAGGCTCCTCCATCGCTGCCGTACGCCTTCTTCGACAATTTCGGGGTCAAATCGATATCCATAGCAATCAAAGAATCAAAAGAAGGAAAAAAAGTTTAAGTGTAACAAAATCTCTGGGATGAACACTCTGAATGATCTCTGTAACAGATCTGTGAATTCTGCAATCTCAGTTCTGCACTATTTATAGAGATAAATCAGATATAATTTGGATAAGCATCCACCTAACAGAATCTCATAAGGAATAGGAAATTTGTTAGGAAAAGGGAAAATTTGTTACGATTCCTTTTATTAAGAGGGAGCGTTTATTTGGAGCAGACTCACGCATTTCAGTGAAGTCAGTCCACACTCGAGATAAGTGTTTTTCTTTTTTAAATTCATCCATAAATTAGTTTTAAATATATAATTGATTTTTTAAAAATAAAATAAAAAACCAATTTATCCCTATAATTTTACAAGTTTTAATTTAATCTTTATTATCTGAGTTTGATTTCAAATTAGTCCAAGGTGGTTTGGAAGATATTTAAAAAAATAATTTTTAATAATTAAAAATAAATTAATCCTGTTGCATATTTGGGCAAGTCCAACCTAAATCAATGATGTGACTTACTTAAATACGCATTTGTTCTCTATAAATTCTAATGGCAGAAGTTTAAATACAATTTTTTATTGTTTGGCTTTAATTTCAGTTTTATTCTTATGATTTTTGTTTAATTTTAATTTAGTATATATGATTTTAATAGTTTCAAATTTCGTCAATTTATAAATCACCTTCATCTATATATATTCACTATTATCTTAACATGCTAACCATGTTTTCTATCTTTTTTAGTTAAAGAAAAATAGTAAATTTAAATTAAACTCAAATTAATAAAGAAAATAAATTCAAATTTTAAGTTTATAATTTCAATGTTTAAAGATAATATTGATAAGACTTAAAAGTTACTCAATCAAACAAATGAAAACTAATGAAAACATGAGTTTTTAAATTATAATCATATTTTTTTAATTGAGTATATTATTGTTGGTTAAAATTCTCTTTTAATACAAACATTATAGCATTATAAGTTAAAACAAAAATATAATAGTAAAAGGAATAACATAAAAGGGTGCAAAATACATATAAATTTTTAATAGATCATTCAAATTTTTAAATAAAATTAATCTCATAAATTTAAAAGTCCTATAGGGAATCTTGTTTATCTAGATATAATTTATTTCCTTTAGTATCAAAATAAATTAGAAAATTAAATCAGTAAAAGCATTTGTTCCATAGCTATCTCCTCTTTCAAGATTTTAATGATCTCAAATCAAATTGGGACACATTTCAAATAGATTCTTCTTATCTCTTAAATATAATATGGATTTCAAATATTGTTTTTAATTAAACTATTTTCTAGATTAAAATGGTTGGATTGGGTTAAATTTTAAAGTGAATTAAATTTGGAGATTTTTTTTATTTAACATTGTAATATTTTAATTTTGTATTAAAATATTAAAAAACTATATTAGTAAACAATAAAGTAAGAAAGGAAACAATAAACAAAAATACAACTCCACGTTCCTCTCCCTACTCCTCAATTCATTGGTAGATTTTTCGTCCTTTGGTCCAACATTCGTTATTGATATTTTATTTTTATTTAGAATTTTCTTTTCAATTAATTAAATAATTATTTTTTCCAATCTAATCAATATTATAATTTTATTTTATTGGTTAACCATTTTCGCATGTTATTTTATTGTTAACTTATTTTATCCTATTTAATCAATATTTATATTTAGATTTTATTTGTTATTTCTAGCAAAATTATATTTTATTTGTTACCCATTTATATATATTCTTTTTATTTGTAACTTTATTTTAAAATGACTAAGTAATTTTTTTGTCTAATTTAGAATGTTATAATTAAATTTTATTTGTTATCTATATGCATTGAGAAATGGTAAGTACCATTATATAAAAACAAAAACTTAAAAATTATATATTTTTTAGTATTAAAAATGAGATACTTTGACAAAACTATAAATTTTTTTGGAGGGAGAAAAATCTACCAATATAAATATTCAAAATGTGGGGTCCAATTTATTTTATTGAAAGTATAAATAAGAATAGAGGAGAGAACGTAATTTAAGAGGGAGAGTGAATGGCCAAAAGCCAGCTGAGCGATAATTGACATATACCTCCAACCAATAGATTGTTCTCCAAATTTTGATATCGTGAAGATTTTTTCAAATATATCTTCTTCAACTTCAAAATCTTAATCACAAAGTTGTAAAAAAAAATACTTTTGAGGAAAGATCTTGAATTTGAACTTACCTCCTTTCTGAAAAATAAAAATTGCATGTAATTTTTCACTTGTGCAATATTTAATATGAAAAGATATAATATAGTATTTTCTTTATCTCTTAATAGAATTCTTTGACTGCTTTTGTATCAATTTTTAATTAAAAAAATTTTAAGTAGGAAAAGGAAAATAAAAGTAGAATTAATTTCTTTTTATGGTAATATGTATGTGTACCCTCAACAAAATAGTTTATAATTTTTAGTATACTTGATGTCATCAATTGATTTTAATATTTTGAATTTATTAAGAAAGTAATGTTGTTTCAATTTTATAATTTAATTTGGTTTATCTGTTAAAAATTGGTCCAATCTGTCGATAGAATCAAACTTATTAATCAAGAGAAATAAAATTACTGATTACAATTAGTTCAAGTTCATTCTTTGTTTTATTTTTAACTTACTCAATAATATGTGAGGATAGTTATTCGAATCTACTTATCAAAAAATAGGTTTTACTAATTGAGCTATATTTGTTACTTATTTTTACTTTACATTTTAGAGAAATTTTTTTTTCATTTTATTTTAAATTTGGCAAATGTGTGCCTGCCTTGTTTTCCATATGGTCTAATTTTATTTTTAATAAATGTTCATTTTAATTTAAAATTTAAATAGATATGGTTAATTTATTTTACTTTCGAATCTTTTTATCTTTAATTAATATTATGTTCCTTTTAAAACAAAAAATATATTTTTTTATTTTAATTTTGTGAGTATAAAGTAGGGGATAAATACCTTTAACTTGTTGAGTTACACTTAGATTGACTACTTTAGTTTAACCTTTAGATCGATGTAATACTTTAAATATAGTTTTTTTCCCTTTCTTTCTAAATTCAACAATTGTAGAAATGAGGATCAAATATCGATTTTTGAGATAAGAATAGATGTCTTACATTAGGCATGAATTGACCTTTAAATATAGCTAGTTTAAGTTGTTAATTTTGAAGATCGAGTCTTCGTTTGTGGAAGTTTGAATAATTCTCTTGTTTAAGTGTTTGTTTATGCATAAAATCGGATGAGGTAAGACCTGGTCAAGGTCGGACACGTGAAATAGCATACCCGCTGCGTCAAGGAATGACCCGCATAAGATAGGCAAACACTCCGACGCTCAAATCAGTGTCAGCTCGGACTCAATAGTAAGTTCGAGATAGAATGCGATACCTGTATGCAGAAGTGGTGCTTTCTATTTTCGGGTTAGGGATCTGACAATTCTTTCGACAGGCAGTTATCAGTGTCGAATAGTAGGTCGGACATATCTTAAGCTGTGTCAGACTTGGATGCTAATCGCACTGCGAGACGGTTCCCAAAACGTATTTATGAATAAGTAAGCCACCTCGGAACGATTTAAGGTGGTCTGGTCTTCCGGAAGTGTCCAGGGACTTCTCTTTGTCCTCCACGTGCTGACGCAATTTTACCCCAAATAGTGCTCTTCATGGTATATATATGAAAAAAAAAATCATTCTTTAAAATTAAAAAAAAAAACTATTACTAAAATTAATAATTAATATATTATAAGGTTAAAGAATATTAAAGGTAAAAATAGAAAGAGAGAGATTATCCTCCATCCTTTTTTTTTTAAGTCAAAAGTCCTCCATCCCCTGTTATTAGCAAGATATTCTAGAAAATGTTACCAAATTTCATCTTTCCAAATATAGCATAAGACTTTTATTATTGTGTTTTATATTATATTTGATTTTGATGTTGATTTTGCTATTTTTGTAAAATTTTAAGTTGTCTACTATATTAAAAAACTCAAAATTATTTTATGCAATTTATGCAAATACCTAGAAAAAATATTAATAATTTTCTTTTTGTTAGGAGTGAAATAAAGCCCCCACAAACGTGCAAATGAGCCGCATGAGTCAAGATTAAGGAGGCAGATTAATGGTTCAGGTCTCGAAGAGCTGGACACCTAAGAATGAAACAACCAAGGCCACCATATGGTTGAGTGGTCAATCCATGGCCCACCCAACCATCCATGGGTTGGCTAGTAGGCTGGGCTAATCTGCCAACAACCGACCAGGTGGGCCAATAAGCCCACGGGCTGGCTAGTCGGCCCACAGTCAACCAACTTAATCTATTAGGTTGCCACCCACAATTCGTTCATGATCAACTGACCGGGTTGTGGGATTTGAAGTTCGCGATCATAATTCAGTGATAATTGACATACATATTCAATCAAAAGGTTATGAGTTCGATCTCCCACCCCATATGTTGTAATAAAAAAAGTTCGCGATCAAAAGAATTCAGAAGAAGAAGATAACTAAGAAGCATTAAGTATACTACTGCTATGAATAGAGAAAGATATCTCATAGTAGAACTAT
Source organism: Momordica charantia (assembly GCF_013281855.1). Classification (NCBI taxonomy): domain Eukaryota; kingdom Viridiplantae; phylum Streptophyta; class Magnoliopsida; order Cucurbitales; family Cucurbitaceae; genus Momordica; species Momordica charantia. Next base: position 12,444,951 of record NW_028275159.1, on the reverse strand, counting down.
AGAGATACACTACGAAACCTAACTTTCATTGCCTTTTGATACAAGTCCCGTTCTGACTTAAGGTGATTAGCACCACACGTAATATTTCTTTGTTTCGCAAGTTTGATCAAATCCTTTTATTCTAAAACGAGGGATGCAAATTTGGTAATTTCACCTTATTTTTATCATATCCTCAGCTAAATCCCACCTTGAATGTGGAATGTTTTCCTTTTAAATTCGAACTTTAAAACTATATTTAATAAGTAAAATAAAATATATTACAATCGTGTCAATAAAGTTTTTTTAAGCCACTTGTCAATAAATTTTAGTTAAATTATAACTGTAGTCATTAAAAACTAATAATGATGTTTTATTTAGTCTTATTCTAAAAAGTTTTAGTTTCCTTTCAATTTTAAGTATAATAATTATTTGTACTAAAAAAAAGTATAATAATTATTTGTTTTAACATCATTACATAAAATTTAAACTAACTTTCTGTTTGAATTAGAGTAATAATTTATCATGACATGAAACTGAGTCAACAAATTAGATAAAATTTAAAGTTGAGAAGAAAAAGTTTAGATGTCAAATATATGTTTTAGTCTTTAGTATTGGTGTATTTTTTCAATTTAATCTCAATAAAATTTAAAGAGTTTCAGCTTCTTTAACATTTTTTAATTATATCATTCTTTCCGATGAGTATTGAAATTGGCTCATTAAGAACTTACCTAACATGATACTAAATGAGTTGACATAAATTTAAAAGAGAAACTAGGTTAGTTAAGAGAAGAAAATTTAATATTTCTACAACTTATTGAAAACTCGATATATAAACTAGAAACACTCATTTCTAACCTAGCCCTCATTCATATTTTAAATACAAGATATCATGTTTTTTTAATACAAAATACAAAATATCATGTTAGGCAAGTTTATTATATGTCAATGCTAAGTGGTAACGGTACCCATGTACATTGGGCCCAACTCCCCTACCCAAACTTGTCTACCATGATATTATAATCGAGATAGACACTATAGAGGCACATGCACTTAAAAAGACGCTTGACAAAAAGTCAAAATGTGGCAAAGCAGAAATCGAAGAACCGGTGAAAAAAAGGAAAGATAAACCGAGTAAAACAAAAGGGAATGGTGAAAAGGTTACCAAAAAAAAGAAAACCAAGAACCATGGGCGGCCAAATGAAAAGAGCGAGGTAAATATGATTTTTAAACTGGGTTTGTATGGATATAGTTGTACATTCCAATATTTTCTTCCCTTCCAATAGGATGTTCAAAAGTCAAATGACGGGGAATCACACAATGATAACGAATTTTCAGACGAATACAAGATAAACAACTCCGATAATGAGGACAAATCAATGACGGATTCAGAAGAGATAGTTCCTCGAGCCAAAAAACAAAAGATCACAAAAGACAGCTTAAAAAAGGTATGTTTCTGTAAAATTTAATTCCCAATAACGCTACATAATAAATGTGCTAAATTTTTTTTCAGATCATTGTTAAGAAAGACCCTACAAAGACGGTGGTTACAAACAAAGATAAGAATAAAGGACAGAATGAGAACACTACAAGTGTACTGAAGTAGCGAGACGAGGATGAAATCGAGGTATCTTCTTATTCATACGTCGTATATAACAAAACTTATACTGTACTGAACATAGTTTACTTAGTTTATAATTTTTAGTCTACTGCCATTATTTTTTTACTTACTCAAATTTTAAAATCGTTAAGGATGATATGTACCTAATGAAGGCTTCTAGGAGAAATCGAGCACTGAAATAAACCATTGCTGCAAGGGGGGAATTATGAAGAGTATTCGAACAAACCTAGGTGAAAAACATAGTGATAGGTTTAGGCAAACCTGTTTTGGCCATTTATTGGACTTCTCCATTAGCAAAACGTCATCTCAACTTCTCCTTCACCTAATCCAACGCCTTTGTAAACCAAGAAAGTCATCAGAATTAAACTTCTATATTGGGGGGAAGATATTAAAGTTTGGAGTCAAGGAATTTGCCATAGTGACAGAGTTGAACTGTGGTCCATTACCCCAGATAGACATGGATAGGGTGAAGGGGGAAGGACACATAAGAATGTTTATTTTGAAGGGAGAAGTCTGTGACAAGGAAACACCTAAACCTTGCTTTCAAGGTTAACAAGAATGCACATGAAGATGATATGGTGAAGATGACCTTGCTCTATTGTTTAGAGAGTTTTCTTTTGCCATACCAAAACTCCGTACATGTAGATATGAACCACATTCTAATGGTAGACGATGAAGAAATATTCAATAACTACCCATGGGGAGGGTAGCATTTGACTTTCTTATTGACTACATGAAAAAGGCGCCAGATAGCCGAGGGCTAACATGCGTAGGGATGGGTGGATTTATATCTGCGCCGATAGTGTGGACGTATGAGGTGATACCTTCACTTAGTACCCCACGGAGAATTAGGTATGGCACTCTACAAATGGTCAATTGGGAAGCTGAACTACAGCCAGAGTGAAATGAATTGGCTGCAACGATTTTTGGCTCGCCAACGGTAATGTTCTAGTTACTCTTTTTTAGAATAAATTGTACTGTCAACCTGATTAAATTACTAAATACCTCACTTTTTTGTGTAGCTGGAAGTGGTGCCATTGGTGCCAACCGAAGAGGAACTGACCATGGCATATATGGTGCCATTTCTCGAAGATTAAGATGGAACAACAATGGGGGCGGTCCAAGCCCCAGAATTTGGGAGTGCAATAGGTATAAACGAGCGTTTGACTACAATTGAAAATAAGTAGGATGAAATTGTAAATACCCAGAAGGAATTTTCAGGGAAGCTTGATGGCATTATGACAAACTTAAATATGATTCTTGAACAATTGAAAACAAGTGCTGGGCTGGAGAATGAAAGACTCGATAGGTTTATGATGAGAGGTGATGTGAACGTGGGAAGTGCATTCGAAACTATCTATAAGGTAAATGTAATTAGCTACTCTGTATGTTTATTACAGCCTCATCTTGATATATGAAGGTTGTAATGTTGCAGAGGACATCATCATTTACAAATGAGCTTGAGACTCTAGAAGCTCAAAAAGATAAGAAAAAGAATGACCATCCAATTGATGATCACCACCAAGAAAAAGTCTCAGGTATGCAGAGGAAAGATGATGAGGAGGATCCTACAGGTGGATAAAGACAACCACACCTTGCAGTTATGCAGGGTATCCGAGCGAGTGCCACCCCGAGAACTGATGCAGGAAAGGTTTCTGAAAAACAAGTCAATGAGGTCATAAGTTGTATTGATGAGGATAAAATTATTGAGAAGATGAAGATGACCCAACTAGGAGCGGCAGCGGTGGGAAAGGTGATCTTTTGTTTTATTTAGATGTATAGACTATATAAAATGAAACGTGTACTCATGTAATCCTACCGTATGCAGAATACATCCAAACTTAGACACACTAAGCTTCCAAAGACACCGGTTTGTAGAGGAGTAAATCATTTGCAACGGGTGAGTAATCCTATAACTGTATGAAATTATTATTTAAAACTGGTTTGACATTTTAGAAATGATACGCTATGGAGATAAAAATATAGGATCAAGTACTTCCCGATGAGGCTCGACTTTCAGAAGGGAGGTTGGCACTTTAAGAGGTATTGTATACATAATTGTCCTAACTGTAAATGTAGTTAGCTACATGCACAGTCATGGTAACATGGTCTATTTGAATTTTTAGGTGAACACCAATATAAAAATGCAAAAAGAAAAAAGAAAAAAGAATTATTGCCCCGTGATTCAATAATGAAAAAGGTGGAGGGTTCCACCGAAAATATTGCTACGGGAATATGTATAAACGCAGTGAGGGGACAAAGCATTATGCAAGAGAAGACACCAAGGGGATACCATCACCCGTCGTTTGAACTCCTAAGCCAATCCCTGGAACCGCGAGAGTGACACACTTATGCCTGAAACTTTCTAGACAGACTTTGTTTATGCTTTTTTTGGCTACTATTTTAGACTATGTATGAACCAACTTTGTTTGGCTACTATCCTAGAATTGCAGAATCAAGAAGTTACCACTTGTAGCTTCCTTTATGTTTTCTTCTGAAGATGTGGTAACTACATAGATGTATTGTGTATGGCCAGATTAATCCTATATCTGGTTGCATTTGATAACCATAGGCAGGATCTCTCTTATAGTAATTTTTTATGCTTTATTTTGATCTTTTCTTTATTATTTGCTTTTTTTTTTCGTGTCGCTTATTTTTGACTTGCAGAATCGGGAAGTTACCATTTGTTGTAACTTCTTTATAACTTCTTTTGACAGTGGGGTAACTACATACTTATATCGTATATAGACAGTTTAATCCTCTGATTGCATTTCGTGACCAAATGTTGGATTCTCTCATGCTGATTTTATATGCTTCATTTTCACCATGGAGTAACTATATATATATTTTTTCAAATTTTGATATCGTGAAGATTTTTTCAAATATATCTTCTTCAACTTCAAAATCTTAATCTCAAAGTTGTAAAAAAAATATATTTTTGAGGAAAGATCTTGAATTTGAACTTACCTCCTTTCTAATAAAAATTGCATGTAATTTTTCAATTGTGCAATATTTAATATGAAAAGATATAATATAGTATTTTCTTTATCTCTTAATAGAATTCTTTGACTGCTTTTGTATCAATTTTTAATTAAAAAAATTTTAAGTAGGAAAAGGAAAATAAAAGTAGAATTAATTTCTTTTTATGGTAATATGTATGTGTACCCTCAACAAAATAGTTTATAATTTTTAGTATACTTAGATGTTATCAATTGATTTTAATATTTTGAATTTATTAAGAAAGTAATGTTGTTTCAATTTTATAATTTAATTTGGTTTATCTGTTAAAAATTGGTCCAATCTGTCGATGGAATCAAACTTGTTAATCAAGAGAAATAAAATTACTGATTACAATTAGTTCAAGTTCATCCTTTGTTTTATTTTTAACTTACTCAATAATACGTGAGGATAGTTATTCGAATCTACTTATCAAAATAGGTTTTACTAATTGAGCTATATTTGTTACTTATTTTTACTTTACATTTTAGAGAATTTTTTTTTCATTTTATTTTAAATTTAGCAAATGTGTGCCTGCCTTGTTTTCCATATGGTCTAATTTTATTTTTAATAAATGTTCATTTTAATTTAAAATTTAAATAGATATGGTTAATTTATTTTACTTTCGAATCTTTTTATCTTTAATTAATATTATATTCCTTTTAAAACAAAAAATATATTTTTTTATTTTAATTTTGTGAGAATAAAGTATGGGGATAGATACCTTTAACTGATTGAGTTACACTTAGATTGACTACTTTAATTTAACCTTTAGATCGATGTAATACTTTAAATATAGTTTTTTTCCCTTTCTTTCTAAATTCAACCATTGTAGAAATGAGGATCAAATATCGATTTTTGAGATAAGAATAGATGTCTTACATTAGGCATGAATTAACCTTTAAATATAGCTAGTTTAAGTTGTTAATTTTGAAGATCGAGTCTTGGTTTGTAGAAGTTTGAATAATTCTCTTGTTTAGAAAAAAAATTATTACTAAAATTAATAATTAATATATTATAAGGTTAAAGAATATTAAACGTAAAAATAGAAAGAGAGATTATCCTCCATCCCTTTTTTTTTTTATTTTTTGAAGTTAAAAGTCCTCCATCCCCTATTATTAGCGAGATATTCTAAACAATGTTACCAAATTTCATCTTTCCAAATATAGCATAGGACTTTTATTATTATTGTGTTTTATATTATATTTGACTTTGATGTTGATTTTGCTATTTTTGTAAAATTTTAAGTTGTCTACTATATTAAAAAAACTCAAAATTATTTTATGCAATTTATGTAAATACCTAGAAAAAATATCAATAATTTTCTTTTTGTTAGGAGTGAAATAAAGCCCCCACAAAGGTGCACATGAGCCGCATGAGTCAAGATTAAGGAGGTAGATTAATGGTTCAAGTTCCGAAAAATTGGTGATATAAATTTCTGAGTGGTGACAATACATATGTAAATTTATTATCTAAAATTTGTAAGTTCTTTTAGTTTGTTCGATTCATATGAATTGGTGATATAAATTGTATCAAAATTTATTATTGCAATACTTTTAAACAATACAATAATGTTATTAATAATAATTTAGTACAGAATATTAAACTCTAGGTTTTTGATAATACATACACTATCATATTTTTAATTTAAAAATGCAAATTAAATTCAAGTCTTCTAAGACCTTTTCACAATCACACATGTTTACATCAAATTAAATTAATCTTTTTTATATATATTTTCCAATTGTTAGAGAATTTATTCGGTAAAAAAACCAAATTCACATACAATTATTAATAATAAAAGAAATATAAAATAGTAGAGTATGCCTACATTTACAAAAATTTAAAGTCATGACATTTAAAAATGGTTTGGAATACCAAAAATAATGGAACTCCTCTGTTCCTAGACTATGAAAACTACTCATTTTCTATTCAATGTTATTTATATAAGTGCTTCCTTTTTTATTGGGTAAAATTTCACGTGCATCGCACTTATTATTAGTAAATTTTAAAAAAGTAGAATAGCAAAAAGAATAGCAGGAAAGGTGCGAATACATGATACATTTTTTATAACTAAATCATTAAAATTTTCAAATAAAATTAATTTCATAAATTTTAACTGTAGAGAATATTGTGTTTATAGATACAATTAAATAAAAGTATATAATTAGTAAAATAATTTATTAGATAGCTCTATTTTTAATTAGGGCAACTGCACCGCTAAAATAAATAAAGCGTTAGCAATAATGGCTAAATGATTTTTTTTAATACTGAATTAATTTTTAGACTGTTTGGGGAAGAGAATACCCTGGACACGTGGAGGACCCCTATTGGTGCTCCAAGATGACTCATGAGTCATGCCCAACTCGGACCGCCGAGATCACCACCACTAGCGTTGACAGATGCTAAGTATGAGGGCTGAGGTGAACCTGGCCGAGGTCCGACCTACCGGGAAGCTCGGTAGGGGCCGATGTGAGCTACTGTCAGCGGCGTGATTATCGGGTATAACCGTCGGTCCCGAGATTACCGGGTGTAACCGACGGTCCCGAGATTACCGGGTGTAACCGACGGTCCCGAGATTACCGGGTGTAACCGTCGCGAGATTAGCGGGACTACCACCCATAAGTAGAGGACTTCACTCCACGATCAGGTACGATGATTTCTGACCTCAAACTAAACTGGGAATCCGACCTATACTGACTTGATCGTCGGAGTGCTCACCTTTTTGTGCAGGTCCGCCCAAGTATTCAGATCGGTCCGGAGGCCGAGTTCGAGCTGCAATCTGAAATACACTGTTGTGCATATCCTTGCATAAACATTTGGCGCCGTCTCTGGGAACGACAATCTAAGTCATCCCAATCCTTTTAAACCAATACGCGAGCGAAAATGGTTCAACCAGCAAACTCGACCAATACAGCAGATCGAAGGACTCTAGCTGCCCGCGATGCCCACCAGAGGGAGGTCGGACCAGCAGTGGTAGAGGGGCAAGGTCACGACGGCCTAGCAACAGAACCCCTCCGCAGGTCGGCACGAATCACCGCACCTGTCCTACCACCTGCGCACCCCCCAAGGAAATCCAAGGCCACCCGTGGCCGAGGTGGAACCTCTAAAAAGGGCGCCCGGGGTCCAGCCCCGGCCCCGACAAGTGAGAACTTGGACGCACTCCAGAGAGAAATGGAGGCAATGCACACGAAAATGCGGTCCATGGAGGAAATGTATAACGAAATGATATTAGCTGCAGGCGCAGGGTCCCGATCTGAGAACCGAGTGACGCGCGTTGGCATACGCGAGCAAAGGGGTTCCCACCTCGGCCCAGTCGAGGAGGAACATCCCGAAGACAACAAGAGCGAGGGACACACTCGCCAGAGAGGAGACCTCCGTGAACACCTCAACAGAAAGAGAGGCTCATCTCTCCGAAAAGGACAGTCACCATCCCGCTCACACAGGAGCTCCAACCAGCAGGCTGAATCCTCTCGCAACCCAGTAACTCCTGCAGGAGTGATTACAGGGGAGGAGTTCGACCAGCTGAGGGGCCAGCTCGACGCTCAGGTGAAGGCCTTAAAGGCCAAATGTGAGCAGAAAGAAGGTCCACTGAATGATGGCGACTTGGGAGAATCGCCCTTCACCTCGGACATTTTGGAAGCACTGATCCCTCCGAAGTTCAAAGCTCCTACCGTGAAACCTTATGATGGGTCGAAAGACCCCAAGGATTATGTTGAGGTCTTTGAAGGCCTCATGGATTTCCAAGCGGCATCAGACGCAATCAAATGCCGCGCCTTTCAGATCGCGCTTACTGGCAGCGCGCGATTGTGGTATCGGAGACTGCCAGCCAAGTCGATCTCGACCTACTCTCAGCTGAGAAGGGAGTTCCTCGCCCAGTTCTCTTCTCGGCATTATGACAAAAAGACAGCGACCCATCTCGCCACCATCAGACAGAAGGAGGGTGAGACGCTGCGAGAATATGTCACCAGATTCCAGGAGGAGCAGTTGAAGGTCGCACACTGCTCCGATGACTCGACCATGTGCTATTTTCTCACCGGTCTAGTCGACGAGGCCCTCACGGTGAAACTTGGAGAGGAGGCCCCGGCCACCTTCGCCGAGGTGCTTCAGAAGGCGAAGAAAGTCATCGATGGACAGGAGCTCCTCCGAACCAAAATCGGCCGACCAGAACGAAGGATCAGCCGGGGCAGAAGTGGAAAGGATATAGAAGAGGCAGATCCCAAGTCCAAGGACAAGGGATCCTTTTCCAGCGATCGAGCTGAGTATCGGAGGGCGGAGAACGGACCTACCAGGAGCCGACCTTACGAACGCTTCACCCCGACCACGATTCCAATTTCCGAGATCCTAACGAACATCGAGGAGTCTGGAATGGAAAAACTACTCAAACGTCCTGAGAAGCTTCGAGGAGCCCCGGAGAGGCGCAGCAAGGACAAGTATTGCCGCTTCCATCGGGAGCACGGCCATAACACGTCGGACTGCTGAGAGTTGAAGCGCCAAATTGAGGATCTAATTCAAGATGGCTACTTCAAAAAATTTGTGGGAAAGCCCAGGACCAGCTCGGCAGAGAAAAAGGAAGAGCGGAAGCGTTCGAGGACGCCGCCCCGGCGCACTAACCGACCTGCGGTCATCAATACCATTTTCGGAGGGCCAAGCGAGGATCAGTCCGGACATAAAAGAAAGGAGTTAGCTCGTGCAGCCAGACGCGAGGTGTGCATCATCAGGGAGCAGAGGCCGACCTGCTCAATCACCTTCGACGGTGCAGACTTGAAGGAGGTCCACCTGCCCCACAATGACGCACTTGTGATCGCTCCCTTGATTGATCATGTGGTGGTCAGGAGGGTGCTGATAGACGGAGGCGCATCTGCTAACATCCTGTCCTTACCGACCTACCTCGCCCTGGGTTGGACGAGGTCGCAATTGACGAAAAGCCCGACACCGCTGGTTGGGTTATCTGGAGAATCGGTCATCCTAGAGGGTTGCATCGACTTGCCGGTCACACTTGGGCAGGACCAAACTCAGGTCACCCAAATGGCCGAGTTCGTGGTAATTGACGGTAGATCGGCCTATAACGCCATCTTTGGGAGACCCATCATCCACTCATTTCGGGCCATTCCCTCGACACTTCATCAAATTTTGAAGTATTCCACCCCCAATGGCGTGGGCACGGTCCGAGGAGAACAGACCGCTTCGAGGGAGTGTTATGCCTCCGCACTCAAAGGCTCATCGGTCTACGCCCTCGAAACTCTCGTCGGTAGGGATGGGACGCTCGAGTTCGAGGCCGACCTGCCGAGAAGGGAGTTTGCCGCACCCACTGAGGAGCTCGAGCTTGTTTCTCTGCTTAGTCCCGAGAAGCAAGTAAGCATAGGAACCAAGCTGGGGGCCACCGACCGAACTTAAATAAGGCATGCCCGAAAGATTGCTTCCCACTGCTAGGATTGATCAGCTCGTGGACGCCACAGCCGGGCACGAACTGCTCACCTTCATGGACGCCTACTCTGGGTACAACCAAATCAAGATGCATGTCCCAGATCAAGGTCATACCGCATTCATAACAGATCAATGTCTGTACTGTTACAAGGTCATGCCCTTCGGGTTAAAGAACGCAGGAGCGACCTACCAGAGAATGGTGAACAAAATGTTCGCCAAGCAGATCGGCCGGAATATGGAAGTGTATGTGGACGACATGCTTGTCAAGAGCAAGCAGTCTAAGTCGCATCTCTCCGATCTGACCGAAGCCTTCGAGGTTCTGAGGACATATCAAATGAAGCTCAACCCAGCTAAATGTGCCTTTGGAGTCTCTTCGGGAAAATTCCTTGGCTTCATGGTGAACAACCGGGGAATCGAGGCCAACCCCGAAAAGATTAAAGCCGTGCTCGAGATGGAGGCACCTAAGACGCTGAAACAGCTTCAGTGCCTCAATGGCAGGATTGCGGCCCTGAACCGGTTTGTTTCAAGATCGACAGATAAGTGCCTTCCTTTCTTCAAAGTCCTACGGAGGAAAGGGCCGTTTGAATGGACAGCGGAGTGCGAGCAAGCATTTCAGAAGTTGAAAAGCTACCTCTGTTCGGCATCTTTGCTCGCCAAACCCATGCCGGGGGACAAACTCCAATTGTACTTAGCAGTGTCTGACAGCGCCGTCAGCTCGGCCCTAATCAGGCAAGAGGAAGCGCGGCAAAACCCGGTCTACTACACAAGCAAGGCTATGACCGAAGCCGAGACCAGATACCCTCAAATGGAAAAGTTGGCTCTTGCTTTAGTCACCTCGACCCGACGGCTTAGACCGTACTTCCAAGCCCATACTGTGGTGGTGCTCACTAACTTGCCCCTGAAAAACATCTTCCATAAGCCAGAAGCTTCTGGACGCCTGATGAAGTGGGCAATGGAGCTAAGTGAGTACGACATCCAGTTCGAACCCAGAACTGCGTTGAAAGGACAAGCAGCGGCAGATTTCATAGCCGAGCTCACACCACCTTCCGAGCTGAGCGAGTCCAACCTACCGTGGATAATCTATGTCGACGGATCCTCCAACGAGAAGGGGTGCGGGGCCGGGGTCCTCTTGCTCGGACCAGGAGGCGAGCGATTTGAGTATGCCTTGCGGTTCGGCTTCCGGACTTCTAACAACGAGGCTGAGTATGAAACATTTATTGCCGGCCTGCGAATCGCTAGAGCATTGGGGGCCTCTTGTGTTAAGGTCTTCAGCGACTCCCAGCTGGTTGTGAGCCAGATCAAGGAAGAGTACCAAGCGAAAAACTCCCGAATGGAGAAGTGTTTGGGCAAGGTCAGATCGTACCTCGCCTATATTCGAACTTACGAAGTAAGCCGGGTTCCCCGAGCAGAAAATTCTATTGCTGACGCCTTGGCCAAGTTAGCATCGACGTACGAGACCGACCTGGCCAGGTCGGTCCCCGTCGAGATCTTAGATAATCCCTCGATCTCAGAGCCAGACTGATGGAGATCGGCGCTCCAGAGTCCTCATGGATGGACCCGATTGCGGACTTCATTAGGGGCAACTCACCACAAGACCCCAAGGAGCGTAGAAAGTTGGCAAGGCGAGCAGCTCGGATCGTGGTCCGAGGTGGAGCATTGTACCGACGCGGCTTTTCCCTGCCTCTATTGAGATGCCTAACCCCTGAAGAGGGCCTGTACGTCCTCAGAGAAATCCACGAAGCAATCACTCAGGCGCCCGGTCGCTGTCAGCCAAAGTGATCCGACAAGGATACTATTGGCCGACCCTCAGCCAAGACGCCAAGAAGTTCGTTAGAACTTGCGACAATTGCCAACGCTACGGAACCATAATCCACCAACCTCCCGAGCTGCTCACCCTCATCTCGGCCCCGTGGCCATTCGCGCAGTGGGGGGTAGATATCATTGGTCCTTTCCCTTTGGGCAAGGGCCAGACCAAGTTCGCTGTGGTTGCTGTGGATTACTTCACAAAGTGGGCCGAGGCCGAGGCGCTCTCCTACATAACGGAATCCAGAGTCACGTCCTTTGTATGGACAAATATCATATGTCGCTTTGGTATACCGCAGGCCATGGTGACAGACAATGGGAAGCAGTTTGACAACGCCAAGTTCAAAGACTTTTGCAGCAAGCTTGGCATAAGTCACCTTAGCTCGTCCCCCGCACATCCGCAAGCAAATGGGCAGGTGGAGGCAGTCAACAAGATCATCAAGCGAGGCATCAAACTTAGACTGGACTCCAAGAAAGGCAGGTGGGCCGAGGAGCTACCAGAGGTTCTATGGTCGTACCGGACCACCCAAAGAGAATCGACGAGTGAGACCCCGTTCTCCCTGGCCTTCGGCTCCGAAGCTGTAGTCCCGGTTGAGATCGGCATGCCATCTGACAGAGTACAGCATTACGAGCCTACGGCAAATGAGGAAGAGCTGCTCCTTAACCTCGACTTGTTGGAAGCAAGAAGAGCAATGGCCCAGCTACGCCTGGCGGAATATCAGGGCAGAATGGCCAGACATTACAACGCCCGCGTTCGACCTCGGACCTTTCAGGTCGGACATCTGGTCTTAAGGAGGGTCCAAACCCATGTGGGTGCCCTTGATCCGACCTGGGAGGGCCCGTTTGAGGTCAAGGGCATAGTCCGACCTGGGACGTACGTATTGGCCGATCTGAAAGGAGACGTCCTCGCGCACCCGTGGAACGCGGAGCACCTGAAGCGTTATTATCCTTGAAATGCCAAAAGGGTTTTCAATGGATCTGTAAAAACTGTTTCAAAAGAATTATGATCGGAATAAATGTGATGATTTAATTTCCTGATTCCGAGTTTGACCAGAAATTAAATGGGGGTCACGGACTCCCACGCGATCACATTCCAGCAGTCGGTTAAAATTCAATCCTCCAAAACCTAAGGGTACGAGGTGCGATGCCAAAACCACTGATGAACTTACAATTCAAACCTTCAAGGTAAAGGGACGATGTGAAAAGTTCAAAATGATCAAGCCTCTGAACCTGAGGGTACGATGTACGATAGCATGGGCAGCTCGGAGCTGGACCTTGCGTCTGTCTTCTTCCTTCTTCAGCAGCTCGGCCTTGGTCTCCACCTCGGCCTTCAAAATTTCCACCTCAGAGTGAGCCTTCAGCAGCTCATCCTTCATGGTGGAGGAAGCAGCCTCCAAGGCAGCAGAGAACTCCTCTTTCTCCCTCGCTGCCAGAACTTCCCTCCCATCAGCTCGGCCTTCACGGCCAGAGCCGATTGAATGGAAGCAACGAACGCCTGAGAAAAGGTACAAATAAGAAGTTAGACCGAGCTACCTGTTAGGTAAATTGAGCAAAAACACCAATCTTACCTCAGCGGCGTAGTCGATGGTCCTCTGCAGAATGGACCCTGGGTCACTTACAAATTTGGATGCCCTCCTTAGGCAGCGGTCCAAACTTGCAGCCGAGATGCGGGACACCTGGTCCCTCACCCCAGAACTTGACGGCTCAACTTTTAACCGTGCCGTCACATCGGCCGTCCCGCCCATCCTGGCCTCAGGATCGTCCACCCGATCTGCGAAGCTCGCAGGCAAGACCCCACGAGCTCCGACCTCCAAGGGGGAGGTGGTCTTTTTCTTCTTCCTCCTTCGCTTCAGAGGGACTTCCTCCCTCACCTCCTCGCCCAAGGGCGAGTCATCCACCGCCTCGGTCTGATCCCTGGGGCGCTTCTCCCTCGAAGGACCCCCAGAAGACTCCAGCTCGATCACTGGGGCTGGATCTTCCGAGGCTGGCCCTACCACAGCAGGGGTGGCAGGTTTCGAACTCTGGGCGGCCTCAAGAGCATGGGCTCGGCCCTTGGACTTGCGCTTCACGTTGCTTGCAAATCCGCAAACCATGGCTGCAAAATAAAAACAGGGGTCAACACAAGGTTAGAGGAAAAAGGGGGGAAGCAAGCTCGGCATACCAAGCTCGGAGTTCGACCTTGAGGATTTAATGGGACGAACTGCGGGGTTGTAATCTAGCAGCCCGGACTCAAGCAGCAGCTTGTCGGTCACCAAGGTTCCGACCTTCCTACCCCTCGGAAAACGCTCCTTGTAATATTTCAGCGTGTCGAAGGAGGCTTGCGTAAGCTCGGGGACTGGTCGGATTGAAACTGCACAAATACAAAATTTGAGTCAGACCTGAATAACAAGAAAGAAAGTTATCACAAGAAGTAAGAACTACTCCGTACCTAGGTTCCCAAACCTAGTGGGAACGTCAAAGAAGGAATGACGTGACTCGTCCTTTGCAAGCCATTCCCCGGAAGCGTAGAACCACTTCCTCACCCATCCCTTGATGGAGGTCGGCCCCTTAACAATACCGCCTACGCCTTTCCTTGCGCACATATAGAACCGACCAGGCTTCTTAGCTATCCTTTTCGCTTCGAAGCACGCGAGGAGCTGGTCTACGTCTAACAGCTCGGCCTCTTCACTATCCCGAGCTCGTAGCCAAAAAAGGATGGCCAAAGCGAAAATGACACCCCACCCATTGGGGGCCACTTGAGCCGGAGCCAGCCCAGTTCGGAAAAGAAACTCTTGGACGAAAGGGTGAAGGGGAAGTCTGAGGCCGTACTCAAACATTTTGAAGTAGAGAGTGACCCATCCCTCTGGAGGATTGTCAGCTCTCTCCCCCTCCTCCGGAATCCTAAGGAGGATGTTCTCAGGGATAGCGAACCCCCTACGAAGGGATCCGAGGTAGTGCTCAGGTATCCTAGAAGGGTATTCCAAACCCTGACCCGAGGTGGAGGCATCACTATCCTCCCCGTCATCGAAGAACCTAAAGTTTTCTATCTCCTCGAGCTCGGACTCTAACCTACGAGCTAAATCCTCATCGGATCCTAAGTTGCTGCTAAAAGAGGACGACATGGCAACTACGTTCGAAAGAGAAAGTGAGGGAAGAGACCGACCTACCAAGGGTTCGAGCTACCTTCAGATCGAACTCCAAGAATTCAGGGAACGTAAGGTATGACCTGAAGGATTGGGGGTATTTATAGCTCGTCGGAAAAATTTCCCCACCGTACACGTGTAATCAACGAGCGGCTAGGATCCTCCCTAAGATTCGAAGCGTCGGAATATTTGAATATTCCGACGATAAATCTACCGCAACGGTTATATTTTCCCACGAATAGGAAGTCGCCACGCGTCTAAAGCAAGTTGAATGAACTTCTCTGCCAGGTCGAGATCGGACCAGACAGAGAGGGGGCCAATGTTTGGGGAAGAGAATACCCTGGACACGTGGAGGACCCCTATTGGTGCTCCAAGATGACTCATGAGTCATGCCCAGCTCGGACCGCCGAGATCACCACCACTAGCGTTGACAGATGCTAAGTATGAGGGCCGAGGTGAACCTGGCCGAGGTCCGACCTACCGGGAAGCTCGGTAGGGGCCGATGTGAGCTACTGTCAGCGGCGTGATTATCGGGTATAACCGTCGGTCCCGAGATTACCGGGTGTAACCGACGGTCCCGAGATTACCGGGTGTAACCGACGGTCCCGAGATTACCGGGTGTAACCATCGCGAGATTAGCGGGACTACCACCCATAAGTAGAGGACTTCACTCCACGATCAGGTACGATGATTTCTGACCTCGAACTAAACTGGGAATCCGACCTATACTGACTTGATCGTCGGAGTGCTCACCTTTTTGTGCAGGTCCGCCCAAGTATTCAGATCGGTCCGGAGGCCGAGTTCGAGCTGCAATCTGAAATACACTGTTGTGCATATCCTTGCATAAATATAGACAAATATACCTTTTTAACCAATGAGTACATATGCATAATTTTAGGGATTTAGAATTTTTAACAAATACCAAAAATCACGGGTCTTTAATGTTAGGAAATCAAATATATCTAATCAAACAATAAATGAAATTTAAATAATTTACTTAAATCTAATTTAAAATTGATAACGAGATTTTGAAAGTAGATTTTAGAAAAAATTCTGTTAAGGTAGATTTTGAAATTTATTTATCTAAAATTTAAATTTCAAAATAAGTGGGTAAATATGTTTATTGCTAGGTAAATAATAAAATTTAGTCTCACGTTTGAAAAGTTAAACATTTGATATATCTTATATTTAGTATATCAATTACAAATATATTTAGTATATCATAAATTAGAGGTACATTAGATGCATACTAGATATATAATACGTACATCTGATGTATATCAGTAAACATCATATGTAGGTTGGAAGTATATTAGATCTAGATTGGGAGTGTATCAGATGTCATAAGAGTAAAATTGAAATAATAAAAATTTCAAAAAATTAAAATTCAAATATTTTGCCATATTAGCAAAAAACAACAAGAGGTTGACATTTTTGTAAATATGTACAAAAATTTTGCTACCCAATACAATTTTCAAATATATATATATATTAATCATTAAAATATCATGTGGGTGGTTTCCCGAAATTTTTTTAATATTACTAAAAATTAAAAAGTAATTTTTTAAATATTTTAAACTCCAAACTTATTTTAAAATAATACTTTTTGAATCTGCGTCACGTCTTTCAAAGAGAGGCGCTATTTGTTGGGATAAACACACCAATTATCCCCTCTTGTGTGAACCTAATAGGAAATAACAAGTAAAAATAATAATTCAAACAAGTACGGGACACAAGCAATTTCAACGTGAAAAAACCCTCTCAATGTGAAGAGTAAAAAACCACGGACCGAAATCAAAATCTCCACTATAATCAATAATGGGCTACGCCAGGTTCTCCCTAGCAACAACTAGAGGCATACAATAATAATATCTCGAGACAATAAATCATGGCAAACAAATGGAACAAACTGGAGAAGAAAATTAGAAAGATCTCACTCGAAAGTGGCACCAACTACCCACTGTATCTGACTGTAGGCAACTCCAAAAGAAAGCTCCACCATTCAAATTGAAGACCCTCATGTTGTGAACATGTTGTCAAAATTTCACCTCGATCGGACCACGGATCGACCTTCGATCGTGCAAAAAACGCTACTGTACGGAATCCTTTTCTTTTCTAATTATTTTTTGATTTTCTCTCCTCGATTTCTGCGCTGCTCCTTTTTCCTTGTCTCTCTTGTGTAGTTGGCGGCTGCATCTCCCCTTTTAAACAAAACATTAAAAAAAACATAAAACCTAAAACATAAAGATTAATGGCCCATGTTGGGCTTCCACACAATGTAAAAAATACCCAACACTATTGACATGCATTGTATTTTTTATCGTGACGAGAGTTTTGACAGATGCCTCATCTAGGTCCTAGGCCCGAACAATGAACTCTATGGAGAAGTCGGTGAAGATTCTATTGGTGCCGGTCAAGAACATGTTGGTGAACTCGTCGGATTTGTGAACCTTGGAATATCGCCTAAGAACAGAACTACCAGATTGGTGGCCCTTTTTGTGGTACCACCACGTGACCACGCCGAATGGAAATGCGATCGCATCTCCTTCCTTGATTGCAATCACCTTCTATTCTGATTGGTATAAATTGATAAATTCACCATTAATTGTATGATCAAATAAACTAAAAATATCATGCGCAAGGCATGCGTTAAAGACTAGTCAATTAAAAATGTATTAACTAATAGTATACTAATATAATTTTGAATTAAAAAGAAACAATTCTCTTCAGTTTGGTTTCGGAAAGTTAATCCCGATAATAATTTTTAACAATATTTAACTAAAAATTTCCTGTGTTTTGATAGTAATTTTTAACAATTTATTGGATATTAACAAAAATGATAACTCATTAAAATAAAATTACGTTAACTAAAAAAATTGATATATATATATATATATATTGGTTATAAAACCTATTATTCATCAATAGAATAGTATTAAATGTTATGCAAAATTACACTCACGATAAGAAAAAGCATCTTTTGAAACATCTATTTAGCGATAATATGTGATTTTTGTCGCTAAAATTACTCTTCAGCGACACCAAAGTAATAGATTGTCGCTAAAATTATTTTTCAGCGACACGTGTGTCACTGGAAATATATTCAGCGAAGTGAAAATTTGTCGCTAATAATTATTATTTGTGACGCATATAGCTCGTCGCTGAAAATAATATTAGCGACAAGATCGATGAGCCGCTCATAATTCTTAGTGACGCGACACTAATTTTTGTCGCAAAAAGTAAAAACGACGCGGTTTTAACGACGAAAGCGCTCCCGTCGCTGATACTTTTAGTGACGAAATTGGATCTTCAGCGACAATTTTTCTGTGTCTTAAAAGCCTATTTTCTTGTAGTGACTCTTAGTCCTAAGATTTGAGTGTGATTTCGTCCCTAAAGTTTTAAAAACAATATTTTAGTTATTTTAACTTTGCAAAATTATTCTAAATAGAAGTTAAAGTTCGCAATTATGACTAATAAAAATTGACAAGTCGTATTTCTTCTTCTTTCTACAATTTGGACTTTGTTGATGATGTTTTCTAACCGAGCTCGCACGTCAGTAACGAGCTGATGTGGATGATTGGCCAAGGTGCTCACGAATGAAACATGCACAAGGAACAAACACTCCGACGCCCAAGTCAATGCGAGAGAATTGCTTACCTGGTGAATGGGAGGAGTGTTCTTTTTATTGGCAGGCGAGGGGAGACAAGACCATTAGGTTGTTACGACATGCGGTTATGGCTGTCAGGCCCCTCAGGTCGGTGGTCGGACCTGAGGTTGGACTCCTCAGGTCGGCGGCAGTGTTTCGGTCATCTCAACTCGGTGTGGAGAAATTCGTTGAGTTCCGATGGTTTATTTACTATGATTGAGTTGACTCGAGCTGAGAATATGCTTACACGTGTCAATTGTTGACTTTTGACCACCAACATTGGCCCCCTCTCTGGCATAACCGAGCTACGGGTTTGGCAGTGAAGAGAAGAGAAGAGTTGAATAAACTAAAATGAAATAAGTTTTTCCAAAATGACCTGACGCGGTGCGAGTTGAGTTGATTTTCCTAGTTATTCTAACATAATACGAAATGCTGCTCTGACAGTTCACGAGTGCATGAACTTTCTGTGCTTCGAGGCTAGATCTAGGCCACTTGTTGATGCATACATGGATGGCTGAGATCATTTCTTTGTTCCTATATATAGGACACCTTTTGAGATCTTCATTTCTCACGCCTTTCAGAAATTTTGCTCTCGTGCCGAGCTGAGCTGTAGACCACTTCTCGTCTTAGAGGTTAGTGTTCTTCCTTGGTTTTCATTTGTAGTCGTTAGGCATGTCTAGAGTAGATAGCGATAAGCATAGCTTGGGGAGTGGTAGGCATAGTAGCTCATCGTCGAGCTATTCTAGCTTAGACTCGGCAATTATTCCGGAAGGTGAGGAGAAAATTATTAGGAACACTGGTTGTCCATCTAAGCTCGATAGGGGCTGGCAGGACTACATTAAGGTGCAATATGAGATCCCATATTGTATAGGACTTAGGTACCCTAAGTGAAGTGAGACCTTAGAGGAGCCATCTGTTGGGCACGTCGGGTTTCTCCTGAGGATGTTCGAGTTTGGTGTTCGCTTTCCTTTGCCTGCCTTTGCTCAGGAGTTTTTAAATGAAGTAAACTTGGCGTCAGCTCAGCTCGCTCCCAATAGATGGGGTACGCTATATGGCTGCTACTACTTGTGGTGGAAGGATTGTGAACGGCGGGAACATGAGGGCCAGCCATCGAATGAGCTTCTTACTGTCGACCAAATGCTAGGTACTCACCTCATCAAGAGCGTACCCAAGGTAGAGTCTAGGCACTACTTTTGTACCCGACCAAGGACTGGGGTAGTGATCAAGGGTCCGTCCTCAATAAAAAGATTGGAAGGGCTAGTGGTTTTACGGTATGTGAGTGATTGGTAACTGACGAGTATGGTGAACCCTTCCACATGGTGCCATGTAGCTTTGGTAATTTAGGTAAAAGCTCCAACTTGAAGCTCGTGCCTTTGTACTTGAACATGTTTTCTAATTTTTGTCTTCTGGTGCAGTGACTCCCAAGCCACTTCCCAAGGTCACTGACTTGAGGAGGTCACCTGAGGGCCATATAGCAAATCGACATGAATAAGCGTACTACCAAGCTTCTGCTCACAGACGCGGCTCTCATAGAGTGTGCCCTGTACGAGTTTTTTGACGAGTTATCAGACTCTGAAGCTCAATCTGTCCCTCCAAGTAATCTTTTTGCTTTTTCCATTCTTTTTTTTAACACTTAGTTTTTGCAGTGTCCGAGATGCTTCCTCAGATCTTCAACCGTGTAAAAAGAACTGGGGAGAAAGGGTCCAGCTCAGCTCAAGCTGGATCTTTGAAGGTTGCTTTAGCTTAGAAGCCAACCCAAAAAGTGGTTCCTGAAACCATCGCGATCGGTGGGGAGATCGTCGCTCCAGCCGCTCTGAAGGTCCAACCATCTCCTAAAAAGAAGGAGAAGAAAGAAAAGAAGGAGAAAATCAAGAAAATGGGGGGCGAAGTCGTCTCGACGGAGAAGGGTGAGCCTCCTGCCAAAAGAATTCAACTCGAGGCCCACCAGGACTTAAACTTCAAACACAGCGAGCGACGGAATCAAGTCAGTCGTTCAAAAAGTCGCAGAATAGTGCATGGCCAGGGTAGTCCAGAGTCAGCATCTCGCCATGATGCCAGCTGCGGGGAACATTCATCGAGCTATGTACACCGTAGCTGATGTGAGCTCGCGATACTTCTTATAATTCGTAGCTTCATGATCTGGCATGACAATTTCCCTTATTGCAGGCCCTTATGGTGGTGTGCCAAACAACAGCTCAGACTAAGCTTGAGCTGGACTGGCGTGACGAGTTGCTTCGGGGGGGAGAAGAAGTCTTGCAAGACAGCTCTGTTGGACACCAAGGTGAAGAGGGACGAGAACTTAAAGCTGAAGGCTAACTTGCGAGCTGCGAATGACACAATGGCCAAGATGAGCGAGCAGGTGGCCAGTTGTAAGGCCACCATGAAAGAAGTAACTGAGAGGCTCCACAACTATGAAGATATGGAAGCCAAAACTGTTTCCCTCTATAAGGATCTTGACGACATGCATGCTGAAAATAAAGCCTTGCAGAATGAGCTGACTACTTTTCAGGTGAACCTTAAGGATGGTAAATTTGTTGAGGCGTCTTCAAAACCACCTCGACTTACACTACCTTCGTAAAGGACTTCATGGATAGGGACTCAAGTTTGCCCTGAGCGAGCTGATAAGAACACACCCTGAACTGGATCTCTTTGAGGTGAAGAGAGCTTATGTGGAAGAATGGCCTACTCTATCAGACAAGTCTAAGGCTCCGGAGGATGTCATCGCCAAATATATGAAGCAGCTCTTCTTGGATGAAGAAGATGTAGACAATACTGGCACGAGCTCATATGAGAATCAAGATGATCCAGCTCAAGTCTAGGCTTCAACTCCTACTCACTTTTTGTTTTTTGTGTCTTTGTAATTCTGTTTTAATTCTTGTCAAACTGGACCTCGATCCTCTTGTACTTAACCATTTATCAATGATATCTAACTTTTGTTTCCAGCTCGACTGTAGTAGCCATTCATTTATTTTCCTTGTCCTTATCAATTAGATGAGGTCGAACGTAGAGCACTTACCCTCATGGGAGTTTTATGTGCTTTAGTTTTATTTTTACGTCGTATTTTAGCTCACCTCGTTGAATTGTTTAAGATAAGATAACTAACTAAGCTTAACGAGGTCGTTCCTCACATAGTTAGGGTAAGAGCCCATGGCTCAGTAGAACGTAGTTAAGTCGTAGAAAGAAATAGGCAAGTAGAAATGCACCGTGGCCCCTATTTAAGTTCAGCTGAGCTGTAACTGCCCAGTGCTGCTACTTAAATAAGTGATGCTTTTTATTAACGTAGGAATTCATTATTACAAGTACTTCTCATCTCGGGAGGGGGCTTTTGATAATACATCTTCTGGTGCTCGGCATTCCACGGATGGGGGAGGAGTTTCCCATTCAGGTCGGAGAGCATATAACTTCCAGGTCGCACCACCCCATTCACTTGGTATGGTCCTTCCCAAGTCGGCTTGAATGCCCCTACAGCTTTCTGGACTCTGCACAACACCAGGCCGTCCTCCTTAAATTGCCGTGGTTTTACTCATGAGTTGTAATACCGAGCTACTCGATTCTGGTATTCGGTGAGATGAAGTTGAGCGGTGGTGCGCCTCTCCTCCAAGAGATCTAACTTGAGCTAAATTGCTTCATCATTTGTGACTTCGTTGAAGTCTTGCACCCTTGCTGATGGTATACTGACCTCGACCGGAACTACTGCTTCTGACTCGAAAGCTAATGCAAAAGGGGTTTGTATGTGGAGCCTTGAGACGTGGTACGGTATGACCACAAAACTTTGGGTAAATCATCAGCCTATCTACCCTTGCGCTCTTCCGATTTTAGCTTTCTTCCTCGCTTAATGACCTTGTTTATAGCTTCGACCTGACTGTTTGTAGGTGGATGAGTTGGAAAGGAGATGGGATGTTTGATACCGAGCTAGGTGCAAAATCTTTGAACCTAGCGTGGTCGAACTGCTTGCCATTATCAGTAACGATGGCATAGGGTATGCCAAATAGGCATACGATGTTGGTCCACACGAAGTTGGTGATATTCGCCTCCAAGATGGTCACTAGGGGCTCCACTTTAGCCCATTTCATGAAATAATCTACCGCCACCACTACATACTTAGCCTGACCTCGAGATATGGGTAAGGGGCTTATGAGGTCGATCCCCCATTGAGCGAAAGGCTAAAGGCTTGTGACTGGCATCAATAGCTCGGGTGGCTGCCTAGAGATGTTTGCGAACCTCTGACACTTGTCACATTTCTTAGCAAAGTTCTTTGTATCTTGACTTAAGGTTGGCCAATAGTAGCCTTGTCTTATGATTTTCGCTGCCATGGATCGGCCCCCAGAGTGGTTGCCGCACACCCCCTCATGGACTTCGCGCATAACGTAGTCTGCTTCTCGGGAATCAAGACACATGAGAAGAGGTAAAGAGTAACCTCGTTTGTAGAGCTGACCATCTATCAAGATGTAGTGAGCTGCCTGGTGTCTGAGCTTTCGTGCTTCAGCTCGGTTTTGGGGTACCTTACCTTTTAGGTACTCTGTGATGGGATCCATCCAACTCGGTTGTCTTGTTTCGATGCCCATTAGATCTGCCTCTAGTATCGAGGGCTCATTTAAAATTTCAACTGGCATCTACCTAGCGAGGTCAGTCTCGTATGCTGAAGCCAGCTTCGCCAGAGCATTTGCATTTGCATTTTCTGACCTGGGGACCTGACGGATTTCGTTCTTCGTGAACTCGGCCAACAAACTATTGACCTTAGTCATATATCTTTCCATCTCCAGATCCTTGGCTTGATATCTTCAGCGATCTGATACACTACAAGTTGTGAGTCGTTGTAGATAAGTATGTGTTGCACTTTGAGACTCCTTGCCACCCTTTGGCCGACGAGAAGAGCCTCATACTCTGCTTCGTTGTTAGTAGCACGAAAATTAAAACGGATAGCATACTCAAACCTCATCCCCCTTGGAGCTGTTAGTAGCACTCCAAGTTTGCAACCTTTATCGTTTAAGAAGCAATCTATATACATTGTCCAGGGCTCTTGAGTTTCCGGCTCTGAGCTAATGGGTGGTGTTAGCTCGACTATGAAATCCACGAACGTTTGGCCTTTAATCGCTGTCTCGGGCTCGAATGTTATGTTGTACTCGCTAA
The DNA here is from genome assembly GCF_013281855.1 of Momordica charantia. Lineage (NCBI taxonomy): Eukaryota > Viridiplantae > Streptophyta > Magnoliopsida > Cucurbitales > Cucurbitaceae > Momordica > Momordica charantia. The sequence continues at coordinate 12,421,229 of NW_028275159.1, read as the reverse complement.
GCTCAAGTGCCCATTTCATCAACCTGCCCGAGGTTTCTAGCTTCTATAAGACCTGACGAAGTGGAAAGTTGTCAACACTGTGATGGAATGAGCTCGAAAATAGGGGAGGAGCCTCCGAGCAGCCATGACTAAGGCCAAAGCGAGCTTCTCAATGGCTGGATACCTAGTAACTTTGCTTGTATAGTAGATGGGGCTTTGGCACCCTTTCTTTTGTTTGACCAATGCTGAGCTAACAGCCTTTCCTAACACTGCTAGGTAAAGGAGGAGCTGATCTCCTTGAACCGGTTTTGCTAACAAAGGTGTTGAGCTCATATAGGTCTTGAGCTGCTCCAACGTGACCTGGCACTCTGGGATCCAGTCGAACTACCCATTAGCTTTCAGAAGTTTGAATAAGGGTAGGCACTTGTGTTGGGTGTGTTGCCCTAAACTCGTAGTTTGTAATTAATGTAAAAATAAATTTATATTCAATATAGTTTTATTCAATCAATTTGTTGTTGAATTCATAGCATTGCATTGTCTAAATCCAATAAACTAAACATCCAAGGTTATTATCATGTAACCAGGACAATATATATACTGGGTATATATTTGATATAATCTCGATATACAAGTGGATAATGTCCTGGGAATAACCTAAAGGGTCTATAGTATATGGATAAGGCTGGGTACCTTATCCTGACAACATTTTGGATACGACCCACTTTATAAATGTTACAAACGACCCGATCCAGGTAGTTCATGTGGATACATGCAAATAGGGGTATCCTATACAATGAGTTTGTATAAGACCGGACCACGAAATAGCCAATCTTTAGATGTAACGTCGTTGACTAACAGATTGCTATTTCATAGGATGACTAAGCAACTCGTTCTCAATGCTGAGTGAGTTATGGACTTCTGCTCGTGAGGGCTCGTCCTTCTATATAGGTAAGAGTGGCCTGAGTCGCTGGCTCAACATTCCTACCATTTTGGGGATGAGACCAAGTGGAGAGCTGGGAACATAACTTCACGAGATGGAATTCACTCCTCCCCTACTTTCGGGGAGTAGATGAGTGTTTTCTTAAATGCTGACTTCGGGACTTGAACAAGGGACCCCACCCTCTCATTGGCCCGAGAGGGACTTTCAGTTATTGATTGGATCATAACCGGGTTGTTCAATAGAGGAGCAGTGGTATTTAAGGGGTAAGATTGAAATATTCCAAGGAAAAAACGTATCCCATTTTCAGAGACTCTCTTTTCTTTCTTCCTTGCTAGTTGACCGAAACCCTTGGGAAATTGGCACGAATAACCTAAAAAAGTTTTCACTTTGCTCAACTGACCTCAATTAGAAAAATTGACTCAACTGACCCAATTTATTATTTGGAATAGAATATTGAAGGGTTAAATTACTGTTTTAGCCTCAATCTGGAAACCAAATGAGAAGTCGCAAACTAACCAGAGACCACGGGCGTGATCGAATCAACACGACTGTGGTGTTAATTAATATCTCCCATGGCGAGGCTTGACCATGGTTATTGTTAGATGTACCACGACTGTGAAAAAGAGAAATATGCTGGTGAATTAAATGACTATTATACCCCTAAGTTTAAATTCTAACCGTTGGTATCCTCTCATTCCACCTTCCTTTCTTTTCTTGCATTTTTTGTTTTGTTTTCGCCCCTCCGACTTACTCTGCTTTATGTTTCTCTCAGTTTCACACTCTACTGATTTCTTTCAAAGTTTCAATCTGAATCGCACCTATATCTGAAACTTCGAGGTTAGCACATTTTATTTGGTATTTGCGTCGCTTTTAGGGCTAGAGAACGAACTTTTCTCTACTCATTGTTGGGTTTTTTTCGTTATTCGTCCTTTCGTTCCTTTTATGGCTGCCTATTTTATATTTTCCTTAGTTGATGCACTTCTCGGTCTCGAAATCGGCGTATACTAAATGGGTATGTGTTTAGGTGTTGATTAGGGCTTTAGGGTTTTTGTTTTCTACTGTATAAATGGTTGAAATTGTATGATTAGAGCTTTTTTCTACTCATTGTTAAGAGTATTTGTGCGGGTTTTAGGGTTTTTTGCCGACGAAGAATGAAGTTTTTCATTGAACCACGGTCGTTAACGTGATCGTGAATTTCGACAGAATCAAGGTTCATTGAAAAATCACAACTGCACCCTCGACCGTTGTTTTTCAACGAACCATTGGTTCTGTCGAAATTCACGGTCATGTTAATGGCCGTGGTTCAATGAAAAGCTTCGAAAATGAAGAACATTGTTCAAGTTTGCAAGGGAATTGCGTTCTAGAATGTTTCACGGTCACGTTAACGGACGTGGTTTGACTTAGAATTTGGACAGAATCATGGTTTCTTCAGTCTTCTTTTCTTATTTTCATCTGCGTGGTTTGTCATGGAGAAAGAGATATTCCAATCGACATCTGTAAGATCCGGACACAAACGTATATCCACATGTGGTATTTATTTTCATATAACGTTCCCTTAGTAGTACATCGATGTATAGGCTAAAGTGGTTGTTAGACTGTTCACAACGGAAGTGGAGGAGAGGTTCATGGAAAGGGAATTCGACCCACCATCCAGTGATGACTTCGTTGACGAGGAACAAGCAAGCGAACAAGTGCTGCCTGCAATGGACGGTAGTGACGTGCAACATGATGTCACCCATGCCGATCCTGATGTCCCGACCATGGATGCAGATGTGAGAGGTAAGGTGAAGACGAAGAGTGACAAGAAGCATCGGTGCAAATGCAAGTCTGGCTTGAGGATCCTGATTGAGCAGGTGGCTGCCATGGATACGCGGCTTGCCAGTTTGGAACAGGTAGTCACTTATATGGACGATCACGTCGCTGGCATGAAAGGTGATTTGAAAAGCATTTGGAAGTTCTTGCGTCATCTAGTTAAGGTGAGTACTCTATTAATGTTTTCTATATCTCAATTAGATGTACTCTGACATTATACTTGCTGCATATAGGGTCTACCAGTTGATACTTAGGTTATTCCAAAAAACATTGGTGGAGATGGAGATGGCACTAGTGACAGAGATTCTGCAGGACCGGTAGGTGGTAGTAAGAGTCCGACGAAGGACAAGGACAAACAGCGCAACGGTGAAAATGAGGCGAAACAAGATACCGACGCAATGAAAACGGAGCCTACCGACCGAGTAGGTGAGGTTGGAGACATGTTAAATGCACTAGAGGCTACGGAAGTACCTCAAGATGTCGGTGGGACTTTGAAAGAAACAAAAACTATGGAAACGAAGCAGTTCAATGTTTCAAAAACAGAACGTGCATCAATAGTGGACGTTGCGGTATTAGCTGGTGGGGCACATCAAGTTACCGAACATCCCAAGGAGGTACCAATCCCACAGACACCCTAGGTAAGTACGAATTATATTATTTTTATATATTTCATTTACTAACTACGGTTTGACTTAGTGATTATATTATTTTTCAAGACCAAGTCTATGACTTTTCGGACACGGAATCGGATGAGCTCCTCGACGTCCAGTCACAACCCCCAGAGAGCTCATCCGACGTGGCACACGATTATTCAGAGAACGTGCGCTTTCTATCACAACCATTTAATTTCCCTCCACCTCGTCAGGGGGAACGGAAGAGGAAAACACCATGGAAGCTTCGAGGGTCCTTCAAAGTTAAGGTTAGAGGTAAACGAAAGAAGGTCATGGTTTACAATCCCGTCACCGAGATCCCGAAGGAACAAGACTCCAAATTTCAGAAGTGGCTGGATGATGCCAGTAACCCATGATCAACGGGGAAGACATGCTAAGCAAAACGAGGCAAGCAATGGTTTCAGGATATTCTAACACCAAAAAAATAGTGTTCGTGCGAGGTACGACTACTTTCCATACCTTAAATTATTTATATTAATGTTTGTACCTTCACTTCCAACCGAAATTAAATATGTTATTGGTCTTCACAGGTAGATACCAATAATTAAAAATATACAAAGATTGGGTATGGATATTATCTAGAAAAAATAAAATAAAGTAATAACAGAACGATAGAAACTTGCAAGAGACAATAGTTTCGAAGCTGTCAACACAAGAAAGCAGTAGCACAGAAGGCGATAATGAGGAATAACAAATGTGGAAAAGGCATGGGAGATTCAGCATACTGTCACAAGTTATCAACCTACCCTCTAGCGTAGCTAACAATTATTAGTGTCCAGCTCGACTCGGTTTCCTTCCGAGACACCCCAAACATGAGTAAGTACAACTCCCATTGCTAAATACTCAAGCAATAAACCCAAGCTCTAAGCATGATTAGGGAACCCCATTCCTGAGTATCCGTATAGCTATAGAAAAACGCTAATCACAACAAAACAAATCAGCACCCATAAGCCCTTTCGGGTCAGTACAGAAGCTAGCATACATGAAACAGTGGCCAACAGTAACGCGAAGATTAAGAAATAAAATCAGATTTGCTTAAAAATAAATATAGCAGCTAGAGATTCGGTCTCAAGTCAGTTTCAGCATGTAAATCTCCCCCAAAATGGGGTTTAGCTCATAATGGGTAAAGAAAACAAAATGGAAGAAGAAGAAATACAACCCATAGTAGAAAATAGCTAAATGACAGAGAAGAATAAGTAGTAAGCTCGTTCCAGCAAGCGAGCTTCCCCTTTCTAGCGTCAGCTCTCCTCCCGAAAATGGGTATATTTCGTTCCCTTGTCTTTTCAGCTCTCAATTTTTGTCTCTCTTGGGATCTGCGTGTCTGTCTGCTAGGGTAACATACCCTTTAAATATCGAGTCCTGTTTTTAGGGCACCCGGCTGGAGATTGTACGAACATAAGTGAATCCCGTGTTTTTGAATTAACTGTACGGACACTCATGCTTTGGCATTGCAATGCTCCAGCATTTATATGCTCTGTCTTGAAAATGCCTTGACTTCTCTGCTCTAGTTCAGCACTTCTTTCTCTTCTTAGCCTTTCTTTAAAAACTTGTGCAAAAGAACCACAAATACGAGAGTTTATGCTATTTTTGGCCAAAGTTCTCAAGACTAAGAATATTTAGCTAAGAATTTGCATTTGAACACTATTCATGCTAATTATGACCTAAAGCCGACATACTTTGACAATTTAATGCACATTTTCATCCAAATAATTACCGGAATAACTCTCTTTTAGAGAGTTATCAATACCCGACTTTTTTGTTTAATAGTCACACTGGTTACAGAACTTCCTCAGACGAACGGACGGTGTCTATGCTTGCATGCAATCTCATAATGTCATTGCTTGGAGGGTTGCAACAGACTATGATTGGGAGGGAAGAGCGAAGACTGTGCTCAGCTACATCAATGATACTCACTCGGACTACGAGAAGTGTTGGATGGATGTCGATGCCGTATATCTACCGTACAATATCGGTGGAGTGCAATGGGTAATGATTTGCATCGACTTCGAGAAGGGTGAGCTCATCGTGTGGGACTCCTTCGTGTCCATGACACCACTGCTAAAGTTAGAAGAGGAGCTGAAGTCAATGATAAATATTATCCCGACACTTATTTGCAGGGCCGGTGTTTAGATAAATAAGCTGAACATACCACTCACGCCATGGCACATTTGTAGAGTCTCATCAACACCCCAACAGGAGATGGACGGTGATTGTGGTATATTTTGTGTCAATTTTTTTAATATAATGCGACTGACTCTAGCTTTGATACCTTAACACAGTCTAGGATGTCATTTTTTAAGCGCGAATTTGTCGTTCAGCTTTAGGCGAACAAATCTATCATTTGAACCGTACATTTGTAATAGTTCAACAAACTATGTTTTGTATATTTGAACGCTCTTATTATGATCATAGAATCATTTTTTGAATCGTATATAGTTGAATGCAGTTTTGAACTATGTTTTGTGTACTTGATTGCTATTTATATACTGGAATTGGAAGTTGTTACGATAAACATAGGAACAGTTGATGAAAAAAATACTTGAATAAGAAGTTATTGAAAAAAATGCAGGACCCACGGCCGAATTATTCATAATTCACGGCCATGGTGTTAAGAATTAACGGCCTTGATAATGGAATTCACGGCCGTGGTGTTAAGGATTCACGGCCTTGATGAAGGAATTCACAGCCGTGGTGTTAAGGATTCACAGCAGTGGTGTTGAGAATTCACGGCCGTCGGTTATTTGAATCCTAACCACGACTGTGATAGAGAAACAGTCGGCCATGAAATTTTCCAGAACGTTAGTATTCATCCCTAATTATGACCACAGACGTGTTTAGATATATTTTGACCAAGTTAATTTGCATAGTAATGAAAAATATATAAGTTGGTTCGGTCGAATAATAGAAAATGGAATAAGATTACAACGTTTTCCAAAATAAAGTTAATAGTTCAGCTAATGTTTTACATGTCTCCGTCCGTAGTTCTAAGTGGTTGGCAGCATGTTTTTCTATTATGTCCCATGTTGCCACATCGACTGCATTTGTGGACTTGGCGGGTCTCCCCAGCAGATGGAATACGTATAGTTTAATGTCGGCCAACACGCGAAACATATTTGGGCGGCTCCACTTTAAGGTCGACGAAGTCATCAGGTAAAATCTAACCCTCTTCATCATCGAGAGGGTACACAGGTTCAACATATGCGTTAATGAGAGTTTAGAGAGTATATGCAGGTAAGCATAGTGTGTACCTATTCACGTTCTGATAGGTGGCTGGTACAATAGCGTGGGAGTAAGGAAGCTGGAAGTAGTCAAACTCTTTACATCCACATGTCCTTGCATTTAAATTCACATGCACCCTTTTTAGTCCATCACTCACCTGCAACAAGTGGTGGTCAATGGGTGTGATGGAGTGAGTACGGGAGAGGTTCTCTACAGTACGTATCTTATTCTCCTCGTAGTCTGTTAGAATAGTTTCGAGACTGAATGTGTAGGTTTGCCTCTAGTAAAACCAGCGCTGTGAGAGCGCACGAGCATGTTCAAGAAGCGCAGTGATTGGCAAATAACATGCATGGACGAGGACTGCATTCATAGACTCTGCAATATTAGATGTCATTTGGTCATACCTCAAACCCGGTTGAAATGCATGAGTCCATTTTTCAAAACCGATTCCTTCGAAGTATCTTTGGACCTCTGGAAATCTTACTAGTTGGGAAAAATAGTACCTGAACTCTGACTTTCGGCATGCCTTTGCTGCTAATATGAACATTTCTTGCATGACATCGTCCACGAACCTGAAGGAACTTGTCCTTCAGGTTCGTGGACAAGTGCTGCATGCATATTCCGTGAGCCGCTTAAGGAAAGACCTGCCTAACAGATTTCGTAATGGAAACATATCGATCAGATATGAATAATAATCCATCACCCTCTCCAATACACAGCTTGACCATATTCAGAAACCAAGTCCAGGATTGATCATTCTCCTGATCTACAATTCCAAACGCAAGAGGATATATTTGATTGTTGCTATCAACAGAAGAAGCAATAAAAATAACACCTCTATATTTACCCTTGAGATATGCACCATCTATCACGAGAACTGAGCGAATACAACTGGAGAACCCTCTAATACAGCAACTAAGGGCCATGAACGCATACTTAAAATACTTATCTTCCTCCAGCTCCACTTCAAAAATATTGTCTACGCTAATAGCCTTCAATGCTTGACCATACTTGCGTAACAGAGTATATGAATGTGTAGATGACCCCATAAGAAGATTCAAGGCAACATTTCTGGCCCGCCATTCCTTTTCATATCTAATGTTCACCCCATAGTTCTTTCACATGTCGTTAATAATGTCCTTAGGTCTGTATTGACGGTTTGACATCCTCCAGATTGGACTTCAATAACTGACCAACCACCTAACTCCGAGCTTACTTGGGGTCATGGTTCAGTACTTCATGTTTGCACTTGTGAACATCATTAAACTTCGAAATGATGAATGAGTCACCACCTCGGATACTCTTCGCACGCAAACCCCATTTGCAACCTTGTTCGGTACATTTAACGATGTATAATGTCTTTGTCGATTTTTTAACCTTAAATTCGAAATTAAGGTTAATAGCTAACACAGATAGCTGGAAGCGTAGTTCTTCCTTCGAATGGAAAATAACCTTAACAACAATTTCACCTACATATTCGGGAGATTTTTCATTTAATTTTCAAAGTGAGTGTTAATTGAATTTATTTATATTTATCGGGCTCTAAAATCCAATTAAATTAATATTTACCGGATTCCGTGTGGTGGGTCTTGTTTAGGAGGAGGGTAGATTTCTTATGTTTGGGCTTGGACTTATTGGGCCCCCTTTGGGTTATTTTGTTTTTAAAACAAAGGGAAAAAGGAAGAAAACAAAAACAAAACCCTAGCCCATTTATTCATTTCTTCTTCTTTTTTTTCCTCTCTTTTCTTCTTCCCCATTCCTAGCCCTAGCCGACAGCTCCCCCCCCCCAAACTTCTTCTTCTTCTTCTTGAAGCAGTCCAGCCGGCGGCCCCTTCTTCTCTGGCGAAGCGGCACAGCAGCAGCAGCATCTCCACGCCGGTGGCCCGACTAAAGACCCATGAATAGCAGCGCACGAACCGGCGCCATCAGCAACGTTCTCCACGGCGGCGCGGCGTTTTCGCACGACCCACGGCGCGGTGGCTCTCCGACGACCCTCCACGACCGGCCGGCACACTCCACGAACCACGAACGGCGGCGGCACTGAACAGCCACCGAAATCCGACGCCCTGCAGCACTCCCTTCGACGTGAACAGTAGCCTTCCGGTGAAGTTCGACGCTGACTCACACGCAATCGAAGCCCAATCTATTTACCCACTATTTTCGGCATGGGTTCGGCGTTGACCCACCTCTAATTGGACCCAAATCAGCATTACTCATCACTTTTAGACGTCGGGACAACAAGCTTAAGGCCTTTTGAACTCAGATTGGGAGCCCGAACCCCTTCGACGTCAACCCACTCCTAACCCAAGTTGTTTTAGTGTGAGTTAGTAGGTAACGACTCTACCTAAACTCGGTTTCGTTTATAACTAAATGTTTCTAATTGGTTACTAACCTCGAGATCATGCTCTTTTGTAGTAGGAAGTGTTCAACAAGCTTATGAGCTTAGGACAAGTGTTTGTAAGTAGCACGGGGGCGGGTCCGTGCGTTGATGTTTGTTATTTAGTTGCCGATGTGCTCTTTATGATGCTTAATATTGGTTCTGATACGTGGTTGTGTAGTGTAACTCTTGTTTATGTTGTTTTGTATGCCTGGTTAGTGTTGAATGTCCGTCGGTGATAATAGTGGGAATTTTGTATTGTTGAACTGCTGAGATCTGTTGTAGAATGATGTATGATTGTAGGGAATGTTTCGTTAAGGTGAATTTGTTTTGGAAATGTTTGTTGTCTGAATTTGTATGAAGTGTTTGGCGTGTCTCATGAGTTTTATTATATCTAGCAGTGCTTATTGAATATGGACGTTGGATATTAAGTGTTTGGATGAATTGTGTTGGGCTCCAATCGTTTGCAATTTGTTGACTATGCTCTGTTATGACTAAACTCACTGTGGCGCTGTTGTTAAGATTTGGTATGTTGTGAAAGCATGTTTGGTTTATTGTTTTGCTATTAGAATGATGTTTATGTTGTGGAAGCATGCTGAATTGTGTTGGTGAGCTAAGAGATGCATTGAAATCATACTAGTGGTGGTGTTGTTGATGGGCGTTGTGGTGGTTGGTGCTATTAGGGAAGTAATACGGAAATCTTGGTTGGAGGCTAGAAATGTTGTGTGGAATTATGAAAGTTATGAAGTGAATGGGTGAGTGTCAGGGCCTCGGGTATAAATGGTCGGGGGCTGATACGTCACTAATTGGGTATCGAGGCCTCGGGTATAAATGGTAGGGGGTCGATGCGAGGAGTCTTTCGAAAGGAGAACTATTGGGGCCTTGGGTATAAATGGTCAAGGGCCAATAGATTGTAAGACATCGAGGCCTCAGGTATAAATGGTCGAGGGTCGATGCACTAATGTCGGGGCTCTGGGTATAAATGGTCAGGGGCCGACACTACCGATAGAATGGTTTTGAAGAGCTTGAATAGCTGAGGCAAACATAGATGTATTTGAGGTGTTAGGGAGCCAAGTGGACGGTAGTCGTTTTTATATGAGTGTGGTTAGCATCGGGTCTTATAGAGCATGTTTATGGTTGAATGTATAATGTAATAGTAGAGCATGTCTATGGTTATTCGCATATTGTAATGATAGAGCATGACGATGTATGTTCCCTTTATGGTTATGAGCATGATGTTTGTGTGTGCTTGGTGAGGGCTACTTACGGAGTATATTTTATATACTCACCCCTCCCCCCCCCCCTACAATGATTGTTTCAGGTGAAGGACTCGTGGGTGACCATGGTGATGGGACGGAGGAGACATGACGAGCGAGGACCATAGGCTGCTTAGTTACTCCTGTTTAGTTTAAGTCATTGGTTAAGGTCTTATGTTGTGGCCAATAAACGGTTTATTTGTATTTGAATAATTGTGAGATTTTTTTTTCCTTGTGGTTAGTTTTGCTTCGAGATAGGTGTCTGTTTGAGTTTTATTCCATTTATTTAGTTTTATATAGATTGAATAATAAACTTGCCTCGTGATGTAGTTCACGAATGTTGTTGAATGTTATTCCATGAGATTGATTTATCGTTAGATTGATGGGGATTGAAACTTGATTTTATAAGTTTGTGTGCATAGGAAGTTGGCAGGCTGTAGTCGGGGTTAAATTTGATTAGTTGGGTAGTTAATGTGACCTAGAGGTGTGCAGAAAATTCTGGGTCGTTACATTCTGACTCATTGCCAGTCATGATATTCTGCATCGCATGTGAAACGACTCCTTCAACTGTTTCAGAAGGTGCATTCCCACTCACTGTATAGGACTCATGAACATGTTGACCTTCATTCTCATAATGGTCTTCAAGCACATCCTCCTCCCAATTGTCATACCCGTTCCCACCATTATTCTCAACCCCATCCTCGATATGATATTCATCATAATCATACTCATCATCGCTCTGAAACTCGTACTCAACATCATTCTCGTACAATTGACCATAACATGGAGATTCGTTGTCTCCTAGGTTACATGGGACAACGTTATTGGTCAATGGTGTAACCTGTGGGACAAATGAAGGGGGACCGACATCGTCCAGAGGAGAGTGAATAGAAATAGAAGGGCCGAAACATGGATCATTCTGCCCTGGGTAGTATGCGAATGAAGACAATATATGGGTTTCCAAAAAAAATTTCCTTTCTTGTTCCCACTACCATATGATGCTTTAGGTACGACGGTTACGTACAATGGTACTTGTGATGGATCGGGAGGGCCATTAAAATAGAATCTCAAACTAGTATCATCAAATATCAGATAGTTCGGGACTTTGTACTGAAAATAAAATCTGTATACACACTGTACAACAAGATCAAATTGGTCAGGATCAATTCTAGTAAGCATGTGCAAGACACTTACTAAGTTGACATATGTTATCGTTTCATCAACATCAAGCCCACCAATGACGCCACCTTTGTACACCGTACCGGCCTCGTTCCACTTGCCACCGTAGATCACAAATAATCGATGCATCCTGCATGGATAATAATAATCACACACAAGTAATTAGTAATCAAAGTTGCACACCACGGTCGTGATAGTTTAAGACACGCCCGATAATATAAAGGTATACAACCACGGTTGGGGACACCCACAACCACGGCCGAGAGAACGCACTACCACGGCCGTGAATTAAGCAATAAAGAACAGCAGCCGAGAGAACGTACTACCACGGCGTGAATTGAGCAATAAAGGACCACGACTGAGGGAACATACTACCACGGTCGTGAATCGAACAATAAAGGACCACGGCCGTGAGACAATAAAATGATGTCTATGTACAACCACGACCAAGGCAACCTACAACCACGGTCGCGAATCGAACATAACGGACCATGGCTGTGAGGCGATTAAAGGTATCTTCTGTATACAACCACGACCGAAATAACCCAATACCACGGCCGTGAATCAAACAAACATGGACCACGGCCGTTAAACGAAGAAACACGACCGAGTTTCATTGACTTAGGGAACTTTTGACCCACAAAAATACACATAAAAGTTCAGAAGTTCCATTCACTCCAACTACATACATCATATTCTAAACGAATCGAAAACAATATTATGAACAAATCAAAAACTAACCTCGTTCAAGATGCCAAAGATAAAAAATTGACTTCCTTTAAGGTACTCAAGATGTGAAAAATGTTGGAAAAGGTATGAAAGTTCTTGAAAAAACGTGAAAGATGTGCATGAGGACAATAAGGACTGAAACATACTTTTATTCTCTATAATCTATGCGAATGTGTGAGTATATATTAAATGATAGTACAAAAATTTGGTGGAGAACTAATAAGTTGGTGGTACTTTAATAAATTCACGACCATGAATCAAATCGAACTCGTCTATGGTTTTAATTACACCAAGTTACGTGATTCGAACTATTTCCATGCAAGATTGATTGTAGTTTAATTAATTTAGTGATATATTCGTCATTACATCTTCTTTGAAATGTTAGAAAAGTTAAAATTGGGTCAGAAGAATTGAAAACTTTTGTATCTGCCAATTTCCGGATTCCCTTCAATTTCGAGAAGGTGGTGTTATCAGAATTTCTATTATTTAGGTCACAAAATCCAATCCAATAATACATTTATATATTTTTTAAAAACAATTCTTCCAAACACAAATCCACTGAATATCGGACAATTTCAAGGGAAATTTGACAAAATAAACGTTCTGTAGGTGCCTCTCTAAAACACAAGTTTTCTAGTAACTGCTGACATCACATACTTTGTTAAATGACATTTCATGCCCCTCCTTACTTTTTCTTCTCTTCTAGACTCCATCTCTCTTTTCTCTCCCCTCCTCTCTCCTCCATTTCTTAGATTTGCTTGATTTTGTCCATGATTTCTACACAACACACACCAGTTTTTGGCGTCTCCGCTAGGAATTCAACGAGTGGAGGTCCCGATCGGTTGCCGTCCGCTGCTTCCATCCCGAGCTCTTGCGCCTCCCTGGTGGCCTCTCCGGCGACATTGTTGAACAAGAATAATTTGCATATGAAATAAGATAAAAATTTCCTTATTATTTTTCCCAACTCTTTCACCTCCTCTTCTAAAATCAAATTTTCAAGATTTCAAAAACTTTCCTTCTATATCTCTTGCACGTCCCTCCTGTCCGGACTATCTTCTTCTCCATGAAACCAAATGCGTCGAGGAGGGAAGGGAGAAGAGAGAGGAGAGAAGAGAGAGGGACAAAGCGAGAGCGACGTCATCGATAGAGTGAGATCGAGAAGGACAGAGCGAGATCGAGAAAGACCAAAGCGAGATCGAGAAAGACGAGAGCGAGATCGAGAGAGCGGTGAAGAAGTGGTGATAATAACGAAAAAAATGGGATGGTTAGGAAAAAAAGGGATTGTTTTCTTTTGCGAGATCGAGAGAGCGAGATCTAGAGAGCGAGATCTAGAGAGCGGTGAAGAAGTGGTGATAATAACGAAAAAAATGGGATGGTTAGGAAAAAAAGGGATTTTTTTTTCTTTACTCCACCAAATTGAGTTAAATTAAATTTTAAATTTATGATTAAAGGAGCAGATTTATATTATGAGGAAGAGATTAAGGAAAAAACAAGATTTTTTTTTTATACTTCCACCTAATTAGATAAAATTTTAAATTTATTATTAAAGGAGGACTACCTAATTAAATTATAAATTTGAATTCTAATCCTAATCAAAATTAGGGGAGATATTAAAGGAGATATTTATGTTAATTTTTCAAATGATTAGTTCAAATAATTAAATAGGAAAAAAACAATTAAGAAAACAAATCTAAATTAAATTTCAAATTTGAATATACTAAAATTAATGCGATTTTATAATTTTAAATTTTAGTTAAAAAAATCTTCAATGCTTAGTATTTAAATTTGAGATTTCGTTTCTCCATTTCAATTTTTAAAATCGTTTCTCGCTCAATCTCGCTTTCGCGCTCAATTCTCTCTCTCATTTTTCTCTTATTCAACTCTCTCTCTATATCTCCTTCCCCATCCCATCGTAACTTTCTTCCTCTCCTGAGCCTCTTTCTTTGACGAACGACCTCCCTCGTCGGCTTTGATGCATCTGTCGTCGGCGATTGTTGAAGGTCATGGGAATTATGGAGGCTGCTATTTAAAAAATGGTTAAAGATTTAGGTTTTTTTTTATGGTTTAATAAACAAGAAAAAACTCATGCTTGCGGAAGACATGGAAAAGAGAAAGAAAGAAGAAAAAAATCTGGAAAAGGAGGAAGATGGAGGTAGGGAGAAGAAATAAAGAAAAAGAGAAATAAGGGAGGAAAATGACGAAAACTAAAAACTTTTGACAGTAGAGGGGCATGAGAGGTACCAGGATTGACATCCACGATTAAAAAACTTAAAAGTACGTCACAGGAAGCTTATTTTGTCAATTTAAGTTATTGCGCTTTGAATCAGGATTGGCATCGACGAATCCCTCCGTTGCAAATTAAGTGATCTGAAGAAAGAAGAGAATCAGTTCCCAGATTTTCGCCGCGTTTCTGAATTTTCCGATCGACAAAATCTCTGCAAGTTTCCAATGGGCAGTGGGAGAAAGAAGTGGCGTACCGATGACTCCGAGCCTTCTTCATCGTCTCCATCCTCCGACGACGATTCAGACACCTCCGCTTCGCGGTCGCGCCGCCATCACCGTGGCGGCGGTTCAAGAAGGGAGAAGGACAAGAAGCGAGAGTCGAGGAAGAGAAAGGACAGGATGAGGGAGAGAGATAGAAAGAGGAGAAAGAAGAAATCGAGAAGGGAGGGCAAGAGAAAGAGGGATTATTTTTCCGAAAGCGATGATGGGTCCTCTGGCGAGTCTGAGCTAGAGAAGGTGAGGATTGAGCCTGAAGTGGTTGTGCGCCAGCTGCTGAAGGAATTTCCTGATGTTGGGGATGACTTAGAACAGGTATTTTCCTCGAACTTTGTGGTACTTGTTGGTTTCATTTTGTTCTGATAATGTTAAACGTTCTCTATTGTTTTGCATATGGGTAGGGGAAGTGTAGTTTTGTTTGAGTTGGATGGCTTGTTTCAAGTAGATAGGGAAATTTTCTTTAATTTTGTTAGGAAACTCAGCAACCAATTCAAAAAAGGACCAATGGGTCACAAAAATATGCATAAGCTTGTAGTTACAAAAATCTTTATAGAAAGAAACTCTTGTAGGTAGGGAGGTTGTTGCTGTGGATCAAGTGATGCATCTCTGTTGAAACAGACTTGTTGTTTAGAGCAAACTTGCCTTCCTTCAACCTCTCAAGCTTAGGTGATACATTGTTGGATGGTATGGACTTGAAACTGGTGACTATCCCAAAAAGGAACAGAAAAAGTCATTTGAGAGGAAGGGGAATTTTAGCTGGGAGTTGAAGGAACCTAATTTCGTTTTTGATTTTTAGTGTTTAACCAAGTGGATTTGACAATTCTACATATGGGTTGACATTTGCTGGAAGAAGGTTAATTTTGAGGAAATATGACAGTGGGTCATGGTTCTCTACCTGAAAAAGTGAAATTACATTAGCTTGAGTAATCTTGGATTTTGCATTAGACAAATGGATGTTCTTTTCAATCTTTGCTCTGAGAACTGAGATTTAGTTCAGAAGTGTAGATTCTACTAGGTTTTAGTTTGTCAAGTTGCTTTAAGGGCACTGGTGTTAGAATACTTTCCTCTTTTTGCAAACCACCCTAGACCATCTTTCTCATAAATGCCTTGTTCCATAACTCACTTTGTTTGTTAGGAAGCCTTTATAACCATTTTCTAATCTAAGCTTCACTCTGCTTCCTTAATTTGCAACCCTAGAATTCCCCATTTTTCTGGGTGATGACATAATTTTCCAGTTGACTATATGGTTTTAGTTTCCATTCATTTTACCATTCCATAAGGAATTTCTTATTTTTCTTCTAAGAATTAGGGTGGTTCCTTTTTTTTTTTTTTTTTTTTTGCTTTTGAGAAATGGATAAGTACGTAGGTAGATAGATATAACAGTACTGCTTGATACAGCAGCATGAGTGGACCGTTTTTGACAAGCAATACTTCTTCCATTTTCCTAGTCCCAAAATTCTTTCCTCAACAGGCTTCTAGAATGCCTATTTTTTCGAGTTAGTTCAAAAGGCATTGGCGACCAAGCATGTCATTGATAATTTACCTAAGGAGCATCGAAGCTGCTGTTGTCTTCAAACTTTGTTCATTTCCTACATTTATACCCTAAATATGAATTAAATTTTGCTCTGGACGCCAATTCTCTTTGTAGTGTAAATAGGTCCTCTGGTCTTCTGAGGAGTAAAGTGTCATTGTCAAATTGACAATGTTGCTTAATGTTTAAATAACTAATTTAACTTTGATTACGTTATTTTATTTTTATTTTCATTGTAATTTAACAAGATCAATTTGAAGATTTTTGAATTTTAGTGCATAAACAATTTATTTAATTAGATTGTCATCTGTAATTGAGAAATAAAAGGAAGTATTTTGAGAAAAAAATTCAATTTACAAACACAGAAAATTCACGATTATTTATTTTTATTTTCATGGAATTTTTTGTTCAAAAAAGTTATCCGGTCTTTGAGAACCAAAGATATTAATGATTGTTAGGTTTATAGGGGATAAAATCAATATTTTGATGTGATGAATTAAATATTTTGTATTGCTATTTATTTTTTTGATACTTGATAGTTTATTTATTGTACACTCTTGATACCAGCATATATTTTCTGTATATGTTTACTACCATATTTCACTGTTTTATGGTTGATATATTTTTTTCCCTTGATCTTCTTTATAAACAACAGCTTCTTAAAATGACTGATAATGGACAAGCCATTGGAAACTAAAACATTTTTGCCGTTTATTTTTACTACCACTTGACATAAAATTTAATAATTGTTTTTACTTTTCCTTAATCTCATTTGTAAACAGCTTCTCAAAATGATTGATGATGGACAAGCTGTTGACATCAGCGGAATTTCTGAAAGGTCTTTGACCAAGCGTTTAAAGAAGCTGTTCCGCTCGTTAAACCTTGAAGAGACTCAAGATAGGGTATTCTTATTACCTTCCAATGGTCGTTCTACTTTGGAACTTATTGGACCAATTATTCAGTTTCACATGGAACAAAAGAGGAACCAGTTTGACCATTCTGTTACTTTGGATAATAAGTCGTCACCCCCTTCGAATATGGAAACCACACAAGCAAGAGAGGACAATATGTCAGAATTGGCATGCCCAGATGGTGAAGCCAGTGGTCCTAAAAGAAGGTAATTGTGCTTATTTCCCCTATTAGTTATTGATGTACCTTATGCAGTACGTGTTTATTGTTATTTATTCTCTCTCTTTTTCACAAAAGATGTTTATTACTAGTTTGTATGCACTTAATAACAAATATTTGATAATTCTTTCCCTCGGTTGCTAAACTTAATGGAGTTGTGCATCATATCCATTCAATAACTTATCTCAACCTAAAATTGCTTCGTCAATAGTCTGGACAATAGAGATGATACAATTGTTTGAGGGTTGGGTAGAATGACAATGAGAGGTAGGAGTCACAGGTTGCCATCGGTAAGGAAGAAACGTCCTAACATTCATATTCTTTAATGTAGTTCTCGCCCTAAATCGTCATTTTGGGCAAAAAGGTTGGTTTTCCAAAACAAAAAAAAAGAGTCAGCCAAGGGACATAAAATTTGGGACCAAGTGGATAAAAAAGTGCATACGTTTTGTTCGAGATTAAGGAAAATGTGCTTTGATGCTTTAGGAACTAACTTTATGAATATATGTGAATAACAGAGTGTAGGTTGCAGGCCAACAAGTTTTGGTGAGATCATATAGAACAATTTGATAGTTGAGAACCATGATTAATAATGGATTAAATTCCAGAAAAACTTCTTTAATTTTATTAAACAACACCAGAGTATATATTACAAGAGGGACAGCGAAACGTGGTTTACAGAACCAACCCACCACGAAGCCACAACACACGATTAAGGAGAAAAAACTGAAAAAATACAGCAATCACTAACTCTAGATAAAAAAGGATAGAATGGTGCCGTTACACTAAACTGTAAATAAAAGAAAATAAAATACAAGAAGTCAAACGAGCTGAAGATTCATAACTGACATCTTTTAACAACTGGTTTATCAAAGAGGCGGCTTTTCTCCAAAATTTCTTTAGGAGCATAAGTGATAAACACCAATGATCCAAGAGCCTTGAGGTTTCTAACTTTATATTTCTCCTTTGGACAACCCCAAGTAAAGATTACTTGATAATCAGTTCCCAAGATTTGTGAAGGAACTCTCCTGTTAGTTATTAGTTCTCTGTTTGTTCATATGGATTCCAAATTGGTTTCAATCATCTTTTGGAAATAACTTAATAGCCAAGTAATAACAATGCAATGTTGGATTGGATCCTTGAGACATGGAAGTAGAATAGGCATATATAGTGCCACTCGTTGTTAAGGTATTGCTGGATAATTTCAATCTTACATGTCCTTTTTTCATATTTTGGTACAGGATGCTTGGCCCTGAAATGCCATCGGCTGAGCTTCTTGCTGCTGCAGCAAAACTAACCGAAGCGCAAACTGAGCTTAGGTATTTCATGAAATGTTATACGTACTTATTAGATCATGTGATATTTTAATTTAGATAGATATTTTTTAACAGATAATGGTGTAGGTAAAGTTAAATAAACTTATTTCCATCTTGTCTACATTTCCAGGGAAGCTGAGTTGGAGGAAGACAATGAGTTATTTGTTGGGCCTCCACCACCTGCTATGGTTGCAGAAGCTGAAACAGCTAATGAGGCAGAGCGATTTGAAGAGGTATGTTTTACTTATACGCGATGTAATATGCTGAAATAAGAATGGTGTGGTAAAATATCCAATAAGCAATAAATCTCTCGAGTCTAAATCTTTTGATGTTATATCAAATTTCAAGATTATTGGAAAAGGAGGATATGCTATTTGTTAACAGTCAACCCTCTCCTTGGGATAGTTCAAGTTTTCACTTTTTCGTAGTAAGTATATTTTATTTTAATTGCTACAAGATAGATAAGTTGAGACGAGACTTGTTCAACCAAAGGATCCCATATGGAGTTAAAAACCTATTTTTAATGGAACAAAGATCCTATAGTGTTAGCATATCGGATAATGCACAAGCATTCCATGAAAAAAATGTTATATTTCAACTAATTACATTGTCATCTCAGGTTTCAAGAATTATGGATGTGGAGGGAGATAGCCCATATGACATTTTAGGATTGAACCGAAACCTCTCCATTGAAAACATTAAGAAGAGGTATGATTCTGAGTTATTAAAATACTACAACTTCCTTGTATCCAGAAATATTGCTACTTCTTAGCTTTTTATGATAAACTATCCCGTTTATATATGTATCTTTTATTGCTATCTTAAAGGGAATTTGGTTATAATCATGATTTTTTTCTCCAATACCCATGTAAAGATTATCAACTAACATAGCTTGGGTCATTGACTTGAAATTTGTATTTTCAAAAGCAAGCTAATAGGTTAGGGTAAATTTAATTTTTTTCAATATATTCTTTTTATCGTGTAGTAACTTGCGGTGCATTTTTCATTTTTCTTCAGGTATTGGAAGATGTCACTTTTGGTGCATCCAGACAAGTGTTCTCATCCTCAAGCCAACCAAGCTTTTATTAGATTGAATAATGCTTTCAAAGAATTACAAGATCCTGATAAGGTAATTTCTTCTCAAGTTGAGGTGAATTTGGTTGTGATATTGAGAATTTATTGAATTGCCCGACTCGATATCTTCTCTTGGTTGAAGCCTTATTTTGGTGTTTCTAACCATCCACTCATTTTTGTCGATCGGCAGTGTTAAGGTCCACCTAGTGTATCAAATTGTTTTGAAATGATAGAAAAATGATATCTTTGTTCACAACAGAAAAACTTTTATTATGTTGAATTAGATAATCTTCTCTTTGTTTCTCGAGCCTACAGTGAGTTATAGACAGAATTCTGTATTTAGTTTGTTTTTACACACTATAATGCTTGTTATGATGTTAATTCTATAGAGATATAGAATTTTATACATAAAAGATAAATTGTATTTTTCAAAGATGCAACATTGTCCAACATAGCTTACAAAAGAAAAAAAGCTCAAGTATCTTGCTGTAATAGCGTACAATTGAAGTTTCTAGCTTCATTTTATTGGTAGTGTTGTGGAATTTTAGTTGGGAAGTGGGAACTTGATTGGGCTAATTTGATGCATATCTACAATAGTAGTCATTTAGAGTCCTAGGTCGAGGCCTAGGGGCGAGCATGGGTGTCCCTAGGTATAGGGTAGCAAAATTTCAACTCTTGGTTACTGAAAAAAAGGTAGTCATTTAGTGAAACAAATATACTTGTACGAGAAAAGTATCCACTGTCATAGCACCAACATCGATTGACACAATATTCATGCATCTATGATTTTTGTGCACCTGAACTGCGTTATGGTCAATTGGAGTCTCTCTCTTGCTATTCTTTTTAAATTTTTGTAATGTATTTTTTCTTGGATTTTGATGATAAATAGTATACTTTAGCTTGTGGTTTTGAACTATTTTAGAAATTTGATATTTAAGACCAATGACAATATATGTTCTTTAGATGAATCTTAGTGTTAAACGATCTTTCAAAATATCTTGTTATCTAAATGCACAATTGATATGTTCTTTCTAGAAGAGAAAAAAAAAGCCCCATTGATATCGAAGGGCTGTAAAATGTGACAAATGAAAAATGCATCATGAGATGAATGAGGAACATCATTGTTAATTCTAATTTCTACCCCTCAATTCAAAGGAACTTCATTGATAATCTGAATCAGCCCTGCTCGAAAAAGGAGACTAGTTTCCTAAATACAATGTTCAATTTTGCAGCGGAAGGCATTGGATGACAAAATTAAACTCAAGGAGGAACAGGAGCAATTTAAAGTATGCATTCTGCTTCAAGCTCTACATACGGGTACGAGGGAAATTGTCAATTTTGAATTAATGTTTTCTACTTATGTAGGTTGAATTAAGAGGTATGCGTGAGGCTGCAAAATGGAGACAGTCACAAGGTTAGATCATCTATGTCCATTCATGAGTTCAATGATCTCTTTTTAGTATATTAAAAAAGTAACCAATGGATACTATAATGACGAATATCACATTCCATTGAGAAAATGTTCAATATAATAGTTAGTTGCCAATTTTTGCAGCTATTCATGAATAAGTTACTGTCATGTGAATTAGTGGACGAGTTGTGTTTGCTTTTAGTTTTTGCACTTTTGCTGTGGAAGCTGCTATATATAAATTTTGCCATTAGGAATTTGTGCTCTTTTTGGGGGCTGCAATTGTGGAACCATGTGTTTATTTTCTCTGGTTGCTGAAACTTCTATGTCTTCAGGGATATCAATGGATGGTGATGAAGAACTCCTTGCCAACACGGAAGATGATGTCAAAGTAGAACCGAAAAGAGACGAATGGATGACGACCCTACCTCCTGAAAGAAAGGTTAGGCACTTTTTTCCTTTTTCTTTATTAAAATTCTGTCTCCTACTTTACCGTTTCAAATAATCTACATCTTTTCCCAAGTTGTATCTCACCGTTCGAACAAGTTGGTGCAAACTCTTCTGATTTGGTAACTGATTGTGGTACAGTTTATAATACTCTAGGATAATAATGATTTCTTATTAGATGTTTTAAATTTCTGAAAAGGCAGCAGAGCTGTTCCATTTCATTCAAGCATATCCTTTTTAAATATTAAGTACTGATCTTCAGTAAAATGGGAAATAAAATTAATTGTCAATTAGAGTTCTTGTCTTAGTCAATTGAGGAAATTTACCTGATTGATATCTTATTCATTTTGCAACCATTAGTGGTATTAATTAGTGAGAGTCGATAATTAATTGGATATTTCTTACGATATCTTGTAATTTTCACACTATAAATCCTGCAGGCTGCTCTATCTTACTTGATGTTAAGTCTGAACAGTGAACACTGTTTAATTATGGTTATTAGCGAGGTTGCCTCTTGAACCTTTTGCCTTCCCTTTCAGCCTGGCATCACCATGCAATCTTCTAGATTTAGCAAGAGCTCCAAGGAAGGTCGTGGCGATACAAGTGTTTGGACGGACACACCATTGGACAGAGCTCAGAAAGCAAAGACGAGGTGCACATTTGTTACCTTGAATGGTCGAAATTAGTTTAAATCCCAATTCCCGTAGTAACAAAATACTAAACATTGATTTAATCTCCATTTATCAGTTACTTGGAAGCATACAACGAAGCCACTGCGCTTGCTTCAAACGAAGAAGCAAAGAAACATAGTTCAGAGTCAGCTTTGGTGGACAAATACAATAAAGAAAAGCGCTCTAAATCGTTGATAGAGAAGCATCGGGAAGAGACACGAAGCCGTGCAAAGAAGAAATCGAAGCAGGTGGCGGAGAAAGGCGATGATTGGGTGGGGAAACATCCATGGAAGCCTTGGGACCGCGAGAAGGATCTAACTGCTGGGAGGAAGACCGTAAATTTTGATCCCGAGAACATGGCTCAAGGCTTAGGCTCCAGGTTTTCCTCAGGAAGTTACCAAAGAAATTTTCTTTAGAATCATTTGTATTTGTATATGAAATACTGCGAGGATGGTGGAAACCTGCTTGCAACTCTGCCTCCAATGTAGCATTTGATTTTGTAATGTGAATTTAATTCAGTTCTAACCTAAGTTTTCTCGGAGGATAGGAATTCGAATTCATCACCTTTAAATCGAAATATAGTCTTAACCGGTTGTTGAGTTATGTCAGGTTGACTTAAAAATAATAATAACATAAAATAGAAGGAACTTTGATGGCGAGTCAATCGTTCTCATTTCTAGAAAATGAAATGGAACATGATTGACTACAAGTTTTGAAATATCACATAACAATAGATTATAAATGTAGAGTAGATTCGAATCAACGATCTATGAAAATAAGTATTAAGTATTGGTACTCAATCGCTTGAACACCCCAATTCAATTCTCCACAAATAATGATGATATTACTTCTCACATGATCCCAAGATTCAGACTTCAATGGTGTAATTTCTTTTAATCATCCAATTCAAAAAGAAGAAAATATCAACAATACACTGACTACATTTTTTTAATAGATGTAAATTCACACTATCCAAATGCCGAAGTTCAACTAAGATATCATAAAATTATGAAAACTAATAGCCATTTTTGTTTTTTTGGTCATGGTACACTCTAAAATTGTGTTGGTAGAGTGTGCTTTGTTGCATGGTGCATTTTGATTCTAAAAGCACACACAACCAAGAGCAATGAATGAGCTTTGAGAAAAGAAAAAAAAATGATACAACCAACCAAAATTTTGGAGTTTGAGAATCCATCTTAAGTCTTGCCATCCAAACGTCCGAGTAAACTTAAGGCCAGTCTGTTAATTGATATTCTGCCAAGTTTGATCAAGAAGTTTCTAAAGGCCATTAGATTAAGTATCTTGTCAAACTTGCTCAAGAAATTTCTTTGAAGAGTTGAAGTCACTAGAAGTTATTAGAGTGCAAGATGTAGCAAAATTGTAACCACAAGATCATCACCTTAACTAAGGCTAAGATGTGGCAAATTTATAGCCACTAGATCATCACCCTATCCAAGGCAAATATGTGACAAATTGATGGTTATATGATTTTACTTGACGAGCAAGTATCTTGAGCTATAAATAGGTGGGCACCCATCCTAAAAACTCAAATTCAAGTGAGCTAAAGTGCGAAACTCGTTGAGATAAAGATAGGGGGAGTTTCTTTTTAGGAGAGATTTGTTCTCTATAAGAGAGAAAATTTGCAACTCCTATTTTTATGGAAAATACTTGGCTCTTCACTAGTAATGAGCAACTTTGTCATTACCACTATTAAATATTTTGTAACTCATCATTTTTTAAAAATTTTTTGTGGAAATTATTCTATTATTGCCCGTGATTTTTACTCTAGTTTGTTTAAGGATTTTCTACGTAAAATTACTGTGTCTTTATTCTTCCCCTTCTTCTTCCTTACTTCTTCTCAATCTATTATCGTAGTTGTGATCCTACTCTACGACTGTCGAGGAGTTTCTATTTATGCTTGTACCTATAAGAACACATTCAAAATCTTCGACACGATAAAGTTAAGACAATATTTCCAGAGGAAAATATCATTTATAAGCTATAATGCATTTCTAGTCCTTTATGACTTAGGGTGAGTTTGACACATCTTTTTAGTATAAACATTTATTTTCACTTTTGGTTAGTAATCATTTCTAAATTGCTTAAAATCAGCATCAATCACTTTAGTCTATTTTTGGATAATCATCTTACAAGTGTTTCGCCGCGCAATCCGATTTTTAAAAATGCTTTTTACCTTGTTAACAGACGCTGTAGATCTTCTAAAAAGCAGTTTTAGTCCTCTAAAATAACCTGGATTTCTGTAATAAACACATTTTGAATTAGTAATTCTTCCAAAAACGTCGGTAGAAAATTTGTTTTTGCTTTGTACCTTGACTTGCTTCTAAAAAATGATTAGAGTAATCTAAACTTTACTTTCCAACTTGCTAGATAAGATGCCAAAATTATCAATTTGATCTTCAAATTTATCTATAATGTTTTGAAAATACTCCATTAGGCCCAAAAATTGTTAAAAGAGTTGATGTATTATTAAAAAATTATCTTATCTATGGATGCATGCCACTCAAATTCCAAGTTCCACACATGATACCCAACTTGTCTATAAAACAAATCTAGTTCTTGTCAGCTGCATGCCGCTACTCCAAATATGTAATAAAACAATAATTTAATGACATATCAACTTTCGGTAAATAAATTTTAACTTATTTTTTTTACTGAATGACCAAATTGAAAATTACCTCAAAAGATTAGGTACCATTTGATATAGTTAGCCTTTTATCTCCTTGCTTCGTTCCTTAATATATAATTTTAATATTTCAAGATCACAAATTGCACCGCAATAATAAACTAGATCTGTTCGTAGCGAAATAATAATGGTAAATAGTAAATTAATAAATTAATTATCAACAATAATTTATATGGAATCTAAAAAATTGGAATACAAAACAAAACTTAAATTTCTTTAATATTTTTAATTATAATATGAAATTATATCCATATAAATGAAAAAGTTTACATATAACAAAATGGTAGCCTGAATTTTTTATTTTTTATTTTTTAGAATTTTTAATAAAGGAGCAAAATATTTTTAGAAAGACAATATGTCCAAATTAGGTAAATAACATTTTCTAAATAAAAGTATTAAAAAATTATATATTTAAAAAGTGGCATGAAATAATGAAATTTAAATATACCTATAGAGATTAAACGATTAAATTAGTAAAATAATTTTATCTCAAATTAAAAAAATCAATATATAACCAAATGTTAGCTGGAAAAATCGTTAGAATTTTTAATAAACAAACAAAATGTTTTAAAAAAAATTTATGAACTCAGATCAGATAAAATGATATTTTAAAAATAAAAAATATTAAAATACTTACATCTTTTTTAATTAATATATGAAAAATACTGAAAGGTAAAAAAGAAAAAAATGAGTGGTATAGATAAGTAATTTACGATATTTCATTATTTTTATTTTAAGTATATTTTATTAATAATAATTATTAGTTTTTGTAATCTTATGTTTTTCTATGTTTCGGGGGTTGCAACTAACGGTGCTTATCCTTAATTGTCGCCTCGCTCAGCATGGGTTAGTCTAGGGTGTGGTTTGGGTCTGTCGACCCTTGTTAGTCGGCCTATGTTGGGCCAGGGTGGTTGGGCC
Source organism: Momordica charantia (assembly GCF_013281855.1). Lineage (NCBI taxonomy): Eukaryota > Viridiplantae > Streptophyta > Magnoliopsida > Cucurbitales > Cucurbitaceae > Momordica > Momordica charantia. The sequence continues at coordinate 12,395,374 of NW_028275159.1, read as the reverse complement.
CAAGGTTGATTGACCTTAGTTGGTCTTCTTAAGGTGATCATGCCCATGTCTCAGATTGGTCGGCCGTTCGGGTGTAGCAAAAATTGCTTACAATTTACAAGAAGGTAAATCTAGTGGCTACATCAATCCCTGCAAAAAAAAATTAGTTCATAATGAAACTAGAAAAGATAAAAGGGAAAAGATAGAAACTAAATATGTCTTCATAATTGATCATTCCCAACTCAATCTCACCATCACAAGCATTCAAAACAGTCTCCTCACCCTCCAAGGTTGAGTCTCGTCCTTTTGTGCACAAAACCCTTAATTTATAAAAGGATATCGTTACAGCGTCATGACGCCCATTAGTGAGCGCCATGGCGGTGTCCTTAAATCATGACGGACGAGTGAAGTTCATAGTGCCATGGCACTATATGATAGCACAATGACGCTGTAATCACGGATTAAGTCTCAATTTTCGTCTACAGGCACCATGACGCTATGTGGTGGCGCTATGACATTGTTTCTTCAGAATTTTGCTCCCTTTTGGTTCTTTGACTATGATTTTCCTCTCAATTAAGATCACTTTATGTTCCATTTCTTCTTGATTATTCATTCTTGCAAAATCTACATTATGTACGTAAATCTACAGGAACAAACAAAAATTAACAGATAATCCCCACCTAAATGTCATGAAATGTAGCTCATAAAGTATGTTATTCAACTAGTCGACTAGAGTTGGTTGGCTTGTGCTGGTCGGCTTTGGCTGATTGATCCAGGGTGGTTGGTCGTGGGACGATTAGGCCTGTGTTGGTCAAGCCAGGTATGTCGTTTGGGGGTGGTCGAGCTTTGGATGGTCTGGCTTGGCCTGGTCGTCCTTCGGTGTTAGCCTAGACTGGTCGACCAGGGTTGGTCAACCTATGATAGTCGGCTCGGGCTAGTCAGCCTAGGTTGGTCAACACGTATTAGTCAATCGTGCTGGTCGAACTGAGTTTGTCAACCTCAATTAGCCAACTTGGGTGGTTGGTCTGGCTGGCCTCGGTGGTCGACCAAGATTGGTTCGCCAATGCTGGTGCCTAGGATGGTCGTCCTTGGGTCGTTGGGCCTGTGCTTGTCACTTGTCGGCTCGTTAATCTAGCTTGGTGACAGCTTGAGCTGATTGGCCTTGGTTGTTTCACTTGTGCTGGTCCGCATGGAATGGTCAGTTCAAGTTGGTCCGCCTAGTTTAGTCGACCCGTAAAACATCTTATAGCTCCTTAGGAAAAAAAGAAGAGAACCATGTAAGTGAGCATAGAGAAAGCGGAGAACAACCAGGGAAATCTTAGCATTGAAAGTAATGGTTTATTTCAGGGGTGATTCGCACCTCAACTAAAATCACTACCAACTAATACTCCAAAAATCACTTTAAAATTATTTTTATTTTTAAAAAATCAATTTTATCCCTTAACAAACATGATAATTTAAAAGAAAGTGATTTTACCCATTGCAAAATAATTTTAGTCATGCAAAAATTACTTCCAAACACACTGTAAACAGCATGTTTTGGAGTGATTTTGGTATCGCTGGAATCAATTCACTAATGCCAAAATCACTTCTAAAATTATACTAAGGTGATGTTTAGGAATGATTTTAAAATTAGCGATTTTAGCAAAAGAAATTTAATGATAATTGATTTTGTGAAAGTGATTTTTATATAATTATTTTAACGTTTTGTTACATTTTTTCAAGTGATTTTTATAAAATTAAAAGTGATTTTTGAATGATTAATATTTGAAGTTAAAAAAGAGAGAATTTGACAAAGTTGTAAAGAGAGAAAAGTTAGAGGAACAAAATTCGTAGAGAGAAATTTTAAAGAATAGAGAGAAACATTTTAGAACCATAAATAAACTGAGATGGAGCTGAAAATTTTGATGGAGATTACAAAAATTTAGAGAAAAAAATTAGTGAGAATAAACAAAATTAAAGATAAATAAAGTAAGAGATAACAAAAAATTTTAGAAATAAACAAAATAAAAATTTCTCAAATTTTAAAGTTAAAGTGCGTGAAATAGAAAGACAATTTTAAAATTTAAAACAATGACCATTTTAAAAACTAATTTCTTAATAATTTTTTGACCAAAAATGATTCGGGAATCCCTCCCAAGTAATTGACAAGTGATTTTTTGGCTTGATAATTATTGTCAAACATGTTATTTTAAAATCCTAGTGATTTTGACATTTGTGAAATTGATTCAACCATGTTAAAGTCAAATGATTTTTGTAAAAAAAAAAAAGGATTTAATTTTTAAAATGATTATTGTTTTAAATTTCAAATTTATTTTTCTATGAATTTTTTTCTTAAATTTTTTTTTTGTCTCTCTAACTTTATTTAGTTTGTTCTTTATTTTTTTCTTTCTAAAACTATTGTAATCTTTCTAAATTTTTAGTCCCATTATCTTTCTATGTTTATTTCCCCTTCTAAAATTATTAAGATCGATTATTTAGTTATATATATCATTTTGTATCATAATTACTTAATTTTTAAAATATATATTATTAATTTGGTTATATGTACCATGTTTTTTTAAATCATAATCAAATAAATTTTAAAATATACATTTTTTGATAAATTAAAATACACATTATTAAAGAGTGATCATAGATTGAAATCAAACCTTAAACATTCAAAGTCAATTTTTTTTAGGTATATTTTCAAAATAAATTTTAGTTAAAAATTGTTTAACCAAACCTTCAAACAATTATATAAACGAATGATTATTTTTACCAGATCACTTGTTACTAAACATCACTGTCAAACATGTCTTAGACATATTCTGAATTAGTAATTCTTTTTGAGGTTGCTGCTAAAAGAAAATAGTTTTATTTAAAAATTATTTTTTCATCAGAGTCATCCCAAACAAATTATAAGATGGAAAAGTATTTTCAAAAGGGCTGCCACTGCCCTTTTCCAACTTCTGCTATTTCAAAGACTTTGTTTTTGAAGCAAATAAATCTACAAAAATTTTCCTCACTTTGGGGCCTTCCGAGAAGGAGAATCTCTTCAGTTGGACGAAAATGGCAGGCGCTAGAACTTGGACTTCGACAAATAAAGGTATTCTAATTTCATCACATTATTGCTTCCAAGAATTATTTCTCTCTTTTTTAACATCCTGTACGAGTGTTAGAATTGGTGGGTACAGTCTCAGAATCTGATACACAATCATTGTTAGCCGTCGTATTTATTATGCTAAAAAGTAGTAACTAACAAAAGGATTTAGGAGAAAAAGCCACAGCAGTTGCAGATGAAGTGTTTGTAAAAATGACAAAGAGAAGAGACCAGGAATGAGATGTGTAAAACTAAGGATTTGAAATTATACATAACTAAATATTCATGAGGTTACGTCTCAAAATCAATTGGTAATGAGAGAGGTAACATATGTATTACTATAAATCTGTTTCTTGATCTTTTTGACGCGAGATCCTTGACAATTACTCTAGTTTGTGTAGGACGACATGAGCTCCATGTTGGGGCTGGATTGTTATACTGGAGGTCGGAGCGTGAGTGTATGATGAAGAAAGCTCAAATGAGAAGCGTTGTAGGATTATTGCCAATGCCGTTTTGGCCTCAATCATGGCGAAGTTTTGTCCAATGCATATTCGAGGTCCCCAACCAAATGGAATGAAAGCAGTTTGGTTATTTTTTGTTGCTTTAGAAACTCCCTCAGAAAATCTCTGTGGTTTGAATTCTTGAGCATCTTCGCCCCATAGTTCACGATCATGTTGGATGAGAATTGTTGGTAACCCCAACATCACCCCGGCCGGTAAAGTCAACTGTCCAAACCTTGTTTCCTTTTGAACAAGACGACTCACCATACCCACTGGTGGATACAACCGGAGAACCTCGTTCAAAATCATAGTTACCTGTGTCATTGCAAAATATCAGTGCTTAGCTTACACAACTATAAATTTAATAGCACTCCTGGCTCCAAATACAGACTTTGGAACTTCAAGTTGAATAATAACAGTTCCTGTCCAAAAACGCTCCCTAGAAGTTTCATGTGGATTATTTTTACTCTTAATGGAAGATTAGTATTTAAGTTTATTTGCACGAGAAAGTAAAGTAGAAAGCAAAGATAGGAAAATCAAACTTACAACTTTTAGACGACTTAAACCATCAAAGTCTGGCTCCCTATTGCCAAAGACTTGTAAAACTTCTGCTCTCGCTCGTTCTTGCCATTCTGAGTGTGAACTCAACAAAATCATAGTCCAAATTAGTAATGTAGCTGTAGTTTCTTGGCCAGCAAGATAGAAAAGTTTGCATTCTTCGATAACATCTTCTATGCTCATTCCAACATCTTTGTTGTTTCCATGTTGTCGAATTTCGTTGAGATTAGATTCCATGAGAATGCCTAATAGATCATTGTGTATAGCTTCACCGGCCTCCATAGCCTTTTGCCTTTCATTTATAATACCCAATATCAAACCTTTTATCTCTTTATCCATCCTTTTCATTTTAGTGTTTGACTTGGTGGGTAAAAACCTGCAGATAATACATTGACTTTAGAGATGGTAACAGGTAACTTATCAATTGACATGAAATTAAGGTACTATATGGTTACATAATTTGTTGAAGCAATGGAATAATAATGAAAAATCTTTACGAAGTGAAAGCTAAATTTGCTATTTATTGGTGCTTGTCTAAGCCTAAAACCTTCAAAATTTAAAGAAAAAAACCACTTTATTAGAAACTTTTAGTTAGAAGAGTTTGTTTTTACCTCGATCCTGGAATATAAATTCTTAAGGTAGATTTAATCGCCAGAACACCTAGTTCTTTCTGAAGTTCGAAGATCCTTTTTCCTTTTTCGTAGCTACTCCCAAATGCTGTTCGAGAAATAATATCTGCAGTCATACTTTGCAGATAAGGCATCACATCTAACTCGCACAGTCCCTCGTTAGAGACCATTCTTTCCCATTTGTCAACCATCTCGTTACAACTGTGAGAGAATGCTGGTACCATATCCTATAAGCCAATTTAAGGATATGTATGAGTAATTAACTGGTTTCAATCAGTTTTATTCAATGTATGATCCAATAAACAAGTGTTTTTCTCCCCCATTTTGGTTAGAATCCATTGTAATGAAACCCTTTAAAAATTTAAGGACCCTATTTGATAACCATTTTATATTTCGTCCCTTAGCATTTTTTTTTTTTGCATTTCTTAAAAACACATCTGAATTTTAAGCCATCTTTTTATTAAACAAAATTTTAAACTCTATATATATTTTTTTAGTTTTCAAAATTTGATTTAGATTTAGATTTTTTTTTTTAAAGTAAATAGCAAAACAATAAACAAATACATCGGGTAAAACTTTCAAAAACATAAAACTAAAGACAAAATGGTTATCAAACATTCGAGTGTGAACGGACAAGAAAGAAAGGGATACCTTCAACTTCTCCAAATGAAATGCAGGGTTGATTATTTTTCTGTGTTTAACCCATTTTGCTCCTTCATGGTTTACAAGTCCATCAGCAAGCAATTTAACAAGAGGGTTTATACTTGGCTTTTGGATATCATTGATTAGCATATATGCTGTTTTAACCTGTTCTGCCTCCATGATGTGCACTCTTGGAATGGGGCCAATCCACATAAATGAATTTTTACCTGCACTTCCCAACCATTTGCATATTTTACAACAAAACTTTTCGGGTTAGAGATCGAAGCATTAAATTTTAAGATAGTAATAGATGTTTTAACTGGTGAACTATATACTCGAATTGACTATTTTAGAACAAAGTCCATAATATTTAAGATGATAATAAGTATCTTTATCTACTGAGCTACCTTCTTGAATTGACTAGTTTAGAAAATACATTAGAAATAGTGTAGGTTAATAGCTTTGATTGTTTTTATTGTCTTTTGAAATAAGTAAATAATTATGTTAGCATTAGAGATGTCGAACCAACGGATGATGTGTGTAGAAACATACATGATAACCTGAGTATAACTCAACAGTTAAAAATTAAATAACCACGTATTCATATACTCGTTAGAGGTGCAAATATGTGATGTGTGTGTTTGTTACCGTAAATTTGGATGGTTTGATGAACAGAAGGAACGACACGTGGAGCAATATGATTGGAGAAGTTCATGGGCTTCGAGTTGGCCCGATCATTCGCCGCGGATCTGTACTTGAGGTCTCCGTGGAGAATCTGGTAAGAATTTCCGGCGAAACCTTGATTTCTCAAGTAGTTCTCTAATTTCTTCGGCCTCAACCAAATCCAGTCCACGACTCTCCATGCCCCTACCACTAAGCATACTGCAATTGTTATCCAAACTGAAATCGTAGCTCCGACCCACGTTTCCATTAGAGAGAGGGAGATAGAGATGGAATGGTGGAGGAGAAGCGGAAATTATCTCTACTATTTATAACCAAAGGAAAATATTGCAACTATTCTCCTCATGCTTCTTTCTTTCATACTTTTCCTCTTTTCTAATTTTGTCAAAATTTTGAATTTACTCTATAAATTTGATTTTCTTGAACTTTAAAAAGTTTCAAATTACGGATAAAAGTTTTTATCGAGGAGCAAGATTGGAAGATGAAATTAATTAATTATTATTATTTTTTTAAGTTCAATGATCGTGGGAAATATAATTGGTACCTTATCCACAACCTAGGTTCCAAATGACTTACATCGTAGAACTTTTAATAAGTAACAAAATTACTTAAAAAAAGGTTGTTTATTTTTCGGAGATGTAGATCTATAGATGCCTCTAATTTTATATGTCTAGAATTTTAGATGTCCATCATATCATATTTAAATAATCACGTTTGTTTTATATGAAAATTTAGAAGGATAGCCACATATGTTTTACATATTTATTATTGGGAATGTGTTAAATTTATAAAATGATGTTCCAAAAATACCCTTACTATTCCTATAAATGAAAAATTCATTTAATATAATAGATTTATTTGAATTAATTTAATATTTTATTTTTTTATATGTTATTTTGTAGAATAAATTGATTCATATTAATTTAATATAAATTCCATTTTAAACTTTAATATTTCTCAAAAAGACAATGGTATATAATTATATCGTATTGGGTGAAATTTATTTATCTCATCATCATATTATTTTTTTTAAGATGAAAAATATCACGGGTGTGCTGGTCGTAAAAAAAATGTTACTTTAGAATTATATATTTACAATAATAACTATTATTAATAATATAATTCCTCCAAAATATTAAAAATAAATGGATATATTATATAGTTTAATTGCAGTTTATTTTTTATGTAAATATAATGTACAAAAATACTTAATTGCATAAAGTTGTTTATTAGACTATAAGTACTTTAATTTATTTAAGTTATAAATTTTAAAATAAAAATAACGATTTTTTTAGAAAAAAATAAAGAAAAAATATAAAAAAAGGATAACAATGTAAATAGTGAATGCCTTCGACATAGAAATTTTGGAAACTAAAAGGGCATCCAAAACTCATGAGATGCCTCCCCGAATGAGCATCCAAGATGTTTGGGTATCTTAGCAAAACAAACGTTAGAATTTAAATGTTTGTCCAATGAGAATCTTGGATTTTCACAAAACGAATGACCATTAAGTAGTTGATGCAAAATGTACTCCCCTGCTCTATCCATCGAATTATTTTACTCTGCTGACATATTGTCTTGTATGTTGTTATGTGCCAAATCGTTTTATTTGTAGTACAACAAACGTGGAGATGAGAGTTGAACTTCCAACATTTAGAGAACGAGATGCTTTAATAGTTAAGCTATATTGTTCATGTAGGCATTGTGTGCGAAATTATTACTTGCTATTTCACATAAATTCAGATTAATATTTAAGTAATGGTTTTAAGACAATGAAACCTATGAAATTCAAAGTCTAAAGTTGGACATACTTGACGTTTTTAAGTTAAGAAATTAATTAGAGGATACAATCATTGATTCATGAAGATTCATGAACAACTAAAAACTTTACTAAAAAAAAAAATATTGTTCTATATTTTAAGATAAAACTTAAAATTTAAAAATATCGTTTTCAATTTTCTTTAACCTTCATTTTAAAAATCTGCTAAAGCAATGCCAGAGCAGGTCTTGGGATTTTGTTCACAATAAGTATTTTTAGTCCAAATGATTTAATTATAATTATTTTGGTAAGAATAATTTAATAACAAATTATTTTAATATGTCAACATGAACAAAACTTACAGTAACTGACATAATGGTTGAAAGTTTGATCTCTCATTGTTATATTAAAAACACATTGATTCAGTTATAGATTTTTAAAAGTGATTCTGATAGGATTAATTTGTAATTTTTGTGTTATAATAATAATATTTTGTTTTATTTTTTTTGTGAAGCCTTGTTATTTACTTTTATAAATACAAAATAAATAAAATACATAATTAAGTATAAGACATGAATATTAGCAAATAAAAAATTGAAAGGTCAATATACCAAATGTGTCAAGAATCTCACGTTGATAAAAGAATGGACCTTACATAGATTTATAATAAATATGGACTAATTATCTCATTGCCAATTGATTTAGAGCTAGAACCCCATGAATATTAATATGGTATCAGAGCTCAAAAGCTCAAACGAGCATCCTGTCTAGAAAATGAGATTTGGTTAAGATCAATGAGCTAAAAAGATCCACGATCTTGAAGGGATATGTTTATAATAGACGTAAACTACTCCTCTCGTTACCAATTGATTTTGAGATGAAACCGATAAAGTATTAATAAAATATGCAACGAGTTATCCAATCTATTCCTAAAACGTCTAATACCCTTCCAAAGTCCATAGTTTACATAGAAATTGTTGCAGTAATAGAAATAAAATATTATATATATATATATATATTTTTTTTACTAGGTTGCTTGCAGGACAAGTTGGCAACTTTAGGTTCTTGACTAATTTTGTGGAAAATTCGGAGATGTCTTTCCAAATATATCTTGAGAAAAGTGATTGGATTTCAATTCAACGGAGGCAAACAGTCTAACTATTTCGAGAATATAGTTCGAATCGTTTTATTTGGAAATAAATATCTAGATCAATTGAATTATGTTCAAATTAGTTTCAATATATGTTGATAAATCTTAGAAATTTTATTTTTATATTTACGTAGTTTTTAAATCTTTTTACTTCTGTACAACAATTTGTGGATATAGGGGATCAAACCTCTAACTTCAAAGGAAGAAATATATGTCAATTACTGTTAAACTATGTGCATATTGACATATCTATTTAGTTTTAAAATTATGCGGGTGAAATAGTTTCATTTAATATTTATTTTTCTATCAGCCAATGAGAGAGAGAAACGATGGATCTAATTTTGGATAAAATTATATAAATATTTTTGGTTGTTTTGAAAGAGTTTGGGTCTATCATAAATTAATCTGAATTTGTGTAAACATTTATATATTTAGCTTTTGTTTTCGATTATTCTATTTATGACATCATTAATTTTATTGGGGAAGAGAACAAAGAAAGAAAGCGAGAGGAAGAAGAAAAAGAAGTTTGCGTAAAGTATTTTGCCTCTCTCAAATAAATGTGGATGTGATTGGTTCTTGTAAATTTCAAGATGGATAAAGCAAAAAATAAGATCTTTATTTTATTTTTTCAATTATTTTTCTTAATATGTGTGTTTTTTCGAAGAAAATGGCAGAAAACCCCACAACTTGAAAAATTGAATGTGACTTTGGTTGCCCTTTCACATTAGATGATGAGAGATATTTTTGTTAGATTTTTCTCTTTTTAGAAAATATTACATTATAGGAGAGTTTGTCTATGAATTGTCTTAGTTGTTACAAAATAATTTAGTGTTACATTCAGTCCAACTATATTTTTTTTACGAATTAAAATTTATTTTATTTGTGAACTTAGTAGTTCAACGATAATTGACATTTACCCCTTCTCTTGAGGTCGAAAGTTCAAAATCAAATACCTCATTTATTGTACTAAATAAAATATTTTTGAAACTATCGGATTGAATAAATCCCTAAAATATCTATCACAGCCTATTTAAAAATTTTAGCCAAAATTTTTTTGAAAAATAGAACTCAACTTAATTTCATCCATAATTTAAGTTATTTGATTAAATTAAAATTTTAAAATTAAATTTGACTAATTTGATTAAATATAAGATAAAAACGAATTTTGATAAGCCGAGGATTATTACGACAGTTTCAAACAAAAAATAAAAATAAAAAAGAGACAAAGAAAGTGAAGTTTCAACTTGGGCTCTAAGAAATTTAGGGAAATTTTGTTTCATTATTTGGAATTCGAATGTTCGACATAATAATTTTCTTAGTTGAACCTCAAGAGAGATTAATTGAAGACAATTCTTTTACATTTTGATTGACAAATAATTTGGAATATATTTCAACATACGTGAGCACCAAGTATGGGTCCAAGTAACATAAAAAAAAAAAAAAAAAACACAATTGAAGCAAGTATTATGTTGTTCAACCATTGGGATTTTTTTTTAAGTAAAAAAAAATAAAAACTGTTGCATGCATCTTTCTTACTTTCATACGAGAAAATGAATTTAGGGCAGGTTAGAGTGATTTTGGTATGGTTAAGATCACTTTCACTAATGTTAAAATCATTAATGTCTTATCTCTCTAGATTCGATCCTCTTGACGAAACCAATTACAAATGCTAATCCCAAAAACTTTTCGTCTTCTTTGAACAACTAGAGATCGACTACATTTTGTTTACTATCATTCCTGAAGATCAACCTGATTCCCCTATTCCTATCACTCTAATTGTCACGTCTCTAATGGACAAATTCAAGAAAGGCTAACAATGAGGTAAAGGCAGAATTTGACAAAGACAACAAAATTGCCAGGGGTCACTTCCTGAATCGCACGACTAATTTGCTCTTTGACCTTTTTGTCAATAAAGGTATGCGAAGACTATTTGGGGGTAGTCTAGAAAGAAGGTATGGGGGCCAATGAAAAAATACGTTGTGAGAAAATGGTTGCAATTTTAGATGATTGATGGTAAGTTTGTAATGGACAAAGCTCATGAATACGAAAATTTAGTTGTTGATATGGTTAACTAAGACATGAGAATGTGTGATGTTCTACAAGCTAATTTTCTAGAGTTAATTAGTCATAGGAGACCTGAGTGGGCTAATTGAATAAAAGATTAAGTAAAATTCTTTTTCTTCGATTTTTGTTAAAGGAAAATTTAGTTGAATATGATGCTTCTAAAGTTAGGTACAAAAAGAAAGAAATTCTACAAAGCTAGGCAGATAACAAGAAAAATTTTATGCATGGCAGCTATGGTAAAATTCAGAAAAATAAGGACCCGTTTCGTAACTATTTCGTTTTTTAAAAACATGGACGTTTGGTAACAAATTCAATTTTTTGTTTTTTATTTTTCAAAAACCATTTTGAAATTCCATGTAAATTTCAAAAACAGGTTCAAAATCTGATTTTTTTCTTTTAATACTCAACTTTTTTTTTCCTTATCATATTTATATCCACAAAATTTCTGTTATTCTAAAATTCTTTTTCTTTCTCCGTACAAAATTTAGATTTCTCTCTCTAAAATTTTCATATTTGGAATATTTATTATTATTATTTGTCTCTCTCTAAATTTTTTCATCTCTACCTATTTTTTTTCTCTATCAGATTAGTTTCATTTCTCTCCGTAAAAATTTATATTTTTTCCGAATTTTTTTCTCTCTAAAATTTTATTTTTATCTTTTATTTCTCTTCCTTGGGAGACTCGGGTTAGATAGAGATTTCTTATTTTCAAGTTTTTTTTTTCTTGTTGTTTACAAATACAAATAATGGATACTAATTAAATTAATGTCTTAACTCATATGTATTGTTCTACTACTATGGAAGTCAAAATAGATTTAGCCGTCAATCACAGTGGAAACACTTCTTGAAATTGATTTTAGCAGATCTCAATGATAAAATTTAACTAAAAACAAGTGTAAAAAAAAAAAAATCGAATACCTTAGGGCCGTTTGATAACCATTTCTATTTTTAGTTTTTGGTTTTTCTTGTTTTTAGCTTTTAGTTTTTGGTTTTCTATTTTTAAAAAACAAAAATCAAATATGTTTGATAACCATTTTTTGTTTTTTGTTTTTCAAAAATAGAAAACCAAACATGTTTGGTAACCATTTTTAGTTTTTTGATTTTAAAAAGATAGAAAATTGAAAATACATATTAGAGACAAAAAAATTTTCTGTAGTGTAGAGATGACAATTGTGTGGGTGCGAGTGAGGGTGCTTTCCTCCATTCTCGTGCTCGTGAAAATTTTTAATCCCCGACCCCAGCTCGTTCTTCGGTCTGATAGATGTTCGAGAAAAATTATCGGTTTTATAATTGTTTTTAATTATTTTTAGAATTTAAAAAATAAAAAAACTTAATAAATATATATTAATTATTTAAAAAATGGAATCAGGGATGGGGTCGGGACATGTATTTCCTATTTTTGGTGTCTGGCTCAATGGAAAAGAAAACTTATAGTGGAAAAAATTTAGAGATAAAAACAAGATTAAAAATATAATTTTTTGAGAACACAAATAAATAAAACTTACAATTGAAAATTGAAGAACAAAAGAAAGATGGAAAAATAGATTAGGAAGAGAAAGAAAAGTTATAAAAGACGACATTTTTTAGAGAGAAAAAAGTTCGAAAAAATATTAAATTTTTAGAGAGAGAAATGAAACTGATATGTTAGAAAAAGAATAAAAAATAAAAATACATAGAGATGAAAAATTTGGAGAGAGAGACAATAATAAAATATTCAAAGTACGGAAAATTTAGAAAGAGAAAAATAAATTTTGTAGAGAGAAATTTAGAAATAAAAAAAATTTTGAGCGAGAAAGAAAATTTTCAGAGATAAATAGGAGAAATAAAAAAAAATTGAGTGTCAGAGGAAAAGAAATGTTCTCAAATAACTTTGTTTTTAAAAAACTAAAAACGAAATAGTTATCAAACGGACCTTTATTGTTAGGTACGAAAGATCATGTCCGCGGGATCTTATAAACTATCATCAACTTATAACAAATCTATGTGCGGAACCTATTGAAAGAAAGGAGGAAAAACACCTTTCTTGGTGGCTACTATAGAGATGAGATGGAAAGTTACCTTACCATCCCTATTGCTATAAGTGTCTTTTGAGAAAAAATCTAATGGACTAGTTAATTCTCTAATTAATTATGAAAATTAAAAAATATATTTTTAATTTTCTTAATTAACGTATTGACTCTTATCTCATGGGTTTCGGTCTATGGATTCTTCTATGAGACCAAACAAATCATATTCCATTAAATTAATAATAAATCAAATTGATATTATTTAATTTTCTTTAATTTATGGTTCGCTGGAGAGGTCAACAAGTTAGTAGGTCTGAAGAGGTCAACAAACTAATATAGGACCTCTTGCAACCTACAGTTGCGCTCTCATGCATTAAATATGAGTTAAATTTACGGATATTATTATAACCAGGGTATTAAAAGTCGATCCACACGTCGACATGTGAACGTGTTGAAGGGGTCAACATCAACAAAGGGGAAAAAAATCCTTTCTCACATGTCGACGCCATGTCGATGGGTATTTTTTTTCGTTTTTTTCTCCATCAACAATTCCTCCTCCTCCTCCATGGCCCTCACCGAATTCTGGAAAGAGGACCAAGCCATGAACATATGTTTATGGCGACACAAGCGCTCGCCTTTTGCTCATGAAGTAGAAGAATAGGAGAAAAAGGAAGAGGGTGGTCATGAAAAAGAAAAAATGGAGGAGAAAGAAAAGGCACTCATGAAGAAGAAAATATTTTAAAAAGCTTTTTAGGCTTACGCCTCGAGGCTCGCCTCGAGGCAAGGCTCTAACTTTTACCTTCGAGACTTACGCCTCTTTGAAGACGTACTGAGGCTTAAAGTCCTTACGTCTCGTGTAATGATTAGAACAATATTAGTAATTTGTCCAATTCTTACAAAATATAAAGGTTTCTTTGCAACGTGAGTGTGGCGATGATTCAACCTATCACTACTTTTACTACCTAGACTTTAAAAACATTGGAGACAAATTTTATAGAATAAGTCAATCCTATTAGTGATAATAGTACTAGTCATAATAGTAGTGATATGGAGGATCTTCTTGTAGGATTTTTATTTAAGTGGCAATTAACGGGTGATCTTTTTATACTTTTATATAACTATTATGTTTAGCAATACTTGATCATACATATTTTATATTTGTACGATTCTTTTAATTAAAATTGAGGCTTACGCCTTGCCTCCTCAAGAGGAAAAACCTCGAGGCTGCCTTTAACCTTTTAAAACATTGGAAGAAGAATAGGAGGAGAAGGAAGAGTTGGAAGAAGATGAAGGGGAGGGCGAGTCAAAAGAAGAATATGAAGAGTTATAAGAGAGAAAAAAGAAAGAGAGGTGTGTTAGAAGCAGATGAATTGGAAGAAGAAGAAGGGTCAGAAAGAAAAAAAAAGTGTAAAGACATATTATTAAATAAAGTTACATTTTCTAGAAAAGCACTAATTAAGTTACATTTGCCCTTCACAAGTGGTTGTGTTTATATTACGGTCGGTTGAATATGTAATATTGTTTGTCTTTTTGGGTTTAGAGCACTAAACAAAGCATATTCTTTGGTCACGGCACTACTTTTTTTACCATATTTTAAAAATAAGTTTTGACTTTTTTTTCCCTTTTTCTAATCCCATTATCTCTATTTTTTTTTGTTAATTATTTAGATTTAAATGGTTATGTCTATATTATCACAATTAAGTATATTTTTTTTTATCTATTATTATTATAAATAATATTTATTTATTAATTTATTAAGTGCGCCTTTCTTAGGGATGCAAAAAAAAAACCCCCGCGGGACTCGATCCCACTAGTACCCGACCCGATTCGGTCGGGAAATCCTCAGTTTGACTGAGGACGAGGTCAAACTGAGGATCCTAATCGGGGTCTCTGGCAAGGTTAGGGCAGAGATGGGGGAGGTCTCCCACTCCGTCCCCGCTCGGTTTAATATTTTATTAATTTTTCTAGTTTTTATATAATAGTATTAATATATATATATATATATATATATATATTTATAACGAGTAGAACCCGTCCCTGATCGAAGAATTCCCGCCCGGTCCTTAGGGACGGGAACGGGGATGAGTTTGTATAAGACCAGACCACAAAATAATTAATCTTTAGCTGTAACACCATTAGCTAATAGATTAATATTTCAATAGGATGACCATGTAACTCGATCTCAATCGTGAGCGAGTTATGGATTCCTACCTGTTAGGGCTCGTCCTTTGATTTGTATGGGTGGGTGTGGCTCGAGTTGCTGACTCAACATTCCTACCATTGTGGGGATGAGACCAAGCCGGGAGCTGGAAACATAACTTCACAATTCGGTAAAGGAGTGATTGACTACCCTTCGGTGGCTATCATTCTAAATCACTGAAATATCATTGGAAAATTTGATAATTGTTAGGGTTCGTTATCTCATTTTTTTGCTAAAAATGGATTGGTTTTAAGAAGATTTTTGCAAAGTTCTAATTTAGATAATTTTGTTTATTTTCAACAATGTCTACTTCATTAATTTCGTTGCTTGCCACCGACAAATTGACTGGGAATAACTATCCAACTTGGAAACCAACTTAAATGCCATCCTTATCGTGGAAGACCTGTATTTTGTCTTAACCGAGGCCTGTCTTGAGGCTCCTAGACTCGACGCCTCACGAATTGTTCGTGGCACGTATGATAAATGGATAAAGACTAATTCAAAGGCCCGAGTCTATATCTTGGCAAGCATATCTGATGTCTTGGCCAAGAAACACGAGACCATGATAACTGCATGCGAGATCATGGATTCATTGCATGAGATGTTTGGGCAACGGTCCTCATAACTCAGGCATGAAGCTTTCTCAAGTAAATCTTCAACACACGAATGAAGGAAGAAACTTCTGTCCGGGAACATGATCTTGGTATGATGGTCCATTTCAACGTGGCAAAGATGAATGGTGCTGTCATAAACGAGTCCAGTCAGGTTAGTTTTATTCTGAAATCTCTTCAAAGAATTTCCTTCAACATCGCCGCAATCCTGTGATGAATAAAATTGAATACAACCCGACCACCCTCCTGAATGAACTCCAAACTTTCTAGTCTCTAATGAATAACAAGAGACAGAAAAGAGAGACAAATGTTGTCGCCTCCAACATAAACTTCCACAGAGGTTCAAACTCTAAGACAAAGTCTAGACCCTCTTCTTCGGGTTCAAAGAACTTTAAGAAGAATAAGAGTGGAAAAGGGGAATAAAACTGACCTCGTTGCTGCCCAAAAGGGTAAGAAAGCCAAGGTTGCAGACAAAGAAAAGCGTTTCTATTACAACGTTGACGGGCATTAAAAGACGAACTGTCCGAAGTATTTGGTTGAGAAGAAGAAAGCCAAGAAGGTAAATTCGATTTACTCGTTCTGAAAACTTGTGTAACGCCCCGCATTACTCAGGTAAGATTAACCTCTAGCCACGAGTTTTTAGTCGAAAATTTATTTTGAAGTATTTAAATTGTATTACCTTATTGTAATTGGTATGGTGGTGGTGGTGAGTTTTATCCCTTAGTTAACGAAGTAATTGTTTTTGGTTTTTTTGTTTTTTTCTTCTAGGCCGTTGGGCTTGTACGTTAATTTCGTTATGGGAAGACAATTAAACGAGTATCGCTAGGGAAAAAAAAGATAGAAATTTCAATTCTTTTACCCATGGGCTCTATTTGTCAAAGGGTGGGTAAATGAGCTTTTTCTTTTTAGAGGTAAAAAAAAAAAAGAAAAAAAAAAGAAAGAAAAAAAAAGACAAGTGAATCCTAGGACCCATTTCCTCTCCAATTGTGAGCCACCGCCTACGCTCCTCCTTCCTCCTGTCGCCCAGCCACGAGCTCTCCTACCCGACGATCGGAGCGACCCCTTTTCCGGCGACAACAGCAGACGCGTGCGACGTGGTTCGTGGCAGCGGCGGCAACGTTTCGCTGCGGTAGCGGCGACGCGGGGTGCTTTCCGGCGGCGCAAGATCCTTGTTCGGCGTTCGTGGAGGTCGGCGACCTCGGGTGCAGCTTCTACACGCCTCACAGCCGCGTCAATATCAGTAGGTGTGTTCTCATTATTGCAAAAATGCTTGCAGCATTAGCACCTACCCTTGACGTTTGAAATCCAATTGAGGCAAATCCACACCCACTCGAACCTAACCCAAGTTACCCACATCTAAACGAGGTCGATTTTGCGGTAACAGATTTCCTATTTCCGCTTTTAACCATTTTCGATGGCTGGAGATTCGTTTTGATGTCTGGTTTTTGGTCTTTTGTTACATAGGTGTTGAGCCGACGCGAGGTTAGGAGCATAGCAGTGTGTAAGTAGTACCGGGGGCATGTGCGTGCGTTGATGTGTGCTGATAGATATTATTCCCTCTGCCTTCTTTGTTATAAATGTGTTCTCTTGCTATTTTAATTGTTGGACACAGTTGTGAGGACGGTGCTGCCACGGGATCTTGCCGTCCTTATTTTTTTTTGTGTTTATTTGAGATATGTATATGACTTGTATCCATGACTGCTGTTTGTAACCATGGGAAATTGCTGATTATGGTTGGAAGTATTTAAGTTGAGTTAAATACAGTTTATTCGGAACCTTCGATGCATGTACTCGCCTGCGCTGATAATTATTGAGTTAGGAGACGTGTACGAATTAGTTGAGAATTGTGAGTTACTTTCCTTTTGTATACTGAAAAATATGTTGGAAGACAATTTAGGTTGTGAATGAAAGTGAATCGCCCGTTCGATGAGTTGAAGATGTTGGTTGTGAATTGTCTGAAGTGGGAAAACATGTAATTATTCTGTTTTTGTGAACCGTCTAAATGTGGTAGAGCAGGCTAGTTGTTATGTTTGTGTGTCTTGTTTGAAATGATGGACTTGTTAGTTGTTTCATTTTTATGTAAATCACCTGAAGCGATAGAACATGTTGGTGGTTCTGTTTGTGGTGTATAGCATATTGGACTGTTATGAGATTAATGATGCAGGAGGCATGGCGTAGTAGCAAACAGGACTCTTGTGAGAGTTTCGAGATATAATGAGTGAGTGGATAAGTAACTGGGCTAGAGAGATGGCACGCCACTAGTTGGGTATCGAGGCTCCAGGTAGAAAGGTCGGAGATCGATACCCCAACTTTGGTAAAGATGAGTGTCGAGGCTCTGGGTATAAAGGTCGGGGGTCGGCACGATGATTCTATTGATGAGTAGTGTTGGGTCTTGATGTGGTGGCGGTCAAAGACCAAAATGCCTAGTAGACGTTGAGGTCTTGGGGATAAATGCCAAGGATCGATGCACAGTTCGAGGCCTCAGAATTAAAGGTCAAATTCGAACGCCAAGCTTCTATGGAGGAGTGTCGGGCCCTTTGGTACAAAGGGCAAGGGCTTATACGATTCGAAGAATTAGACTTGGAGGACTAACATGATAGCACGAGTTAGATGTATTTTAGAGGGGCCAGAGTCCAGAGGGCTTCGTGGTCGAAGTTTCGTGTGTTGTTTGTTACTTGAGATGCATGTGAGGGTGTTGTTACACATTATTTCCTAATGATGTCGATCTCTATTTTTTTTTCTTTTTTTTGTTTTCTTGTGATGTTGTTGTGACTTTGAGCATACTGTTTGTATATAGTTAGTGAGGGCTACTTACAGAGTATTTTATATACTCACCCCCCTACCATTATTTGTTTTCAGGTGCAGACCGAGTCCTTGGCCATGGTGATAACATGGGGAGGCTTGACCGTGGAAGGAACACCTAGGCTATGTCATTCAAGTCTAGGATAGTTGAGGGTGATTCGATTGTCGGGATGTATGGGAATTGGTTGATGGCCGTAGACTAGTCTTCGTCTTCTTTTGTCCGTTATTTATTATTACTATTGTTGTTGCAAAAGGGATTACTTTGTTTCCGTTCAAGGTGGACTATTGATATTACTTATTGAGATTATTCGTTGTTTTGGTTATTGGACGAACAACAGGTTTTTCTTAACATATGGATCTGTTAGCCCACTGAGAGCAGACCCTTTGTTTTGGAAATGAGTTAGAAGTACGAATCGTTCCATTTAATTCTTGTATTTGTTGCGTTACGTTTCTTTACTAGGAAGAAGGCTGAATTGGGAGTTTAACAACGTTACCCCATGAGTGTTGTGAAATTCGGGGGCGTTACAACTTGTTTAGTGGAGAATGGTGATTCTGCCTGGATAATTGATTCGAGAGCCACTAATCACATTTGTTCTTCTTTGTAGAGAATTGGTTCTTGGAGGCAGTTGGAGGCCGGAGAGATGACTTTTTGAGTTAGAATCGGAGAGGTCGTCTCTGCTGTTGCGGTTGACAGCATCAAGCTATATTTTAGAAATAGATACATGTGATTAGATCATGTGTATATAGTTCATAAAATTAAAAGGAACTTGATTTCTATAACTTGTTTGCTCGAACAATCTTATTTGGTTTCTTTCAATATTTATGAAGTTTTTATTTCAAGAAATGGTGTCGAGATTTGTTCAGCTAAATTAGAAAATAGTTTGTATGTATTAAGGCCTACTTTAACTAAAACAATTCTAAACTCTGAGTTGTTTAAAACTACAACAACACAGGCTAAAAGACAAAAACTTTCTCCTAAAGAAAATGCCCATCTTTGGCACCTTAGGTTGAGTCACATTAATCTTGATAGGATTGAGAAATTTGTTAAGAATGGCCATCTAAGCGAGTTAGAAGATAATTCTTTACCAGTATTTGAGTCTTGCCTTGAGATAAAAATAACTAAAAGACCTTTTATATCAAAGGGTCTTAGAGCAATAAAACCCTTAGAACTTGTGCATTAAGACCTTTGTGGTCCGATGAACGTCCAAGCTAGAGGAGGGTATGAATATTTCATTTCGTTCATGGATGATTATTAAAGATTTGGGTACCTTTACCTAATGCAACGTAAATCTGAAGCTTTTGGAATTAGACTGAAGTTGAAAATTTATTAGGTAAAATAATTAAAGCACTTCGATCAAGATCGTGGTGGAGAGTACATGGATTTGAGATTTCAGGACTATAAGATAGAACATGGAATTTTCAACTCACAGCACCTGGTACACCTCAGCAAAATGGTGTATCGGAGAGGAGAAATAGAACCTTGTTACACATGGTTCGGTCAATGATGAGCTATGCTCAGTTACATGACTTGTTTTGGGGTTATGCAGTAGAGTCTGCAGTTTATATCCTGAACAATGTTTAGTCAAAAAGTGTTTCTAAAACACCTATTGAACTTTGGAAAGATCATAAACCTAGTTTAAGACACTTCAGAGTTTGAGGATGTCTAGCACGTGTGCTTATGACAAATCCAAAGAAACTGGAACCACGCTCGAGGGTATGCCTATTTGTAGGTTATCCTAAACAAACGAAAGGTGGTTACTTCTTCGACCCCAAAGAAAATCATTATTTGTATCGACAAATGCCACTTTCTTAAAAGAAGAGCATATCAGGGATCATAAACCACGAAGTAAAATGGTATTAAATGAAGCTACGAGTACGACAGTAACAGTTTTTTACACTGTTGGTCCATCAACAAGGGTTGTTGACGAAGCCAATACATCGGGTCAACATTATTTTTCTCAAGACCAGAGAGGGTCTCGACATAGTGGGAGGGTTGTGAGCCAACCTCACCGTTACGTGGGATTAACAGAGTCCCAAGTCGTCATACCCAGTGATGGCATTGATGATCCATTGTCTTATAAACGTGCAATGAAGGATGTTGACAAAGATGAATCGGTCAAAGTTATAGATCAGGAAATAGAGTCTATATACTCTAATTCCGTCTGGGAGCTTGTGGATCAACCCGATGGGGTAAAACCTGTAGGTTGTAAATGGATCTACAAGCGAAAGTGAGATGCTAATGGGAAGGTACAGACCTTCAAGGCTAGACTGGTGGCAAATGGTTATGCCCAGCAAGAGGGAGTTGATTATGAAGAGACTTTCTCCTCTGTTGCCATGCTGAAGTCTATCCGTATTCTTTTGTCCATTGGCACATTTTATGACTTTGAAACGTGGGAGATGGACGTCAAGACTGCTTTTCTGAATGACTATCTTGATGAGAGCATCTATATGACTCAACTTGAATGATTCATATAACAAAGTCAAGAGCAAAAGTTCGCAAGCTTAAAAGATCCATTTATTGGTTGAAACAAGCTTCTAGATCTTGGAACATAAGATTTAGCACCGCGGTCAAATCTGATGGTTTTGATCAAAATATTTACCAACCTTGTGTATATAAGAAGATCATCAGTAGTACTGTAGCATTCTTGGTGTTATATGTGGATGTTATCCTACTCAATAGGAATGATGTAGGTTTTCTGACTGACGTTAAAAAATGGCTAGCAACTCAATTCCAAATGAAAGATTTGGGAGAAGCTCAATTTGTTCTTGGGATTCAAATTTTCAGGAATCACAAGAACAAAATGCTAACCTTGTCTCAAGCATCGTATATTGACAAAATATCGATCAGATATTTGATGCAAAACTCCAAGAAGGGACTTTTACCTTTCAAGTATGGAGTTGCTTTGTCTAAGCAACAATGTCTTCGAACACCTTAATAAGTTGAGGACATGAGACGTATTCCCTATGCTTCAGCTGTGGGCAGCCTTATGTATGTCATGATGTGTACTAGGCCTGACATACGCTACGCAGTTGGAATTGTCAGACGATAGCAGTCCAATCCAGGACTTGGTCAGTGGATTGCAGTCAAAACAATCCTCAAGTATCTTTGGAGAACGAGGGACTACATGCTTGTGTATGATGCTAAGGATTTGATCCTTACAGGATACACTAACTCTGATTTTCAGACTGACAAGGATTCAAGGAAATCCACGTCAAGATCAGTGTTCACTCTCAATGGAGTGGCTGTAGTTTGGCAGAACATTAAGTAAGGGTGCATTGTGGACTCCACGATGGAAGTTAAGTACATAGTAGCTTGCAAAGCTACTAAATAAGCTATTTGGCTTAGAAAGTTCCTAACAGACTTGGAAATAGTTCCAAATATGTCCCTGCCTATTACACTCTATTGTGATAAAAGTGGTGCAGTGGTAAATTCGAAGGAACCTCGAAGCCGTAAGACAGGCAAGCACATAGAGAGGAAGTATCACCTGATAAGGGAGATTGTACAATGAGGAGATGTGATTGTCCCAAAGATTGCTTCAGAGCACAATATTGTTGATCCGTTTACAAAGGCTGTCACGGCTAAAATGTTTGAGGGACATCTAGAGAGTCTAGGTCTACGAGACATGTGCCATTTAGTCTAGGGCAAGTGGGAGATGTTATTGGGTATATAGTATGCCCTAGTTTATTGTAACACTTGTACATCCCGCTCGCTTTAGGACAAGTGGGAAATTGTTGGATTTTGTGCCCTTAGCTCGTGTTTTTGTAATTGTAATTAATGAATAAAATTATTTATTCAATAAAGGGTTATTTTATTTTTATTTTGCATTACTCGTATTCCAATAAACTAAGATCCAAGTTTATTTAATGTAACTGGAGCAATATACACTTGATATACTGTATATATATTTAATATACATTGTATTATATTTGATATATACAGTGTATATTCGATATACAAGTGAATAATGTTCTAGTAATAACCTAAATGGTCTATACTACATGGATAAGGTTAGGTACCTTTTCCTAGTAACACTATGGATACGACCCACTTTGTAATAGTTATAAATGACTTGATCCAGGTCGTTCGTATGAAAACATGTGAGTGGGGGTATCCTATACAATGAGTTTGTATAAGACCGGACTGCGAAGTAATTAATCTTTAGCTGTAACGCCGTTAGCTAATAGATTAATATTTCAATAGGATGACCATGAAAATTGATCTCAATCCTGAGTGAGTTATGGACTCCTGCCTGTTAGGGCTCGTCCTTTGATTTGTATGAGTGAGAGTGGCCCGAGTCGCTGACTCAAAATTCCTACCATTTTGGGGATGAGACTGAGTAGGGAGCTGAGAACATAACTTCACAAGATGAAATTCACTTCTCCTCGACTTTAGGGGAGTATATGAGTGTTTCTTTTAATGCTGATTTCGGGACTTAAAAAGGGGTTCCACCTTCTCACTGGCCCGAGAGGGACTTTCAGTTATTGGTCGGACCATAACCGGGTTATTCATTAGAGGATCAGCGGTACTTAAGGTATATGATGTAATACAGGGTAAAACGGTAATTTGACCCAGCTGCGGTTACGAACACTAGTGAAGGATTGACTTGCCGTTAATGGTCGATGTCTATGGACACAAAAATATTCTATGTGAGAAGAGTGCAACTATGGGTCTTTACTGGAGTGACACACAATTAACGAATGTTAATTAATATGGTTAATGGGTTTAATCAATTAATTTCGTATTGTTGGAGCTTCTGATCTGTAGGTCCATCAGGTCCCTTTGCTAGCTCACAACTGGTAAAACGAGAATCAATAATTATGAAATAAATTGAAATGTTCAAATTATAAATAGGGAATGTATATAATACATTATATAAATTAATTTTGGATAAAGATTCAAACTTAATATTATATATTATGAGAGAAATATTTGAACAAGAATCAAATAATAATTAATATGAATTGGATTCATATTAAAACTATACGTTAAAATTAATGCGCATAAGATATACATTAAATTTATAGGTTATACAAGGGAGATGCATTTGAATATGATTCAAATATATGGTTTTGATTAAATATGTGATGTTTAATTAAAGATTAAATAATTAGCTATTAATTATCTATTTAATTAATATTATATATAATTAATTAATTATTGATTAGATTAATCATTATTGATTAATTTTATTAATAATTAAATTTATTTATTAATTATTAATTAGATTAATTAATTATTATTATTAATTAAAAACTCCCCTGCAAAATAGCAAGGGAGTGTGAAGTTGCTCTGACGTGAGAAGTTACCCTATGTCACTTTTGGTTAAAGTGCACAAAGTTGTTCTATATTGTTCTTCCTCTTCCCAGCACAACAAAAACAAAGACCAAGAGGTCTCTCTCAAATTTGCTCTCCCTTTCAATTCCCTGTTATTGGTTCCCACAAGTCGGATCTTCACTAGAGACATAGCAAGGAAGATCGTTTGACATTCTCTATTTGGTTTTACGAAAAGAAAAGAATTCAAAGGTAAACTACAATCTTCCTCTATTATTCTGTTTCTATGTTTTATTAATTTCAAAAGGAAAAATCGAACCAAGCGATAAGTCGCTTTCGCTGGGGATTCAATCACATCAATTGGTATCAGAGTCAAGTTTACGTTATGAATTTTTTCCTTTTGAAATTACACAGATTTATGGTGGGTTTCTGCATTTTGAATGTATGGGTTTTGCTTAATTGGATGTTATTGAATTTTGGCATTGTAGTAGCAATTTTACTTGATTTGATCATGTAAGAGCCCATTGTTTTGGGCATTTAATGTTGCTATTGAGTCTCTAAGTCAGTGTCGATCGAATGTTGTTCGTGGGAGCGGATTTGGGTAACTTTTGTGCAGAAAATCGAAGAAGATGTTGTAGACCCAAGGTGGAACGTTGAGACGCTGAGGAGCAGCGTATTAATGTTGTTCATATGTTATGGAAAAAGGCGTTGGGGCGTCGTAGCGTTGAGATGCTGTCAATGGTGTGTTTCAATGTTGTCCCTAGCGCGTGCGCGTGCATCAAGTGACGTAGCGTTGAGACGCTGTCACGAGCGTCTCAACGTTGTCCTAGTGCTCCCTTGAAGGTCTTGGGTTCAAGCCTTTGCAAATGCAGTTTTTTTTCCTGTAATTTTTTAATTAAATTAATATAAATTACTTTATATTAATTTAATTGTTTTATAGGATCCCAAATTCGGTCCAATTTTGCATTTTTTAATGTATTTTTAATTAAATATATATGTTGCATAAAGTATGCCATATAGATTAAAATCCCACCATAGGTTAAAGCATGATCATGCATTTTATTAATATAAATGTTATATTATATGAAGCATGACATATTTTTCTTTTGTAATTAATGTAAGTGTTATGTTAATTAAATTGATAAATAAGTTGCATTGAGCATGACATTTCTTTAAGAAATATAATAGTAATATTTATGAATGTCATTTGATGCATGCCTATAAGTTTTAATTACGTGTATATCATGGTTATATAGTATTGCATGCATAGGGTAATTAATTTGTTTTAAAAGGGGTTTTAAAATTAATTAATTAATCTTTACGTTAAGTTTTTTTTCCCTAATAAGATTCGATTTTTTCTTTAAAAAAAAACTTAATTTTAAAATATTGCCTATAAGGGAACCCTGTCTTATAAAGGTTCTGTTTAGGCTGAGGTATTTAAGCTGACCATAAGGTAACATCTCTACCTGAGAATCGACCTGGGAGATGAATTAGTCAATATTTTATAAAGTATGCAATAATGTATTAAGTTTGTTAAACCGTTTAATGAACTAAAAACATTATGGTAAAACTAACCAATATAAAACGTTATTTGAACCTAACTTCATAAATTGGTTTGTCTATAATGAATACTCGTTCAACAAATTCCTAACTAGGTACCTTCCTATCAATTGAACATGTGTAAAGGAAATTGTGATTTGAATCAAGCATATCCACAACAATTAAATTGTGAGGGTGGTGTTTGGGATAAAGTAAAATATTAAGATTAACTCGTGCGCTCTAACGAGCATGGTATTCAGAAATCATAAGATATATTTAGGTCAAGAATAAGAACAAATTTCTGACTAAGTACCATTCTTTCAATTCAACATATGTATGAGGAACACTAATTTGAACTAGGTATAACCACAAAAATTATATCACCTTCTTCATTCCTATAGAAACATAACAAACATAATGCATAACTAATTTTAGGGGGTGGTGATTGAGACAATATATGATAGAGATATAATGTCCACAACGAATAAGTCCACTCTGACCAGCATGCTTTTCAAGATAATGGGATATGTTTCAACTCAATAATATAGTCAATAACATAAGGCATGACCAGTGATAAAGAACCATACCTCAATAGACCATTACAATAGTTGTAGTTGATAACAAGGGTATTGCGCAAAAGTGTTCAATCAAATCTTCCACGCAACAAAAATTTCAATCTCCTATATGCGATGACCAACAAAATGCTAGATTGTGTGAATAGGGAAGCCAAAAAACAACGTATCACATATATTATGAAAAATATGTGTAGGAGTATGAACTCTACCAACTTTTTTCGAATAACATCCAGCTGCTCTTGTGTGTAAGCTTGTGGTGTTCCTTTCATCTATACATATTGATATCAAAGTCAAAGCAATGCATCATGCGAATATATATTAGTATTCCAATGCGTACACTATGCTATATACGTTTGCAATATGAGATTTTCGTGTTACAAGGGTAGACTATGTCACACATAAACCGCATGACATAATATCTGTATTCCACCGCATTTGGTTGTCTCAAGCACTATGAATACAACATATAAATAATAGTATTCAATAAGAAAATTACACATACATCCAAATAAATGTTTGAACTCGTTAAATGCTTTACCGGTACACGCATCAGAGCAAAGGGTTTTTTCTGCAAATTTCTTACAACCCTACAGCAAATGACTCACATAAGAAATTCTCTCATTATATATACTAAGTAGTCTTGAATACTAAATGACTATGCATGAACTAAACTTACATGGTGATGATACTAAGAATATCGTCTGTCAGACGATTTCTCAATGAATCAAGAATGAATATCATGTTCCTTGCGGGAGCCATTACTATCGATGTCCAAGGCTTTGTACAAAATCAAGTTAATATTGACTTATTTGCACATAAACAATAATTATCTGCAACCAAGCAAAACTTACCTGGAATGATATGGAAACATCAGCTGTTGGATCAACTCCAATTCCGACAGTTGTTTAGTCAATACTTGACGCAGTTTTCTTTCGACCAATTCGTT
The DNA here is from genome assembly GCF_013281855.1 of Momordica charantia. Lineage (NCBI taxonomy): Eukaryota > Viridiplantae > Streptophyta > Magnoliopsida > Cucurbitales > Cucurbitaceae > Momordica > Momordica charantia. The sequence continues at coordinate 12,368,379 of NW_028275159.1, read as the reverse complement.
ATGGGAGTGGCCCTAGCATCTAAAAGCTTGTACGAATTTGATATATTTTCATTGCCTAAAGATCCATATAAGAACTTTCGCAAAGACATTAAAAGTTGAATATTTAATAAATAAATATATTGATCAACACAACATGCTCTACCACCAAGAAAAAAACTCGAAAGCAATTAGCTTACGTTGTGTACGCATCAATGCAAGGAGTAGTTGTTGGCTCCATATGAAACAACCTATGTACATCCTCGACCATGATAGAGCACTTGTGTTCATGTCAGAACACATTATTCAATATCCTCATTTGAATTGCCTTTCCAATGTAGTTCATTTCATAAATTAAACCTACTAGACTAACAGGCGCTATTTATTTCGAAATTTTACAAGTTATCAAATTCAATAGTTCCCTTGGTTGTTTTGTTTCCTTTATTATAGAATAAGATGGTTGTTAATAATAAACTTTTGAAATCTTACAATCAATTAAGAGATGTTACCTTATCTATATCAGCTATGACTAGTTCTTGTGGCCATAAGATATGTGAACCTATTTCTTGTGAGAGTATATCATTCTTTGCATGTGATGGAATTGGAAGTCGAGAGTCATCATCGACAACCACGTCATTGACACTTTCACATTTTCATTATTTCTCCTTGATTCAAATGTAGTGCCCATTGCGACAACATCGTCGATAGACCCAAGTGCTAGACAACAATGAGTTCCCTCCTATTTCGAATACAAGAAATATAAGCAGTTAACGAAGTATAATTTCTTAGTTCCCTAAACTAAGTATTAGTGAACACTTACCTTAAACGCCAAGTTTTCTTCTTTCATCAAGATCATGAAGTGAATAAAGAAATTAAGATTAGTTAACTATTGGTAATTGCGTTCATTACGTTTCTTATAAGTAAATATTAAACATAAACATTTACATTCTCTATTTTCGGCTTCTCTACAACCTTTGCATCATCTTCATGTTTGGATAGAGTACCACGCTTCGATTGAGGAGATTTTTTTGGAGTGGTTTTAGATGGTGTGGTACGCTTTGGTTTAGGAGATTTTTTAGGAGTTTTCTTAGACAGTGTGCCATATTTCGATAGATCATTTTTCACGATTCTTCAATTTCTCTTCAAGTTTTTTGACGCGAGTTGCCATTCTATCATATTCTTTGATGTCCACCTTTTTCTCTCCTACTGTGGATACTGAGAGTTTTGTTGGAATATAAAAGTATTGACTCTTTGTGATACCCTGACCTACTACTCTAATAAGTCCGGGTTGATCCTGGCTGCCTAGTGCGATGGATAACAAATTGGTACCTGTTTGGGGATGAAAATACCCTGGACACGTGGAGGACCCCTATTGGTGCTCCAAGATGGCCCATGAGTCATGCCCAGCTCGGATAGCCGAGATGGCTACCACCAACGCCGGCGAAAGCTAAGTGTGAGGGCCGAGGTGAACCTGGCCAAGGTCCGACCTACCGGGAAGCTCGGTAGGGGCCGATGTGAGCTGCTGTCAGCGGCGTGATTATCGGGTGTAACCGATGGTCCCGAGATTACCGGGTGTAACCGTCGCGAGACTGGCGGGACTACCACCCATAAGTAGAGGACCTCACTCCACGATCAGGTACGATGATTTCTGGCTTCGAACTAAACTTGGAATCCGACCTATACTGACTTGATCGTTGGAGTGCTCACCTTTTTGTGCAGGTCCGCCCAAAGGTTCAGGTCGGTACGGAGGCCGAGTTCGAGCTACAATCAGGAACACACTGTTGTGCACATCTTTGCATAAACAGTACCTTTATCTGGATTCTCATCTTCCACGTCTTGTGTTATCATGAGATCATCCTATAGTTGTAATAGCAAAGATAAGTTCAAACAATTACTATTTGCACTAAAACATTAATATAACATTTACTATGCGCTCCACAACTTTCTAAGTCGGTTCATGCACAATCTTCCCATCACGATTCGTTCAAGCCTTCTTCCATAAGATGCAATGATCTGATGGCCTCTCATGAGATACATCAATTTTCTATACACAAAATTACATTTAGTTAATTAGTATGACTTAAAACATTAGAATAAATATATAACGTACCGTTTCCTCATTAAGGTTTGCATTAACCCTTCCGCGACATGCGATGGTAATTCACGTGCTTTTTACCCTTTTCTTTATTAGTCTCACTTTGTTTCTGCATAAAATATCAATATATATAGGTGCAAGAAATGATTGAGATAAACCATACATAAAGAAGATGCAAAATATATAAATACTTATTCCTACTTGAAAGTCTTCATTCAATCTAGATTTCACAAACACTTACTTATGCTCTTGCAAAATATGTGAATAGTCTTCTGGAGGAGAGTTCACTTTTTCCAGATCATTTATAAATGGCTGAATGAATTCCTTCGTGAGCCTGTACTTAAAGTTTCTAAAAGTTATCCCAGCAACTTGAATACGTTTTTTTTCGTTCTCCTATCAACTACAAATCCACCCTATATGGTCAATAAGAACCGTTTAACATTAATTGTCCTATGTTAACCAAGTATGACCAATGTTTAAATACAATGATACCTGGATTAAGTCATAGATTTTTTCCTTTGTCTCCGAAGGAACTGATTTCCAATTTTCATATATGATCGGAATATGGTGTCATACACTTATTCCAATAAAACTCTTCAATTTAGTCGCATTATATCCGATTGGTTGCCCTTTCACATTATACTTGATCATCCTCTTATGGTCTTCACTGCTAATTTGAGTAATCTCGTACAGCCCCTAGGTCCACGCTTTTTCTTCTTCTTGCCGATTTCTCCTACATCCGTCATTGCATTGTTCTTATAGAAATTCTCTTTAAATATATGGACAACAACACTAACAAAAGACTACAATTGAGAACCAATAAAATACTACAATGGGAAGAGAATCAATAAAAATAATTGAACATTAAATAAGATAATAAATATGAAATTCAGTAATCTCACTAATATGACAGTAATAAACAACAAATGTAAATTGAAGACTCAAAATTCAATACAGTCAAATGTCAATAAAGTGATGCATGCTAACAAAATAAATTAAAATAAGGCCTTCGAGTGTATCCGCTTGAACCAATTGCCTACGAAAAATAATAAGACAACAGTTCACACGTGTTAGAAGTTAATTAACAGAACAACAAAGAAATATACATAAAATATTGTATATACATACTCAGTACATAATTAACTATCAACCCATTTGCTTTCACAATCTTCTCTTGTATATAGTCAGCCATTTTCATCAACTTCAACTGATGGTGTCTCTTTCGAGATTGAAGTATAGTGTAGCGAAGAATCATAAAGATCTCCCTCGGAATAAGTGTATCCGAAGTCTTTTAGCGACTATGTAACAACGATTGACCATTGTACATCACTTGGATTTTCTACATAGAAAACTTGTTTAGCTTGTGATGCTTAGTATGAATGAACCTGACGTGTGTCCGATACGATTCAATTCAACTAGTGTAAATCTAAGTTCATCTGTTCGGACACCATTATGGTTTCAACCAATCACATTTAAATAATGGAAGTGTAAATATATTGTAGCTAACCTCTCATATCTCTTGAATGACCCCATTGAAGGACATGTCTCCAACTATAGGATTCTTATCTTTTGCACTTGACACTTGTATTATCGTAGCCACTAAACTTACCCCACTATTTTTGATCCTTCTAATATTGTCACGTTATTTTGTGCTATAAGAACATCCATTCATCTTGTACTTATTCATATATCTTTAGCTCTAGGTTCGGCCTATGAGCCATTCATTATAAAGTTAACGAAATGTTCTTACCATCTTGAATTTCATTCATCACCTATCAAACAAAAAAAAAAGGCACTTATAATTATACTGCATACCTATCAAGTGCATGAGATTTGTAAACTATGGACATTATTTCCCTTATCACGTATCTAGTTGCCAAAGGATCAGACGTGTTCACTCTGAAGCCACTTTATATTATTTGACCTACTTTGATTTTGCTCTTTTACGTATTTCATGTGTTGTCTGCAATAAATGTTGATCGTTAATAAATGTTCAAATTGAAATCTTATTACCTTCTATATGGTTCAACTTCCTGAGTATTCTCCAGTATATAAATATAAACTTCTTTCAGATGCTGAGAATACTCGGCTTTATATATGATCCAGTTGATAAAGTCCTATCACCAAGAGTTTCTTCTACATTGTTTAGAGAGCCAAGTCTAACTGTATCTAGTCCATATAAAAACTCACTACAAAATTAAACAGCTTCCTCCACTACATATGACTGTGCAATACTTCCTTTTTTGGTTGATTTCTGTTCTGCACATAGCTCTTCAATACTTTCATAAATCGTTCAAATGGATACATCCACCTTAATAGACATGCCCACAAGGTTTAACTTCTCTCACAAGGTGAATAGTAAGATGCATCATTACAATAAAAAATGAAGGTGGGAACACTACAACAAATATCACATACAACAGCATCGAGAAAATGCTATCGTAGACTTTCCATAGTGTTTTTTAGATGAGTGATGGGATGTGAATCCCGCAGCGGAAAACGGATCGAGTTCTTGAATTTTGAAGAACAAAACCACATAGTTCAAAAGAACGAAATACAGGGAAAAATAAAGTTTTTCTTACCTTTAATGAACTGTTCTTCAACAATTTCCCAACGAACACCACCAAATGGTCTTCCATGCTATCCTTTGGGTATCGAGACTTACTTGTGGGAGCAACAATGTGGAATGTGAAGGAGAATTGAGAGAGTGTGATTGAGAGAATGTTGTATCTTTCCTTCGGCTTCGTTGTTCTGTTTTTGCAGAACTGTTCTACAACAACTAAAACCAACAAAAAAAAACCCTCTCTGACATGGGGAGTTACCCCACGTCACTTAACTGCCCATTCCCTTGCAATTTTGTAGGGGAGTTTTTATTATATATAATATTAATAAAACTAATATTCATAATTAACATATATAATTATTGATATATATATATATATATATAAAAATAAAATAAATAATACAAAAATAGAATCATATTCTATAGCATTTCTCTCGTATAACCTATAATTGTAATGTATATCTTATGCACATTATTTTTAACCTATAGTTTTAATATGAATCATATTCATATGAATCTGATTCAAATAATTTTGATTCAAATAATTTCTCTCATAATATATAATTTCAATTAGAATTAACTCTATATTATAATGTATCACTATACATATAATCCCTTGAGTAATTTGAAAATTTGAAAATTTTCCAAAAATTTGATCCTCATTTTATCCGTTATGAGCGAGTAAGGGGACCTAATGGATTTACAGATCAGAAACTCCAACGATACGAGATTTATCGGTCAAACTCATTGACCGAGTTAATCAACATTCGTTAACTACGAGTCACTCCACTAAAGACCTGCAACTGCACTCTTCTCACTGCAGAATGTTTTCGTGTCCACGGATATACGACCATTAATGACAAGTCAATCCTTCACTAGTGTTCGTAATCACAGATGGGTCAAATTACCGTTTTACCTCTGTGTTACATCTTGCTCCTTAAATACCACTACTCCTCTAATGAACAACCTGATTATGGTCCGACTAATAACTGGAAGTCCCTCTCAGACCAATGAGAGGGTGGGGCCCCTTGTTCAAGTCCAAGAGTCAGCATTTAAGAGAACACTTATCTATTTCCTAAAGTTGGGGATGAGTGAATTCCATCTTGTGAAGTTATGTTCCCAGTTCCCTACTCGGTCTCGTCCCCAAAATGGTAGGAATATTAGGTCGGCATTTCGGGCCACTCTCACCCATATAGATCAAAGGATGAGTCCTCACGGGCAGAAGTTCATAACTCACTCAGGATTGAGAATGAGTTGCCTGGTCATCCTAAGAAATAGCAATCTGTTAGTTAACGATATTACATCTAAAGATTGACTATTTCGCGGTCCGATTTTATACAAACTCATTGTATAGGATATCCCCACTCGCATGTCTCTACACGAACGACCTGAATTGAGTCGTTTGTAACATTTACAAAGTGGGTCGTATCCATAGTGTTACTAGGATAAGGTACCCAGCCTTATCCATATACTATAGACCCTTTAGGTTATTCACAGAACATTATCCACTTGTATATCAGGGGTATATCAAATATATACCCAGCATATCAAATATATACCCAATAGATATACTGTCTCGGTTACATGATTATGATAATAACCTAGGATGTTTAGTTTATTGGATTTTGGACAATGCAATGCTATGAATTCAACAACAAATTGATTGAATAAAACTTTATTGAATACATATTTGTTTTTACATAAATACAAACTACGAGTTTAGGACAACACACCCAACAAACACCCACTTGAACTAAACTCGAGTGGGGTGTACATTATCATAAAGCAAAGGGAAAATACAATAAACTAGCGCATACACTATACCATTACATTTCTCCCACTTGCCCTAGACTTATCGTATAATGCTCGTAGACCTAGACTTTCTAGATGGCCCTCAAATACTTTAGTCGTGAGTGCCTTCGTAAAAGGAACAACAATGTTCTTTGGAATTTGCCACAGCACCACTGTTATCACAATAAAGTGTGATGGGCAAGTTCATATTTGGAACGACTTCCAAATCGGTCAAGAACTTCCTAAGCCAAACCGTTTCTTTTGCTGCTTCACAAGCTGCAACCTATTCAGCCTCCATCGTGGAGTCTGCGATGCATCCTTGTTTTATGCTTCGCCAAACTACAGCTCCTCCGTTAAGTGTGAAAACTGACCCCGACGTTGATTTCCTAGAATCCTTGTCTGTTTGGAAGTCAAAGTCAGTGTATCTTGTAAGGATCAAATCCTTAACGTTATACGTGAGCTTGTAGTCCCTCGTTCTCCTTAGATACTTGAGGATTCCCTTAACAGCAGTCCAGTGATCATATCCTGGGTTAGATTGATACCTACTGACCATCCCTACTGCATAGAAAATGTCAGGCCTCGTGCACAGCATAGCGTAAGCTGCCCACTGCTGAAACATAGGATATATGTCTCATATCCTCAACTTCTTGAGGTGTCTTAGGATATTGGTTCTTAGACAGATGAATTTCATGCCTGAAGGGCAATGAGCCTTTCTTGGAATTCTGCATCGAATATCGAACAAGCATCTTGTCGATATAAGTGCTTGAGACAGGGCTACCGTTTTGTTCTTGTGATCCCTTAAAATTTGGATGCCAAGAACATACTGATCTTCTCCTAAATCCTTCATTTGGAACTCAGTAGCTAACTATTTCTTTATGTCAGTGAGGTATCCTACATCATTCCCAATGAGTAGGACATCATCTACAAGCAACACTAAGAAAGCTACAGTGTTGTTGACAATCTTCTTGTATACACAAGGCTCATCAACGTTTTGGTCAAAACCATAAGATTTGATTGCAGTATCAAACCTTATGTTCCGAAATCGAGATGCTTGTTTCAATCCATATATGGACCGTTTAAGCTTGCAAACCTTTTGCACTTGACCTTGTGCTATGAACCCTTCGAGTTGAGACATATAAATACCTTCTTCAAGATTGCCATTCAGAAAGGTAATCTTGACGTCCATTTGCCATATCTCATAATCATAATATGTGGCAATGGACAAAATTATTCTTATGGACTTAAGCATAGCTACAGGGGGAGAAGGTTTCTTCATAGTCCACCCCTTCCTTTTGTGTGTAGCCTTTCGCCACAAGCCTCGCCTTGTAGGTCTGTACCTTTCCTTCGATGTCTCGTTTTCTCTTGTAGATCCATTTGCACCCTATGGGTATTACCCCGTCAGGTTGGTCTACAAGTTCCCAAACGGAATTGAAGTTCATAGACTCCATTTCTAGGTCCATGGCTTTGACCCATTTGTCATTGTCAACATCTTTCATTGCCTATTTGTAGGTCAATGGATCTTCGATGCCGTCATCAGGTATGATAACTTGGGTTTCAGTTAAACCTACATAGTAGTCAGGTTGTGATACAATCCTCCCACTACGTCGAGACACCACCAATTCTTAAGGTGGATATGACTGAAGTGATGTGCTGACTTCATCAACAACTCTTGTTGAAGTTCCAGCTTGATCAACAACTCTTGTTGACGTATTTGTAGCCTCTTCGAAAATCTCGTTTATCACTACCTTACTTCGTGGTTTATGATCTCGAACGTGGTCTTCTTCCAAGAAGGTGGCGTTTGTCGATACAAACACACTATTTTCTTATGGATCGAAGAAAAGACCACCTCTCGTTTTTTTAGGGCAACCTACGAATAGGCATACTTTTGAATGAGGTTCTAGTTTCTTTGGGTTAGTCATGAGCACGAGTGCCGGGCATCCCCAAATGCGGAAGTAACGTAAACTAGCTTTATGACCCTTCCATAGCTCAAGGGTGTTTCAAAAACATTCTTTGATGGAACTACGTTCAAAATGTAAACTGCAGTCTCCACTGCGTAACCCCAAAACGAGTTAGGCAACTGAGCATAGCTCATCATTGATCGAACCATGTCCAACAGGGTTTTGTTTCTCCTTTCTGATACACAATTTTGTTGAGGTGTACCAGGGGTTGAGAGTTAGGACGTGATTCCATGTTCTATCATATAGTCCTGGAATCTCAAGTCCATATACTCTCCACCTCGATCGGATCGAAGTGTTTTAATGTTTTTACCTAATTGATTTTCAACTTCAGTCTTGTACTCCTTGAACTTTTCAAGGGCTTCATGTTGGGTGTGTTGCCCTAAACTCGTAGTTTGTATTTTGTAAAAACATATGTCTATTTAATAATGTTTTATTCAATAAATTTGTTGTTGAATCATAGCTTTGCATTTTCCAAAATCCAATAAACTAAACATCCAAGGTTATTTATGATGTAATCGGGACAGTATATATACTGGGTATATAGTTGATATACGGGGTATATATTTGATATACCCCTGATATATGAATGGATAATGTCCCGTGAATAACCTAAAGGGTCTATAGTATATGGATAAGGCTGGGTACCTTATCCTGGCAACACTATGGATACGGCCTACTCTGTAAAGGTTGCAGACGACTCGATCCAGGTCGTTCGTGTGGAGACATGCAAGTGGGGGTATCCTATACAATGAGTTTGTATAAGACCGAACCGCGAAATAGGCAATCTTTATGTGTAACACCGTTAACTAATAGATTGCTATTTCTTAGGATGACCAGGCAACTCATTCTCAATCCTAAGTGAGTTATGGACTCCTGCCCGTGAGGGCTCGTCCTTTGATCTGTATGGGTGAGAGTGGCCCGAGTCGCCGACTCAACATTCCTACCATTTTGGGGACGAGACTGAGTGGCGAGATGGGAACCTAACTTCACAAGATGGAATTCACTCCTCCCCGACTTTAAGGGAGTAGATGAGTGTTCCCTTAAATGCTGACTCTGAGACTTGAACAAGGGGCCCCACCCTCTCATTGGCCGAGAGGGACTTCCGGTTATTGGTTGGACCATAATCGGGTTGTTCATTAGAGGAGTAGTGGTGTTTAAGGAGTAAGATGTAACTCAAGGGTAAAACGGTAATTTGACCCAACTTGAGTTACGAACACTCGTGAAGGATTGACTCCTCATTAATGGTCGTATATCCATGGACACGAAAACATTCTGCAGTGAGAAGAGTGCAACTGCGGGTCTTTAGTGGAATGACCCGTAGTTAACGAATCTAGATTAACTCGGTCAATGAGTTTGACCGATTAATCTTGCATCGTTGGAGCTTCGGATCTGTAGATCCATTAGGTCCCCTTGCTAGCTCATAACGGGTAAAACGAGGATCAATTTTTTGGAAGAATTTGAATTGTTCAAATTACTTAAGGGATTATATGTATATTGATACATTATAATATATAGTTAATTGTAAATTAAAACTATATAATATGAGAGATATTATTTGAATGAGATTCAAATAAAATTAATATGAATGAGATTCATATTAAAACTATAGGTTAAAAATAATGTGCATAAGATGTACATTAAAACTATAGGTTATACGAGAAAAATGTTTTAGAATATGATTCTAATTTTATAATAAATAATTAAGTGTTAATTATTTATGTATATATATATTTATTAATTATTAATTCAATTAATAATTAATTATTTTAATTAATTTGATTAATTAATTATATATATATATATTAATTATTATATATATATTAACTATTATATATATATTATAATTATTATTATCTATTATCTATTATATATATATATATATTAATATTAATATTAATAATATTATTATTATTATTAATATTAAACTCCCCTGCAAAATTGCAGGGGAGTGGGAGGTTTGGTGACATGGGGGGTGCCTTCTTTTTCTTCTTCAAGAGTTGGGGAATGGGAAAACAGAAGGTGGCAGAACAGAAAACTCCCACAATTGCTCTCAAAATTCTCTCAATCTCTCCCTCTCTTCTATCAAGGTGCTACCACAAGCACGATCCCGAGACCCAAGAGGATAGCGAGGAAGATCCGGTGGTGGTGTTCGAGGGAAACTTACTGAAGAAACGTTCTTCAAAGGTTTGTTTTTCCCCTGTATTTTTGTTCTTTAAAATTTGATTTTGTATCTCGAAAAACAGTAACGAAAATCCGTTTCCGCTCCGGGATTCACATCCCTTCAATTGGTATCAGAGCCAGGTTGTAGTTCTGATTTTTTGGGATCAAAACCGTTGGGTTTGGTGGGTGATTTCATATTTTCGAAATATGGGTTTGCGGGTTGGAAAATTTCCAGTTTTTGACACCTAGATAGTGTTTTACTTCGTGATTTGATCATGTAAGGGCCCGGTGTTTTGGGCATTTAGTTTCTGTATTATTTTTGTAAGTCCGGGTCGCTCGAAAGTCGTTCGTGGCGTCGGATTGGACGAAAATTGCAGAAAACAGCGAAGAAGACGAAGCAGACAGCGCCATGGCGCTATGCAGCAGCGCCATGGCGTTGCGGGACAGCACAGAGCGCCACGGCGCTGCACTGTAGGTTTTTCGACGCGGTTTCGAGGCTCCGGTTCGCGGTTCGAGGGCGGATGCAGTCGGTTTTCTTATTTTGTATTATTTCGTTTTCTTAGGGTGCCAAAAACCGTTCCAACTTTGCTATTTAATTATTTTATGCATTATGAATGTGTATTTTAATTAAAATCATATTGCATATTGTATGTCATATAGTTTTAAAATCCCACCATAGGTTACATGCATAATATGTATGTTTGATATATAGTATGTATGTATGGTCATGCATCATATAGTTATAAATGTTATAATGTATGTATGCATGTTTTATTTTCATAATTAATATAAGTGTTGTATTAATTAGATGAAAATAAAGTTACATTGAGCATGACATTTTTTTGGATAATATAATTGTTATATTAATGTATGCTTTCAATGCATGTTTATAGTTTTAATTTCTTAAAATTTTATAAGAGTTATAAAATGTGGTAGATAGAAATTAAAATCTATAATAAAGAGTTGCATGCAAACATAGGGTCTAAGTTAATTAATTTTAAAGGGGTTTAATATTAATTAGACCTTAGGTTATATCTTCTAATGTGATTAGGGGGTAGTCTTTTATTTTGTTTTAACTAGGTTTAAAATGAAATAACAAAAGACTAAATATAAAATGTTGTCTATAAGGGAACCCTGTCTAAGGAAGATTCTGTCTAGGCTTAAGTATTTAAGCTGACCGTAACGGAACACCTCTACCTGGGAACCGACCTGGGGGTTGAATTAGTCAATATTTTATATACAAGCAATAATGTCGTTGGTTTATTAAAGTGTTTAACGAACTAAAACATGATTGTACAACTTTCGATATAATAGTTATATCGGGCCGACTAAAATTTCACTTAGTTAATTTCACTTAGCTGAGATTTATCTAAGTAATATACCCTAGTCTTAGAATACTAAGTGGGAGCAAAAGAGAATATGTAATATACAGTGTATATATTTGATATACAAAGTATATATAACATACTTTACTCTCTTTCTCACGTTCTCCTTTAAATTCACGCTGTGAGTTCCATGCTCGGCCTCGTGTCGCCCTGGGCACGGCCTCCCTACGGAAGGTGTTTGCATGGTTCAATATCGAGGTGAATGGAGATAGTGTTCATAGTAAGTGGGAGAAGGACGTGTGACAACACAGCCTGCGGTCTCCGCCATTGGTTTGCACCGTGAGGTTTCATACATGACCTGCGTGTCGTCCTGGAGCGACCATCCCTACGGAGGGTTCATTGTATGGAAATCAAAATCAAGGCAAACTCCAGAAACGGATAGGAGTCTCTTAGGTTTTGCTCCAATATTTTCCTTCCCTACGACAGGATTATTGGGGTGGACCTCTGAGGTCCGAAAATGTTGGGTCACACTTACGAGGAGTTGTTACGTTAGTTAGCAATTTCCTGACCAAATAAACGATGACTAAAATTTATAGGAATAAGAGTTATTCTGGTGTAAAATTTAGTTGAAAAGGTCTCAATTCAGTGAAGGAGTACCTGTTCGCCCTAGGGTGGCTGTTGCTCTAAATCACTGAAGTGTCGTTGCAAAACAATTTTGTTAGGGTGCTTAATTACTTTTGCTAAATTTTGATTGGGTTCAAAAGGCTAATGCATGAAACCAATATAGATTTGTTTTTACTTTCAGCATGTCTACTTCTATTATTGCACTCTTAGCCGCGCAAAGACTTAATGGCGAAAATTACAAACAATGGAAGTCAAACCTAAACACTATTCTCGTGATAGATGATCTTAGGTTCGTCTTGCAAGAGGATTATCCTCAAGCTCCTGCGCCTAACGCCACTGTGGCGGTGCACAACGCCTATGACAGGTGGATCAAGGCCAATGACAAGGCTAAGGTCTACATCTTGGCGAGCATATCTGATGTGCTTGCCAAGAAGCACGAGGACACGGTCACCGCTAAGGAGATCATGGACTCGCTGCAGAGCATATTTGGACAACCGTCCTCACAGGCTCGACATGAAGCCCTTAAGTTCGTTTACAACTCCCGCATGAAGGAGGGTTCATCAGTGCGAGAACACGTTCTCAACCTGATGGTCCACTTCAACGTGGCTGAGTCGAACGGGGCCGTCATAGACGAGCAGAGTCAGCTCAGCGTCATTCTGGAATCTCTTCCGAAGAGTTTCCTGCCATTCCGCAGCAATGCAGTTATGAATAAGCTGGAGTACACTCTTACCACGCTCCTTAACGAGCTGCGGACCTACCAGTCTCTTATGAAATGTAAGGGACAAGAAGGGGAGGCAAATGTTGCTACCTCAAAGAGGTTCAACAGAGGATCGTCCTCTGGAACCAGGTATGCGCCCTCTTCTTCTGGAAGTAAGACTTTTAAGAAGAAGAAGGCTGCTGGTAAGGGGTTTAAACCTGACTCAGCTGCTGCTGCCCAGAAAGGCAAGGTCAAGGTTGCAGAGAAAGGAAAGTGTTTCCACTGCAACATGGATGGGCATTGGTAGCGCAACTGCCCAAAATACTTGGCCGAGAAGAAGAAAGCCAACGAAGGTAAATATGATTTACTTGTATTGGAAACATGTTTAGTGGAGAATGATGACTCCGCCTGGATATTGGATTTAGGAGCCACTAATCACGTTTGTTCTCCATTTCAGGGAATTAGTTCCTGGAGGCAACTTGACACCGGAGAGATGACTCTTAAGGTCGGAACGGGAGAGGTCGTCTCATCTGTGGCGGTAGGGGAGCTCAAGTTGTTTACAAACAAGAATATGTATATATTATTAGATAATGTGTACGTTGTTCCTAAAATTAAAAGGAACTTAATTTCAATTTCTTGTTTGTTGGAACAGATGTATTCAATTTCATTTCATTTAAATGAAGCGTTCATTTCAAGAAATGGTGTTAATATTTGTTCAACTTTACTTGAAAACAACTTGTATGTGCTAAGACCAACCATAACGAAAGCAGTTTTAAATACCGAGTTGTTTAAAAATGCTAGAACTCAAAATAAAAGGCAAAAAGTTTCTCAAAAGGAAGATACCTATCTTTGGCACTTAAGATTAGGTCACATTAATCTCAATAGGATTGGGAGGTTGGTTAAGAATGACATTCTAAGTAAGTTAAAAGACGATTCTTTACCACCATGTGAGTCTTGTCTTGAAGGCAAGATGACTAAAAGACCTTTTACTGGAAAAGGTTATAGAGCCAAAGAGCCCTTGGAGCTTATACATTCAGACCTTTGTGGTCCGATGAATGTAGAGCTCGATGAGGGTATGAATACTTCATCTCTTTTATCGATGATTATTCAAGGTATGGTTATTTATACCTAATGCAACATAAGTCTGAAGCCTTTGAAAAGTTCAAGGAGTACAAAACTGAAGTTGAAAATCAATGAGGTAAAACCATTAAAACACTTCGATCAGATCGGGGTGGAGAGTATATGGACTTGAGATTCCAAGACTATATGATAGAACATGGAATCACGTCCCAACTCTCAGCCCCTGGTACACCTCAACAAAACGGTGTATCAGAAAGGAGAAACAGAACCTGTTGGACATGGTTCGACCAATGATGAGCTATGCTCAGTTGCCTAACTCGTTTTGGGGTTATGCAGTGGAGACTGCAGTTTATATTTTGAACGTAGTTCCATCAAAGAGTGTTTCTGAAACACCCTTTGAGCTGTGGAAGGGTCGTAAACCTAGTTTACGTCACTTTCGCATTTGGGGATGCCCCGCACACGTGCTCATGACTAACCCGAAGAAACTGGAACCTCGTTCAAAAGTATGCCTATTCGTAGGTTACCCTAAAGAGACGAAAGATGGTCTCTTCTTCGATCATAAAGAAAACAGAGTGTTTGTATCGACAAATGCTACTTTCTTAGAAGAAGGTCATGTTCGAGATCATAAACCACGAAGTAAGGTAGTAATTAACGAGATTTCCGAAGAGGCTACAAACACGTCAACAAGAGTTGTTGATCAAACTGGCACTACAACAAGAGTTGTTGATGAAGCCAGCACATCGCGTCAGTCACATCCACCTCAAGTGTTGAGGGTGCCTCGACGTAGTGGGAGGATTGTGTCACAACCTGACCGCTACGTGGGTTTAACTGAAACTCAAGTTGTCATACCTGATGACGGCGTCGAGGATCCATTGACCTATAAGAAAGCAATGGAAGATACTGACAAGGACAAATGGGTCAAAGCAATGGACCTGGAAATGGAGTCGATGTACTTCAATTCCGTTTGGGAAGTTGTAGATCAACCTGACGGGGTAAAACCCATAGGGTGCAAATGGATCTACAAGTGAAAACGAGACGCCGAAGGAAAGGTACAGACCTATAAGGCGAGACTTGTGGCAAAAGGCTACACACAAAGGGAAGGGGTGGACTATGAAGAAACCTTCTCCCCTGTAGCTATGCTTAAGTCTATTAGAATACTTCTGTCCATTGCCACATATTATGACTATGAGATATGGCAAATGGACGTCAAGACTGCTTTTCTGAATGGCAATCTTGAAGAAAGTATTTATATGTCTCAACCCGAAGGGTTCATAGAACAAGGTCAAGAGCAAAAGGTTTGCAAGCTTAAACGGTCCATATATGGACTCAAACAAGCATCTCGATCTTGGAACATAACGTTCGATATTGCGATCAAATCTTATGGTTTTGACCAAAACGTTGATGAGCCTTGTGTATACAAGAAGATCGTCAACAACACCGTAGCCTTCTTAGTGTTGTACGTGGATCATATCCTACTCATTGGGAATGATGTTGGATACCTCACTGACATAAAGGAAGTGGCTAGCGACCAAGTTCCAAATGAAAGATTTGGGAGAAGCTCAATCTGTTCTTGGCATCCAAATTTTAAGGGATCGCAAGAACAGAACGTTAGCCTTGTCTCAAGCAACTTATATCGACAAGATGCTTGCTCGATATTCGATGCAGAATTCCAAGAAAGGTTTGTTACCCTTCAGGCGTGGAATTCATCTGTCTAAGGAACAATGTCTTAAGACACCTCAAGAAGTTGAGGATATGAGACGTATACCCTATGCTTCAGCAGTAGGCAGCCTGATGTACGCTATGCTGTGCACTAGGCCTGACATTTGCTATGCGGTAGGGATAGTCAGTAGGTACCAATCCAACCCAGGATATGACCACTGGACTACTGTTAAGGGAATCCTCAAGTATCTTAGGAGAACGAGGGACTACAAGCTCGTGTATGGCGCTAAGGATTTGATCCTTACAGGATACACTGATTCTGAATTCCAAACAGACAAGGATTCAAGGAAATCCACGTCAGGGTCAGTATTCACTCTTAACGGATGAGCGGTAGTTTGGCGAAGCATCAAACAAGGATGTATCGCAGACTCCACCATGGAGGCTGAATATGTTGCGACTTGTGAAGCAGCAAAAGAGGCGGTTTGGCTTAGAAAGTTCTTGACAGATTTGGAAGTCGTTCCAAACATGAACTTGCCCATCACACTTTATTGTGATAACACTGGTGCTGTGGCAAATTCTAAAGAACCTCGAAGCCATAAGAGAGGCAAACACATCGAAAGGAAGTACCACCTTATACTGGAGATAGTGCAGCGAGGAGATGTGATTGTCACGAAGATCGCTACAGAGCACAATATTACTGATTCTTTTACAAAGGCACTCACGGCTAAAGTGTTTGAGGGTCATCTAGAAAGTCTAGGTTTACAAGCTTTGTACAGTTAGTCTAGGGCAAGTGGGAGAAATGTAATTGGGTATAGTGTATGCCCTAGTATATTGTATTTTCTCTTTGCTTTATGATAATGTACACCTCACTCGAGTTTAGTCAAGTGGGAGTTTGTTGGGTGTGTTACCCTAAACTTGTAGATTGTATTTTGTAAAAACATATGTCTATTTAATAATGTTTTATTCAATAAATTTGTTGTTGAATCATAGCTTTGCATTTTCCAAAATCCAATAAACTAAACATCCAAGGTTATTTATGATGTAATCGGGACAGTATATATACTGGGTATATAGTTGATATACGGGGTATATATTTGATATACCCCTGATATATGAATGGATAATGTCCCGTGAATAACCTAAAGGGTCTATAGTATATGGATAAGGTTGGGTACCTTATCCTGGCAACACTATGGATACGGCCTACTCTGTAAAGGTTGCAGACGACTCGATCCAGGTCGTTCGTGTGGAGACATGCAAGTGGGGGTATCCTATACAATGAGTTTGTATAAGACCGAACCGCGAAATAGGCAATCTTTATGTGTAACACCGTTAACTAATAGATTGCTATTTCTTAGGATGACCAGGCAACTCATTCTCAATCCTAAGTGAGTTATGGACTCCTGCCCGTGAGGGCTCGTCCTTTGATCTGTATGGGTGAGAGTGGCCCGAGTCGCCGACTCAACATTCCTACCATTTTGGGGACGAGACTGAGTGGCGAGATGGGAACCTAACTTCACAAGATGGAATTCACTCCTCCCCGACTTTAAGGGAGTAGATGAGTGTTCCCTTAAATGCTGACTCTGGGACTTGAACAAGGGGCCCCACCCTCTCATTGGCCGAGAGGGACTTCCGGTTATTTGGTTGGACCATAATCGGGTTGTTCATTAGAGGAGTAGTGGTGTTTAAGGAGTAAGATGTAACTGAAGGGTAAAACGGTAATTTGACCCAACTTGAGTTACGAACACTCGTGAAGGATTGACTCCTCATTAATGGTCGTATATCCATGGACACGAAAACATTCTGCAGTGAGAAGAGTGCAACTGCGGGTCTTTAGTGGAATGACCCGTAGTTAACGAATCTAGATTAACTCGATCAATGAGTTTGACCGATTAATCTTGCATCGTTGGAGCTTCGGATCTGTAGATCCATTAGGTCCCCTTGCTAGCTCATAACGGGTAAAACGAGTATCAAGTTTTTGGAAGAATTTGAATTGTTCAAATTACTTAAGGGATTATATGTATATTGATACATTATAATATATAGTTAATTGTAAATTAAAACTATATATTATGAGAGATATTATTTGAATGAGATTCAAATAAAATTAATATGACTGAGATTCATATTAAAACTATAGGTTAAAAATAATGTGCATAAGATGTACATTAAAACTATAGGTTATTCGAGAGAAATGTTTTAGAATATGATTCTAATTTTATAATAAATAATTAAGTGTTAATTATTTATGTATATATATATTTATTAATTATTAATTCGATTAATAATTAATTATATTAATTAATTTGATTAATTAGTTTTATATATATATTAATTATTACATATATATTATAATTATAATTATATTATATATATATATATATATTAATATTAATATTAATAATAATATTATTATTATTAATATTAAACTCCCCTGCAAAATTGTAGGGGAGTGGGAGGTTTTGTGACGTGGGGAGTTACCCCACGTCACCCTTCTTCTTCTTCTTCTTCAAGAGTTGGGGAATGGGAAAACAGGAGGTGGCAGAACAGAAAACTCCCAGAATTGCTCTCAAAATTCTCTCAATCTCTCCCTCTCTTCTATCAAGGTGCTACCACAAGCACGATCCCGAGACCCAAGAGGATAGCGAGGAAGATCCGGTGGTGGTGTTCGAGAGAAACTTACTGAAGAAACGTTCTTCAAAGGTTTGTTTTTCCCCTGTATTTTTGTTCTTTAAAATTCGATTTTGTATCATGAAAAACAGCAACGAAAATCCGTTTCCGCTCCAGGATTCACATCCCTTCACTTCAAACTTATGTTGCATTAGGTATAAATAACCATACCTTGAATAATCATTTATAAAAGAGATGAAGTATTCATACCCTCCTCGAGCTTTAAACATTCATCGGACCACAAAGGTCTGAATGTATAAGTTCAGGGCTCTTTGGCTTTATAACCTTTTCCAGTAAAACGTCTTTTAGTTATCTTGCCATCAAGACAAGACTCACATGGTGATAAAGAATCGTCTTCTAACTCACTTAGAATGACATTCTTAACCAACCTCCCAATCCTATTGAGATTAATGTGACCTAATCTAAAGTGCCAAAGATAGGTATTTTCTTTGTGAGAAACTTTTTGCTTTTTAATTTGAGTTTTAGCATTTTTGAACAATTCGGTATTTAAAACTGCTTTAGTTATGGTTGGTCTTAGCACGTACAAGTTGTTTTCAAGCAAATCAGAACAAATATTGACACAATTTCTTGAAATGAACGCTTCATTTAAATTAAAAGAAATGCAATATAAATATTCTAACAAACAAGAAATTGAAATTAAGTTCCTTTTAATTTTAGGAACTACGAACACATTATCTAATAATATATACATATTCTTGTTTGTAAACAACTTGAGCTCCCCTACCGCCACAGCTGAGACGACCTCTCCCGTTCCGACCTTGAGAGTCATCTCTCTGGCGCCAAGCTGCCTCCAGGAACTAATTCCCTGAAACGAAGAACAAACGTGATTAGTGGCTCTTAAATCCAATATTCAGGCGGAGTCATCGTTCTCCACTAAACATGTTTCCAAAACAAGTAAGTCATATTTGTCTTCGTTGACTTTCTTCTTTTCGGCTAGGTATTTCGGGCAGTTGCGCTTCCAATGCCCTTCCATGTTGCAGTGGAAACACTTTTCTTTCTCTGCAACCTTGGTCTTGCCTTTCTTGGCAGTGGCAGCAGTGGGGTCAGGTATAAGCCCCTTACCAGTGGCCTTCTTCTTCTTGAAAGTCTTACTTCCAGAAGAGGATGACACAGACTTGGCTCCAGAGGTCCAACCTAGGTGGAACTTTTTCGAGGTGACAACGTTTGCCTCCCCTTCTTGTCCCTTATTTTTCATAAGAGACTGGTAAGTCTGTAACTCATTTAAGAGCGTTTTAGGAGTGTATTCCAGCTTATTCATAACCGCATTACTGCGGAATTGCAGGAAACTCTACGGAAGAGATTTCAAAATAAAGCTGACCTGAGTCTGCTCGTCTATGACGGCCCCGTTCGACTCCGCCACATTGAAGTGGACCATCAGGTTGAGAACGTGTTCTCGCACTGATGAGCCTTCCTTCATGCGAGAGTTGTAAAGAACTTAAGAGCTTCATGTCGAGCCTGTGAGGATGGTTGTCCAAACATGCTCTGCAGCGAATCCATGATCTCCTTAGCAGTGACCGTGTCCTCGTGCTTCTTAGCAAGCACATCAAATACGCTCGCCAAGATGTATACCTTAGCGTTGTCATTGGTCTTGATCCATCTGTCATAGACGTTGGGCACTGCCACAGTGGCGTTAGGTGTAGGAGCTTGAGGACAATCCTCTTGCAAGACGAACATAAGATCATCTATCACGAGTATAGTGTTTAGGTTCGATTTCCATTGTTTGTAATTCTCACCGTTAAGGCTTTGAGCAGCTAACAAAGCAATTACAGAAGTAGACATGCTGAAAATAAAACAAACCTATATCAGTTTCATGCATTATCCTTTAAACCCAATCAAAATTTAGCAAAAGTAATTAAGCACCCTAACAAAATTGTTTTGCAACGACACTTCAGTGATTTAGAGCAACAGACACCGTAGGGCAGACAGTTACTCTTTCACTAAATTGAGATATTATCAACTAAATTTTATACTAGAATAACTCTTATTCTTATAATCTTTAATCATCGTTCATTTGGTCAGGAAATTGCTAACTAGCTTAACAACTTCCCATAAGTGTGACTCACCATTTTCAAACCTCAAAGGTCCGCCCCAATAATCCCGCCGTAGGGAAGGAAAATATTGGAGCAAAACCTAAGAGACCCTTATTCATTTTTGGAGTTTACCTTGGTTTTGATCTCATACAATGAACTCTACGTAGAGATGGTCGCTCCAGGACGACACGCAGGTCATGTATGAGATCTCACGGTGCAAACCAATGGTGGAGACAGTAGGATGTGTTGTCACACGTCATTCTCCCACTTACTATGAATACTATCTCCATTCACATCGATATTGAAGCATACAAACACCTTCCGTAGGGAGGCCGTGCCCAGGGCGACACGAGGCCGAGCATGGAACTCACAGTGTGAATATAAAAGAGAACGTGAGAAGGAGAGAAAATATGTTATATATATCTTGTATATCAAACATATATGTGGTATACTACATGTTTCCTTTTGCTCCCATTTAATATTCTAAGACTAGGGTATATTACTTAGATAAATCCTAACTAAGTGAAATTTTTAGTCGGCCCAATATAACTATTTATATTGGTAGTTGTACATTAATGTTTTAGTTTATTAAACAATGTAATAAACTAACGACATTATTGCATGTATATAAAATATTGACTAATTCAACCCCCAAGTCGGTTTCCAGGTAGAGGTATTCCCTTACGGTCAGCTTAAGTACCTCAACCTTAGATAAAACCCTGTTTAGACAGGGTTCCCTTATAGACAACATTTTATATTTAGTCTTTTGTTATTTCATTTTAAACCTAGTTAAAACAAAATAAAAGACTACCCTATAATCATATTAGAAGATATAACCTAAGGTCTAATTAATTTTAAACCCCTTTAAAATTAATTAACTTAGACCCTATGTTTGCATGCAACTCTTTATTATAGATTTTAATTCCTATCTACTAAATTTTATAACTCTTATAAAATTTAAGAAATTAAAACTATAAACATGCATTGACGACATACATTAATATAACGATTATATTAACTAAAGTAATGTCATGCTCAATGCACCTTTATTTTCAACTAATTAATACAACACTTATATTAATTGTGAAAATAAAACATGCATTCATACATTATAACATTTATAACTATATGATACATGATTATACATACATACTATATATCAAACATACATATTATGCATGTAACCTATGGTGGGATTTTAAAACTATATGGCATACAATATGCAATTTACATTTAATTAAAATACACATTCATAATGCATAAAATAATTAAATAGCAAAGTTGGATCGGATTTTGGCACCCTAAGAAAGTAAAATAAAACAAAAAATAAGAAAACGCCCGCAACCACCCTCGAACCGCGAATCGGAGCAATAGAATCACGTTGAAAAACACCCGGGACAATGCCTCGGCCCCTAAGGGCAGCGCCACGGCGCTGAGGCATGGCGCCATAGCGCTGCACAACATCGCGGCGCTACAATGCAGTGTCGTGGCTCTATGTGCTGTCCTACAGAGCCATGGCGCTACTGCATAGCCATGGTGCTGTCTGAGCGGCCTGTTTCGTCTTTTTCGCTGTTTTCCTGCAACTTTTTGCCCAATCCGACGCCACGAACAGCTTTCGAGCGACCTGGACTTACAACCTCGATACAGAAACATAATGCCCAAAACAGTGGGCCCTTACATGATAAAATCAAGAAGGAAAATGCTAACTAAATGCCAAAATCCGAAAAACTCCGACCCGCAATACCCATTTTTCGCAAATAATGAAACACCCACCAAGAACACCGATTTTGTTCCAAAAAATTCAGAACGTAAATACCGCTCTGATACCAATTGATGGGATGTGAATCCCGCAGTGGAAAACGGATCGAGTTCTTGAATTTTGAAGAACAAAACCACATAGTTCAAAAGAATGAAATAGAGGGGAAAAGAACGTTTCTTTACCTTTGAAGAACTGTTCTTCAACGATTTCCCAACGAACAACACCAAATGGTCTTCCGTGCTATCCTTTGGGTATCGAGAATTGCTTGTGGGAGCAACAATTTGGAATGTGAGGGAGAATTGAGAGAGTGTGATTGAGAGAATGTTGTATCTTTCCTTAGGCTTCGTTGTTCTATTTTTGCAGAACTGTTCTACAAAAACCAAAACCGACCAAAAAAAAAACTCTATGTGACGTGCGGGCTTACCCCACGTCACTTAATTGCCCACTCCCCTGCAATTTTGCAAGGGAGTTTCAATTATATATAATATTAATAAAATTAATATTAATAATTAACATATATAATAATTGATATATATATATTTAATCATATTAATTAATTAATATTAATTAATCATTAATCAAATTAACAATTAATATATATATAAATCAAATAAATAATTAACACTTAATTATTTATTATAAAAATAGTATCATATTCTATAGCATTTCTCTCGTATAACCTATAGTGCTAATGTACATTTTATGCACATTATTTTTAACATATAGTTTTAATATGAATCATATTCATATGAATCTCATTCAAATAATTTATCTCATACTATATAATTTCAATTAGAATTAATTATATATTATAATGTATCACTATACATATAATCCCTTGAGCAATTTGAACATTTCAAATTTTTCCAAAAATTTGATCCTCGTATTACCCGTTATGAGATAGTAGGGGGACCTAATGGACCTATTGATAAGAAGCTCCAACGATACGATATTAATCGGTCAAACTCATTGATCGAGTTAATCAACATTCGTTAACTACAAGTCACTCCACTAAAGACCTACAGCTGCACTCTTCTCACTGCAGAATGTTTTCGTGTCCACGAATATACGACCATTAATGACAAGTCAATCCTTCACGAGTGTTCGTAATCACAGATGGGTCAAATTACTGTTTTACCCCTATATTACATCTTGTTCCTTAAATACCACTGCTCCTCTAATGAACAACCCGGTTATGGTCCGGCCAATAACCGGAAGTCTCTCTCGGGCCAGTGAGAGGGTGGAGCCCCTTGTTCAAGTCCCGGACTCAGCATTTAAGAGAACACTCATCTATTCCCTAAAGTTAGGGAGGAGTAAATTCCATCTTGTGAAGTGATGTTCCCAGCTCCCCACTCGGTCTCGTCCCCAAAATGGTAGGAATATTGAGTCAGCGTTTTGGGCCACTCTCACCCATAAAGATCAAAGGACGAGTCCTCACGGATAGGAGTCCGTAACTCACTCAGTATTGAGAATGAATTGCCTGGTCATCTTAAGAAATAGCAATCTATTAGTTAACGGTGTTACATCTAAAGATTGGCTATTTCGCGGTCCGGTCTTATACAAACTCATTGTATACGAGAACCCCACTCGCCTGTCTCCACACGAACGACCTGGATCGAGTCGTCTGTAACATTTACAAAGTGGACCGTGTCCATAGTGTTGCCAGGATAAGGTACCCAGCCTTATCCATATACTATAGACCCTTTAGATTATTCACGGAACATTATACACTTGTATATCAGGGGTATATCAAATGTAAACCTAGTATATCAGGTGTATATCAAATATATACCCAGTATATCAAATATATACCCAATAGATATACTGTCTCAGTTACATGATAATTACCTTGGATGTTTAGTTTATTGGATTTTGAACAATGCAATGCTATGAATTCAACAACAAATTGATTGAATAAAACTTTATTGAATATACATTTATTTTACATAAATACAAACTACGAGTTAGGGCAACACACCCAACAACGAGGTTGTAGACGATGTTGTGGAAATAAAACGTTTTCTTTCATGCTATACCAAATGTTATAAAAAGTCTGCTTTTTATTGCATAATTTCAATGTTACAAAATCTTTCCATAGCATTGTCAGAAACACTATAATAACCTTTTTATAGCTTTTAAAAAATGCTATAAAAGTCTTTGATAGCTTAAATTTAACGCTATGGTAGACATTCCATAACATTGTACATATCATCTAATAAATGCTATCATAAAGATTTTGCAGCATTTTTTCCATATGTCGTGGTAGCAAATGTTATGGAAAGTAGCCAACTTTTTCCATAGTTATGCTAAATGCTATTAAAACTTACATGATTATGTCATTATTTACCTTTAATAGCAACTATAAAATTCTATTAACTAGTTTTCATAGTTTTTTTTTTCAATTCAATTTATAATTTACATTTATAACATTTTTTAAATAATATCACAAATTCTTAGAGAATTGCTAGAACCACATTGAGATGTTTTTCATAATTTAGCATAAAATAATCTAATTTCATATTCACGCCTACAAAATATTAGAAATTGTAAAGTACATATAATATAAAATTTTCAAATTTCAACCACACGTCAAATTAAGGAAACATATAATTCCAAAAAAAGTTCACATAACTCTTAGAATGCTCTAATACGTATATCAAGTACATGTCCAGAGTCATCCTAAGTAAATATATATGAAGCTAAATAAAGTGCATAAATCTAAAAGACATTTCAAGATTAATTGTTCAAAATATTGGTAGATAGATACATCCAATGTGACAATAAATGTAGTGCAGTGGTGCCCTCCCAACCTATAAAAAAAACAAAAATAAAATATATTTGTAAGATCAAACTTTAATTTTTGCTTTCACATAAAAACGAAATTAAACTTAAAAAAAAATTGCTTACACATTCATATTTTTATTTTATCGACAGGTCATGCAACTGTTGGATCGGTATTACAACCCTAGAGGGGGGTGAATAGGATTTAATGAAACTTTTTGAACTTTTTATTGTGGGCCCAATTTAAACAATTATGTAAACTTTTTATGAACAAATTATTTTACACAAAATTAAACAACAAATTAGAAATACAAACACCCTAATTAATTTCACCACCTAAATAATTCAAATATAAATATTGACCATAAACATGATTAACAAATTCAAACAATTAATTTAATGCAATTTGTAATAAAGAAAATTAATTGAAAAGATTAAATATTGTAGAGTTAGAGAAAATGACAGTGGAAATTTTATAGTGGATCGACAACACCGACCTACCCCACTTCCCAAGCTCCTCTTGGGTGTTCCACTAGGAAACTTGACTCTTTCCACGGTAGGAGTCAAACCGGTACAAAGTCTTCTTTTTTCCGGGAGCAAGAAGAAACTCAATCATTTCTACGATTTAGGATCAAACCGTTACAATGCTTTTTTTCGGGCTCAAGAGCAACCCCTTACAAAGAATTGATAATTTGAATGCACAAGCTTACAAACTCTCTCAAAAAGTGGGTATACAAATTTTTGCTCACAAATTTATAAGAAAAATTCTTACAAATAAAAACCCTCAAATGGCTAGGAGAAATAAAATTGAATAACTCAAAATCTCTCAAATTAAAAATTTCTCTTACAAGAAATTAAAACAACATTGAAATTTTAGAGAGGAAAACATGAAGAGATTGAAGAGGAAATTGGGGAGGAAAGTTGTTGAAAATTTGAGAGAAGGAATGGTTTAAATAGGTAAGGAAAAGTTAAAAATAAATTTGAAATCAAATTTAAATTTGGACCATTGAATTTGGAATGATTAAAGATGAAAGGTTGAGATTTAATTGAATAAAATAAATAATAATAATAATAATAGAATATATATAAACAAAAACTCTCAACGGTAACTTTAGAAGTTGGTTTTTTTTTTTTAAATTAAACGAGTCAGCGCCTCTACAGGATTTCTGAATTTTTTTTTTGTTTTTTTTTTAACTCCAACGGTAACATCTTTTTAATATATATATATATATATTTTTTTTTCTTTTTCTTTTCAACTTCATTTGACTATAACTTCTCCGTTTGAGCTCTGATTTAGGTAATCTAATAGTCGTTGGAATCATTGTTTCGAGCTTTACGCTATGAACACTTAAAAATATTAAAATTATTAATAACATAATTAAATTTGTTATTATCAAAATATTAATTAATTAATTAATGTTTTGATGATAACAAACTTACTTATGTTATCAGATTAAAGGCCAAAAAGCCAACAATCTCCCCATTTTTTATGATGACAAACTACTAACGAAAAATGCATAAGACATTTAATAATAATAACATTAAGTCCAACATATGACCATAAAAATCATAATTGAAATTCATTCAAAACCTAATTTCCCAAAAATTAATTCATTTTCTTATTACCTCTCCCCCTTTTGGAATCAATCAAAAAGGACATTTAAAAAAAAATAAATAAATTCATGAAAGCTCATCATTTCTAAAGCAATTTAACACTTCCTCATGATAAGGGACAAAATTAGACATTTTGCAAGTTTTTGTAAAACTCCCCCTATCAAGATGCCTTATAAATAAATTAGCAAGAAAAACAAGTGCCATCAATTATAAGCAATTCTAAAATAATTTTTACTTCGAAGAGAGTTGCTCCCCTTAAATAGATAAACAATATGCATAAGAGGTGTAAAGTTTCAACATACCTTGATAAGCTTTAACATCAACACATTTAGAGTTTAATCATTGTCAAAACTTAGTAGAGGTGCTCATGGGAGTTTTTACAATTTTAGCTTTAATAAACTTGAACATTTTCAGCAAATTCTCCCAACATACCCAACATACTCAATGTCAAAAACACTATACATATTCTTAAAAAAAATCACATAAACAATAAAAAGCAATATGTAGAAACAATTTCATCAAATTCATAAATGAAATATTATAACTCTCCCTAAGGATATGCATTCTCCTCTTAAAAATAAAAATCAATTAATATCAAGGACATAAAGGTAATCCAAGAAAAATCATCTCAACAAATTGCACAAGATAGATATATTAAAAATAAATCATGGTATATCAATCTATCTTAAACAAATTATCAAAATATTCCACTAAATTTTCATTCAATAAAATATGGCATAAGACAAGTATAATTCCAAAAGAGCAATTTGAATTATCACGATTAAGCACAATAAACCACATACATGAAAGATACTCTCAATTGAACTTATCAACTTATCTAACAAAAAAATTTAACAACAAATCCATGCAAGATTTAAGACACCATCATGACACAAAAATATCAAATGTTAGAAAGTAAGAACCAATTGATAAAGAAAAACCAACATTGATATCAATTTGTCAAAATAACAATATCACCAATTATGCCACCAAAAAAAAGTGTTACAAATTAAATATAAGCAAATGACATCATAAAAATATTAATCAAACAAACACTGATGCCAAAAGTACTTGATCATAGATCTAATTTGACTTGTCTCACCACAAAAAAATATATCAATAAAAATAGACAAAAAAATTACAAAATTCAATTAAAATCTTTTGAGCAACAAGCTAATGAAATTTTCAAATATGAATCACTTTCATAGATACTCCCCTTATAAAAATTAATTTAATAAACATTACAAAACACATTCTTTTGAACATAGGACAAATAACATACTTAAAATAATTTTCACTTCACAACATACTCCATAAAAAAATTATCCAAACACAAAATTTATCTCCATGAAAGATACATTATTGAGGCAAAAAAAAAAAACTTATAGAAAGAAAACTCTAATCCAATGAGCAAAATAATGCACATTTCTTTTTCAATAGAATTAAACAATATTTTTCAACTATGAAGAACAATATTACTCAAAACTCAATATCCTCAATATCACATGTAAACTATGCCCAAAAAAAAATATATTCAATAATTTCTCAATGGCATATAACAATCAAATATTTCAAATAATAAGCCATCAAGATTATGGATATAGATCTCAAAATAATTGAACACAATATTTTCAAGAGCATTAATCCATTAAGCAATAAGGATTAGAAATAAATAAAAAAATCTACCACATGTTTTCAAGAGTATTTATCCACTAATCCATAAATAATCAAGTAAAAAGATTAATACCAAAAATATTTCCAACATACTCAAGGGCATTTAATCTAATCAACAATAAGGTTTAAGAGACAAATTCAAACTTCTCTAACCCATCAAGAAGGTATAATTATTCCATCAAATTATATCAATAGCAAAATAATCTAAAAGAATAAAGGTTACCAAATAGGCAATTTTCCTTTGTTAGGTTCAAGCAAGCCATGACGTTTCTCATTTGAAATTTATTTTCAATTTGAAGTCCAAAACAACCATTTGCTTCCTTGAAATCACACCTACAAAAAGAAACTCAACCAAAAGATTTTGGTATCCATCTCTTGGGTCCTTCATTCTTAGTGAGGATAGATTTTGAAACCCATTTCAAATTATTTCCAATATTTTTAGTGTTCATTTTTGGCAAATAACAAGTATAGAATTTATGACCAATTTTGCCACATGACACAACATTAGACTTCTTAACATGTTGCTTTTGTACTCAACTTTTGATGGAGAAATTATTTCTTGGAGCATTTTTCAACTTAAAGCAATTAGGCCTAATATGACCTTTAACTCCACAAAAATGACATATAGGCAAATTTTGATTTTACAAGCATATCTCTAGCCTTTTCATTTCTAGGTACAAATTTAGTATTATGCACACATTTATAATTGGAATGAACATGCTTAGGCACAAATTTAGCATTACGCATATAACTACTTCTACCACAAGCATGATCTGGCACAAAGTTTGATTTTGTATGCATATTTCTATCATTTTATGTTTATGCATAAATTTAGCACTTGTATTGAAATTTAAAGCATTGGATTTAGACAAGTAACAAGAATAAGCTTTATGTCCATACTTGCCACATGAGGAACAAACAAAATTATGCAAAGATTTATTGTTTTCAACAAATTTATGCAATCTGTTTTTCTTTGAGAAATTTTCTTTCGAAGTATTGTGAGACTTTGATTTTTGAGAAAAATTTCTTCTAGGACAAGTATTTTTGTGCATATTTCAATTTAAAGCACTTAGGTCTAATATGACGAAGTACTTCTCCAAGAGACATAATATAACCACTACATCATCTTGCAATTTATCCAATTCAGCAACATTCACATATTCTGTTTCGTCCTAAAATCAACATGGTCAACATCAAAAACTTCATTTTCATGCATAACCATGGTGAGAGGTTATATATTGTAGTTATCACTCGCCAACAACTATATTTATTGTTCCTATCCCCGTATCGGTTCACACCATTTGTTGAGAAACATAAATGTAAATTTATTGATTCCAAACCAAAATCTGGCCAAAGGTAATCTATTAACCTCCAAGAGGGAGAGTTAGCTAGATGCCGCAAAATACCATCTATTTTCCTACTGTACTATGCCATGTCAAATTATTAGCATGATCGGAGCTCCTAAATAGTATAATGAATCTTGGAATTATCGGAAAGTACCACATCTACTTAGCGGGAACTCCTTCTTTCTGTTTTGTTGTATTCTTACTTAGTTTCCATCTAGGCAAACTACAATGAGGACATCGGTTCATGCGTGAATATTCCTTTCTGTACAAGCAACAATCATTGGGACATGCATCAATTTTCTCGTAATTCAAACCTAGAGCACACAATATGTTCTTCGCCTTGTACATGGATTTTGGCATTTCATGCATTTTTGGTAGGAGATCACTTATTACAAATAGTAGTTCTGAAAAACTCGAAGTGCTCCACCCAAATCGTACTTTTAAGTTGCATAATCTGATTAGAGCTGGCAACTTCGTGAACTTTTTACATCTAGGGTATAATAGTTTCTTAGCATTAATAGTTTCTTAGCATTATCAAACATATTTTCAAACGATTTCGGTACATGTGAAATTTCATCATAAACGGTATGAACCATATCAATCACATAAAAAAAATTCAATATCATCTTCGTCATTCTGATTGAACTCATCATTCAACCTATCTTTATCCATCTGAGGTGCATAGTTTCACCATGCCAAAACCATACCCTATACCTATGATCAATACCATGTTCGTACAAGTGATTTCTAATGGTTGTAGCATCCTTAGATATATGATTCCCACATTTCAAGCAGGGACAATGGATAAAATTAGAATCATTCGCATGACGAAACTGAAATACGATGAATAACTCGACTCCTAAGTCATAATCTTCAAACAATCTATTTTTTTCATCAATGATTTATCAATTGTCCTGATATTAGGCAACCTATTTATTGATGACATAAACAATTCAAGTATTATAATGGTGCGATTAAATTATCTTGCTCAAGTAAGTTAGATATTTAAGGTTCTATTTCATGTGCTAGAAAATCTTTAATTGCATCGATTTGATATGAAGTTTGAGCCAGAACTTCAATGGCTAAAATGGATAAGAAAATGAATGTCTTCATAAACAAGTTCATATTCAATTTTCTAACCAGGACAAGGAATGCATGATACAATTGAAGAAATATAGTAAGCAAAGACATTGTTGGGTTTTTGCCCTAAACTCGTGGTTTGTAAACATAAAACAAATATTCATTCAATAAAGTTGTTATTAATGTTTCTCTTAGAATTGCATTAACCCAAATCTAATAAACTAACATTTGAGGTTATGTCATGTAACTGGAACAATATATAACAGATATACAATATATATTTCATATACAGGTACCAGTGTAACCTAAATGGTCTATAGTATATGGATAAGGTTGGGTATCTTATCCTGGTAACACTATGGATACGACTCACTTTGTAATAGTTACAAATGACTTGATCCAAGTCGTTCGTGTGGAGACATGTGAGTGGGGGTATCCTATACAATGAGTTTGTATAAGACCAGACCGCAAAATAATTAATCTTTAGCTGTAACACCATTACCTAATAGATTAATATTTTAATAGGATGACCAGGTAACTCGATCTCAATCTTGAGTGAGTTATAGACTCCTTCCTGTAAGGGCTCGTCCTTTGATTTGTATGGGTGCTAGTGGCTCGAGTCGTCGACTCAATATTCATATCATTTTGGGGACGAGACCGAGTAGGGAGCTGGGAACATAACTACACAAGATGAAATTCACTCATTCCCAACTTTGGAGTAAGTAGATGAGTGTTCTCTTAAGTATTGATTTCGGGACTTGAAAAGGGGCTCTACCCTCTCACTGGCTAGAGAAGGACTTCCAGTTATTGGTCGAACCATAACTGAGTTGTTCATTAGAGGATCAGCGGTACTTAAGGTCCAAGATGTAACACAGGGGTAAAAGGGTAGATTTGACCAAACTATGGTTACGAACACTCGTGAAGGATTGACTTGCCGTTAATGGTCAAAATCCTTGGACGCAAAATATTTTATAGTGAGAAGAGTGCAGTTGTGGGTCTTTAGTGGAGTGACCGACAGTTAACGAATTTTGATTAATATGGTTAATGAGTTTAATCGATTAATCTCATATCGTTGAAGCTTCTGATCTGTAGGTCCATTAGGTCCCCTAGCTAGCTCGAAAAGGATGGTTAAGAACATTTAGTCATGAAAAAAAATTCAATTGTTCAAATTTGTTAATGGGAATGAAAGTTAATTGTATGAGATGCAATTCACATAACGTATGTTGATACATTATAATATAAAGTTAATTTTGAATTGGATTCAAAATTATGAAAGAGATGGATATTAGAATTTGATTCTAATATGGTTGATTAAGTTAAGTTTAATTTAGTTACATATGATTTAATTAAATTAATGAGATATGTTAATTTGGTTAAATTAAATTAGATTAAATTAAATTAAATTAATAACTCTTTTTATAATTAATTAAATTAAATTAAATTAATTATTAATTTAATTAAAATTGTTTTAATTAAATTAAAATAAAAGAAAACCTCCCACTTTCCACCATTAATGGTGGGAAGTGGGGAGGTGGTGAGTGGGGAAGTTGTGACTTCCCACCACTCTTCCTCCCTTAAAAAATGGAGGTTCTCCCATTTTCTTTAGTTCCCCGATCTATGGTCGATTAAGTTCCTGAAACTCCAATGAGAAAATCTCTCTCTTGATCTCTCGATCTCCCTCTCAATTATAAGACGGTTCCCACAAATCGAGTTCTTAACATCCAGAGGATAGTGAGGAAGGTCTTTTGGTGGTGTTGGTGTCTACATTGAAAAAGTGTCTTCAAAAGTATATTTTAGTAACTTTCTTTTAATCATGCTTATGTCTTTTCTTTGTTGTATTTCCAAAACAAGATCAAAGCACATGCGTTCACGTGCTTCCGCTGCGGGATTCGATCCCTTCAGACATAACTACAAAAGATAAGTGAAAAATAAGGTGAATGAGTATACCTCCTAAGTCATACAAACCCACGTGCTATTCACTCAAGACTCTTATATCAATAACAAATATACTTTAGGTCATTGAGTTTAAAAAGTGAAGGAAAAGACTCATATAAGTAGCTGTTAAGTACAATCATAAAGCATATATATATATTACTTTATATAGTAGCCTAAGTTTCAATTGTCCATTTATTTTTCTTTTGTGCTATTTTAGTTGTAACATGACACTTTTTCTATAAGTTATTTTTTGGGTTGGCTTTTAGTGAATGAACAATTGAACAACACGAGCATAATTCCAAACACCCTACCCTCCCACTCTCTCGATCATCATTCACTTTATTAAGTATCGGTGAAATTCTAAATTCAGGCTAAACCATAATAACATTTTGTAGTCACAATCATGATGCAAATTATAAACCATAAGTCCAGTTCTTAATCAACCTTATAGCACAAGACACAAACTCATATATAATTCTAAAACTTCCATCTTAATTTTTGGCTACAGTATTATTGAATCAAAACTCCCCAAAATTGGCTACTATAACTGCAGGATAGCCACATAATTACTTCATACGACAATTATTAACCATTAACTGGCTACCATAATGGGAAGATAGCCACACAACTATGTTTCCTATCATCAAAACTATATGTATGTTTAAATAACTATGGAAGGTGGTGATTCATATAATGTAACGTCCCGCGTTCTCTAGCTTGTTTATATTTGATGTTTAAATTGTGCATTTGGATTTTCCCCTAAGCTCATCATTTAAATTATTGGATTTTCTAAATTTAGGGTTCTAATTTTAAGTAAGTTAGGACTTAAATTACAATTTAAGTTTAATTTCGTTTGACCAGGACAAATTGAGTTTTCAAATTTTGCAAAGAGTTCAAAGCTTTGAAAATTTAATTTTCGTTTTTAGACTTATTATTATTGAGTTTTTAAAATTAAGTTATTCTCTTAAATCTTTTCCCAAATATCTTTTTAGGTTTTTATTTGGGTTTTTAATTTAAAAAAAATCAGAAAAATCGCTTCCTCTTAATTTTTAGAGCATTAACCTATTTTTGGTTTATTTTTGGATTTGTTTCTTTTGTTAAATAAAAGAAAAGAAAAGAACATAAAAAGGAAATAAAAAAAAAAAGAAGGAAACCCAAGTATCTCCTTCTTGTTCTTGCTCCCTTCCTCTTTGTAGCAGCCGCCCACCCCTCCCTCATTTTCAGCCACCTCTGCGGCGACGCCCACTCCAATGACGGCACAGCAGTCCGGTGGCGCTCTATCTCTGGCATTTTTGTGGTGGCGCGGTACCTCGGGTAGTAGCGATGGCAACTGCAACTTATAACGAGACTCACGGCACGATGCGTATTCCACAAGCATTTCCTCGGCGTAGCGATAGCGATCCAGCGTTGCTCCTCCCCTTGAGCATAGATCTGCAGCGCCCTCATGCAATCCAGCGGCAACACGTTTTGGTTTCTCGGACGATAGCAACACTTGTAGTGGCGGCGCGTTCCCAACCGATTCGATAGGGGCAAGCGGCCTTTTCCGACGTGATTCCTCCATGAACGGTGTCTCCCCCATCCACGAACAACTGCACGATGGAATACCCACAACCCGAACCAGCAACATCAGCGACCACGACCCGCGAATTTCGGAGGCTCGATCTTAAATCAGGTGTTCTGAAACTTTTGGACGACCTTCCACAACAACTGAAGATTATTTTCGACGATGCAACTCTAAAATCTTTTGACCCACGACCCACACGAATAGTAACAGCAGCGACGAAGCCGTTGCAGAAGCATTTTTGACGTATAGCCTGAAATCCGACGGGATAGTAGCATTCCGACACGTTTTGGCGTTGACCCGCACCCATTCAAAGCCTCTTTCGTGATAGCCACCCCTTTGGCATCGATTCGGCATTGACCCACTCTTAACCCAAGTGATTCGGTGTGAGTTAGTAGGCAACAACTCACCTAAATTGAATTTCAGTTTGATTAAAATGAATTCTAACCCAAGTGTAATTTCGTTTGTTTTAGGAACTTTTTGGTAAAGCTTAGTAGTGTGCTAAGGACCCTTGTTGTAAGTAGTTTCTTATTTGAGGGGATTGTTTGTTGTGTGTTGCTATGAATGAATCATGCTTGTGTGCCTATGAGTGTTGTTACATGATAACTTGTGATTGGTACAACTCTATACATATTACCATTGTTATATTGTGAGTTGGTTGTATTCTGACTATTATGAAAATTTGTTGGCATGTTGGATGTGTTTCTGGATTATTGATAATTATTTTTATGTTCATAAAAGCATACTGAGTTCTTGCATGTGAGAATGACTATATTTGTGATAGCATGTTGACATATTGTTTTGTTGTTAGCATGTTGTTTATGTTGCAGAATCATGCTGGACTATTATGAGCTGAACATTGATTCGTATGTTGCATGTTGAACTCATAGTAAGTGAATGTTGTGGAATCTTCATGGGTCATGATTTAGAAGCATGTAGGACTCTGGTGAGAGTTTATGTTTTGTTGTGAAGTGAATGGGTGAGTATCAGGGCTAGGGGGCTGGTACGTCACTGGTTAGGTATGGGGGCTCCGGGTACAAAGTTCGGGAGTCGGTACGCCAATATTGGATAAAGATGAGTGTCGATGCCTTAGCTATGGTGGTTAGGGGTCGGCACAGTGAGTCTTAGTGGAAGGCAAGTATTGGGGCCTTGAGAGGAAAAGACAAGGGTCAATATGTTGTAAAGTCATCGATGCCTTAGCTATGCGTGGTTATGGGTCAGTGCAACAGTTTGAGGCTTCAGCTATGCGTGGTTAAGGGTCGAACACCAAGCACCGTAGAGAGAAGTGTCAATGCCTTGACTATGCGCGGTCAGGGGTCGATACGACTAGAAGAAGTAAGTCTTGGAGGTAAAGGAAAGAGAATTACTAAGTTTAGAGAAGTGTCGATACCTTGGCTATGCGTGCTCAAGAGTCATTATGACTCGGAGTAGGTCTCAGAGTTTAAAAAGAGAACTAGTGAGTTTAGAGAAGCGTTGATGTCTTGGCTATGCATGGTCAAGGGTCGGTACGACTCGAAGGAGTAAGTCTTTAGAAACACGAAAGCAAACTAGTGAGTTGTGATGTGAGGCTTGTTTTTGGCACGTAGGGTGCATGTATAGTCAAGAGTATGCATAAATAGTTTCTTTTCATTTAAAGCATGACGTTAATGATAAGCATGATTTTTTGTTTTTATGATAAGCATGAGGTTTGTGCGTGTCCCTTCAGGTATGTACTGTTTACTAGGTACTGTGGTTGTACTCACCCCTTATTTTTCTCACCAGATTTTGTAGGTAACAAGGTTACTCTTTGGAATGGTGATGGCGAGGAGGAGGCTTGACCAGCCGGAAAGACCATTAGATGTGCTACTTGCATTTAATTTCTTTTAGTTAAGATGGTTGCAGTTATTCCATCTTGTAGTTGAGTTGTTAGTAGTTGGTTCTGTTTAGTTTTATGGTTTAAAAGATGTTTTAAGTTGTCAGTTCACTGCTATTTGGGGTTATTAGTTTTGTTTAGCTTTTCGAACTGTGGGGTTGTAATCTATTAAGAATAACTATTAATACATTTGGTCATGTTGATGTTCATGTTGATATTAAATTAGCTTTTGCTTTGTTGCCATTCGAGATTTTACTATTCGTTTAGTGGATAGTTTATGGTTAGTAAAGGTTTCTTTGAGAAGGTTGGATAAGGTGAAGTTATTATTAAATGGATTATCAAGGATTGAGTTTTGGTTAAATCTTGAATGTTGTTGGTTAGTTTGTTTAAACACTTGTAACTGTTATTAAACAAAGTAGCGCAGTGGAAACGTGGTGAGAATTTGTCGTGATTTAATTATCTAGTACGAGTGGTGCTTTTTAGGTGGTTTTAGTAACGTTTCCCGTTTGGAAATGTTGAAAATCTTGGGGCGTTAACATATAATGATTGCGATTAAAATTAAAAAGAAAAAAACTGAAGATATTAAAATTATAGCTTAGTGAGTAACCGTTCAGTGACTTATTGATGGCGCACGAGACTATGAATCTACTACAAAGCTCTAGGAGAATGACTAATTGAACAATGTTACATAAACAAGTCAATACATTGTTCCACTATTTTTAGTATCCAATTTCTTAATGAAAAAAAGAAAATCTCAACCAAAGTAGCTGAACTTAGTGAAAGTAAGCTTTCTTATCACTCATAAATTATTTATGAAGGATATATATATTTCAACACCCATGTTATTAGGAATTAATACAAGGGATAGATTTCAGAAAACAATCTTAATGAAAAAATAATACAACTACCAACTCATAACACGCATTAAAAGAAGCATATGTTTACTAGAGATGATGAAAAACACCATTCCTTAGTATACCACGCTGCATATCTTATTATCAACCTCACTTTTTTCTATCTAAAATACATCAAAGAATAAAATAATAAGATAAAGTAGATGTACAAACATAATACAATATACAAGTTAATGGCAGTAAGATAACACTAAACACAATATAAATACATGAATGGTGTTTTGAATAAAACGAATATTTACTTCTTGAATATACAAGTTAATGGTGGTAAGATGACACTTAACATGTCAAGTGTCATTCTTTACTCCATAATCGAAACCACCTTCCTTAACAAGTCTGCTTGTTAACCACATTCCTTAACATTATTTAGTCATCAACTTGTGTGCCATTTATTTTTCAATCAACAAAATGGCTCAATGACAATTCAAGAGGCATGTATTAGGAATTCCTTAGCCTATGTATTGTCTCTCAAGAAAGATGAATTGTGAATTATGTCACAATAATTTGTTCTAACATCAATGATGCTAAAAGTACAACATAGTAATTCACCGTGACTTACACCATAATCTGATTAGAAAGAATAAATGAATAATATGCCAAATTGAACCAATTAGTACTACATACTTGACAAATTTCCACAAAAAGAAACAAATTCACATCAAACTAAATTTTATTACCTAAAAAACACTTCACATTATGTATGGCTAATCTCAACTATTTTAACTACTGGAAACCTAAATTCATCTCATCTGAGACTATAGACGAAAAAATGAAACAACACAGCACAAGAAGCTTCGTAACGGTTTAAGCTATAAATCCAATAACAAAAGACCTCACTGCCAAATCTTATCTCCCAATAAATAATAGATTTTTACCAATGAGGTTTTGAAAAAAGGGAATTTATAAGTATGAAAAATAATGTATTGGTTGGAGTCAGAAACTGGGGAAGTCTACAAAGAAGGAATTTTCTGAAAAAGATTAGTGAAACGGTACGTAGAGGGAGGCAGATAGGAACACACTTGGGTTCGATTGTTCGCTGCTGTTGGAAGATGGTCGTCGTCGATGATCATGGCTGTTGCTAGGAGTTAGTCGTCGCAGGGTTGACTTCAATTTTTTGCCGCTAAGATTTCACGAAGAGCGTGCCAAGGGGGGAGGGGTTGTTGTAGTGTGAAAAACGTGCGATGAGGGAGGGAGATAATTTACTTTTTTTTTTTTTAACAAAGTGATATATCCCTTACAAAAACATGTCCTATCATGAAAAGTTGTGTTTCTTTATTTATCAAAAAATTAATTCTATTCAAAAATTCCAACAGTCCCCCACATGAATAAAATTTATTTTAAAACATGTACGATTACTCATGGATAATAACTATGTCAGGATAAGTAGTCTAAGACTTTGAACTTTCTCTAGTGAAAACTATAGAGTTTACATAGTTGATCAGTAGTTAAAGAACTTTGAACGACCTTTAGGAATAATCAAATCCATAATAATTACATAGATATTCTTCGAAGTTGTATTAGTTTTCATGTTTGTATTCATTTTGGCCTTGAATACCGCCTAGTTTCATGAGTGTTTTTGGAGAATTTAGCCTTACAAAATTTTCATAGAAATGACCCCTTCAGACCCACATAGGTGACTTCTTTAAAGAGTATCATGGCAAACCTCACTCTCATAAAAGAGCTAAAGAGTCATTAAAAGCATATCTTAGCCTCATCCATTTCTAGGTTAGCACTAATTTTTATGATAGGAACGGTTAGGAATTTAGAATTCCTTCTTAGTGCTCTTTTGAGTTGTATACATAAATTTGTTTCCGTTTTGAACCTAGATCTTGGGATCTCCAATCCGCTAGATTCGGTTACCATTATGTCAACTCTTATATTATTGGCTTAAAACTCATTCTTGTTGAAAACAATTTCATTTTCTCTCTCGCTAAAACTTTCGTAAGTGGATCCGCAATATTATCTTTTGATTTCACATAATCAATTCATATAATTCTATTTGAGAGCAAGTGTCTTATGGTATTATATCCTTGACTTACTATTGTACATTAAAAGTTGCACTTGAATTCATATTACATTGAGTTTGATAATCCACCCTTGGATTTTTAATTATTAGTATCAAAAATCCAATTTTCGTCACTTTATCCTCAAAGTACGATTGCAACCCATCATTTTGAATATTTTTAAATAGTCGTATTATTGTCACTTCCCAATAATCTTTTCCAAGGCTATTTGCAAATCTTCTAAATTTAATCACTACATATGCTAAGTCCAAAAGTAAGTAAATTTGTAAGATTCATTAGACTATCATTTATACACAATCCTTCACTTTTGAAATACTGCGCGAATATCTTTTAGATAAATTGAGGTTTAATATATATCAACGGTAGTCTCTGTTGGATTTAAGACTTTTTGCTTTTGCAAGACACCCCACAATTTCAAATATTTATATCAAGTTACTTTTCCCAACTTCATGTAATAACTATATGCATACTTTAAAGTACGTCATTCGTAACAAGAATGTACTAATTGCAAAGAAATTTGGATATTTAACTATATCCAATTACTAGAACAAAAAATCGGGTTTTAATAATGAACATTTCCCATCATTAAAGGGAAACGATGTCAGACTTGTGTCCGACATCCTTTCAAGTGTTATTGTAACGTTTTATGTCAGGCGAGTATCAATGATGAGTCAAGCTCGTCACTATAGGTGACCGCATTATTTCCTACAATTTGTGGGCGGGTATCAATGACAGACATTTTAGAAATGTGTTATGATTTCGAAAGCAATTTTGTGGCAGCGGCTTGGGTATTGGCAGCACATAAAGGGTTAGATCAATATCGTTGTTGTGGAGTAAATTAGATCTTTATTATTCTTAGTGTTTTTCATTCTTGTACCTAAGTATATTGTGTCAAATACTTAGAAGCTAAGGGGTTTTTGTTGGGACCTCAATAGGGTGAATATCAGACTGATATATTTGAGTGCTTGTATCCAATCTTTTTAGTAATGGAACCCACATCTGAGTGGAAGGCTGGACATAGCCCATAAACTATTGGAGTGAACCAGTATAAATTCTTGTGTCATTTATTGCTTTCCCTTTAATCTCTTATTTGTCTTGTGTGATTTTGATTCACTGGATATAATTGTAAAAGGGGAAATTGTTTTAGAGAGCGCTTAATTTCCCAACAAGTGGTATCAAAGCTGTAAGGTTGAGCAATCATGGAATCCAGTCACAAGTCACATCACTACTTCGACGGGGTGTTGAGATTTGATGAGGATAATTTTGCGTTTTGGAAGATGCATGAAAGTGATAGATCTTCTTACATATAAGAAGATACAACAAACCTTGAAAGAATGACCGGCCACTGCGATATCAAATAAAGAGTAGACAGAGATGGATGAATAAGCGATAGCAATCATCAGGCTATGTTTGACGACAAATGTGGCGAGTCTTGTGGCGAGCCAGAAAACAGCAATGAGACTGATGAAGGCTTTGACTGACAGGTATGAAAAATCTTCTGGCAACAGCAAGGTGTATCTCATCACATGGAAGAGGGTACCTCAGTGAACTCTCACATAAATGAGGTCACTGATCTTATGAACAAGTTAGAGTCTATGCAGATCACGTTTTGAAAGGAGGTGAAGGCTATAAAACTGTTGTCTTCTTTGCCTGATAGTTGGGAGACGATGAAGACGGCGGTGTCAAATACGTTAGGGGACAAGAGTTTGAAATTTTCAGATATTTGTGATGCTGCAATTGCTGAGGAGGTCACAGAAAAGAGAGTGAGAAGAATTTTGCATCCACTTCTGGAGGGGAGAACAGTTTGGAATCAGCATTGGTAGCTTAGAGCAGGGACAAAAGGAAGGTGAACTATAAGGAAAAGCAGTAGTATACTAGCTAGAGGAGTGGGAGCAGTAGTGGGGATGTGGAGTGTTTTTATTGCCATAAGAAGGGACACATCAAGAGATTTTGCAGGAAGCTAAAAGATGATCAACAGAAAGGAGATTCTGTGAATGTCACAGAAAGAGCGAAAGAGTTTCTAACCTATGTTGACAGCAACTCAGTAGATCGACCATCAGGGTATGGACACTGCAACATCGGTACATGTATCTTCAGACAAAAAGTGGTTCACATATGTCACTAGTCAGAATGGCGAGGTAAAGATGGGGAACAGGAGTATCTCCAAAGTTAGAGGAATTGGGGATGTCTTTTTGAATACCGATGAGGGAAAATAGTTGGTGTTGTGAGCTGTCAAGTATGTTCCAGGTTTCAAAATGAATTTGTTATCTACTGGAAAACATGATGACGATGGTACAAGAGTGAGTTCTCATAAGGTAGCTGATAACTCTCTAAAAGAGAGTTATTCTAGTAATTATTTGGATAGATCTGTGCATAATTGTGATGTTTTGTGTCTAAACTATTTATAAAAGTGAGGAATTTAGCAAACAAGTTAATTACCATGTTTTAATTCCTTGTGTTGAAGAATTGATACAAATCCTACTTATTTTTTCCCTGTTTTGTATTAATTGTGCAGAATCTGGAGAAGCTGCTGAGGAGCAGCATAATTAGGGGAGAAATATCGGAGCATGGCAAGGTTAGAGCATGTCGTGCTGGAGCATCGCATGCTGCAGAACTTCGTGGGCAACCCAATAACAAGTTCTATGCGGGATTTTTATTTATGTCCGTACAACGCGCATTTTACTGAGTTTTGCCCTAATTTTCAGGGGAGCTATAAAAGCAACAAGATGAGGGTTGTATCATCATCAATCCCCAAGAGGAACATATCCCAATAGAGAACATTCTTTGCATGCTGGAAAAGACAGAGCAGAAATTCACCATTTTTGGAAGGGAAGCTGACGATAGAGAGAAGCTGCTGCTAGTCCTTGCATGTTGGTATCTCTTCATCTGCTCTTTTGTCTTATTCTATAGAATGGGTAGTATTTTCTACTTACCCATTTCGTTTTCCCCTTCCCCATGAACTAAACACCATTTTTTGGGGGAGATTCCCATGCTGTAACTGATGAATAACTAATATTCTAGCTAATTCATTTTGGTATTAAATAGAGCTATGTTGATTTATGTTATCTTACTGAACATTGTTGGCTACTGTGTCGAGTATGCTAGCTTCTGTATGATCCGGAAGGGTGTATGGTTAGTTGAACTATTCTATTTGTGATTTAGCTAATTTTTTCTAGTAGAGTCGCAGATACTTAGGAATAAGGTTCGCTAATCATGCTTAGAACTCGTTTTTATCGCTTGGGTATCTAGCAACGGGAGTTGTGAGTATTCATGTCTTAGTATCTCGGAAGGAAACTGTGTCGAGTTGAGCAATAATAGTCGATTTTATGCTAGAGTAGAGGT
Source organism: Momordica charantia (assembly GCF_013281855.1). NCBI lineage: Eukaryota > Viridiplantae > Streptophyta > Magnoliopsida > Cucurbitales > Cucurbitaceae > Momordica > Momordica charantia. The sequence goes on along the minus strand of NW_028275159.1, from coordinate 12,325,848 downwards.
TGTGATTTATTGAGAGCATAAGGAATCTTCTCCGTCTTTCCCATAACTGTTATCTCCTTTTTTGGTTACTGTGCTAGAGCCTTTTCGTGCCCCAGCATCTATTGGTTGTGTTCACTTTTGCAATCATTTATTGCTTTATTTATTGTTCTTTCTTTACAGTTTTTAATATAACCAACTCTATTTGTTTTTTTTTTGTTGCTTTTTTTTTGTATTTTTGAGCATATTCTTAAAATAACACACTAAGTCCTTGTGGATTCGACCTCGTTCGTACTACAATCCAACAATATAGTGTATACTTGCACTTATATCGACGCAACAATAGCTGGAAACTTCTGAAGGGATCCGAGGTAGTGGCAGTGGGCCAAAAAAGAAGCTTTAGTTTATGTGTCAAGATTTGAAGTTGTCAGGGGATTTGAGAGACAGAGGATGCATAAGGCCGCAGATGGTTTATGGCGAGACTTGAAGGAATTGGCAGCATTGATAACCAAGACAGCATTAGAAATTTTGACATCATTTCAAGTACAACAGCTGGGAAGTAATGGAAATGGAAAGAGGAATAGCTCAATGAGTTGTTCAATAGGTTGCCAGTTTCCAGCTCTAGTTGTCAAATGGTTTGGCAAGCTGATGAAGTCGCATAGGCGAAAGGGTGCATCGAGGGAGAGGACTATAGTGGGTGCTGAAGTCAAGAGTTGTGTCTCTGAAGTGGCAACAGACTTGAGTGGGAGTGCCAAGTCATTAGAGGGAAAATCTTCCTTCAGAGGTCGTTGGTTCGATCGAGGAAGGAAGCATCAGGGACCATTAGATCGAGTTGGAGTAGGCTGTGTATCAAGCGCCTAGGAGACAGGACCACGTAGGATTGCTCAGTATCGGAGTAATCACATATGGAGCTTGGATAGGGCAAGCACAGATGGAGTCTTGGTTGGTGTCAAGAAGCTGCTAAAAGCTGTCCATGGAGTAGGAGTAAAGCCTTGGTTGGTGCCAAGATGTTGATCAATTAGAAGTTGTTGGCAGTCAGAATTGAGACATTTGAGACACTGTTATTGCAGTGGAAGGCGAAATTTTTATCTTGTCTCTAAGCGGGAGATTGATGGTTTGGTAGTTGTGGAGCCAAAAGCCAAAAACCATTTTTTTTAGGTTTATGCCGCCACATATTCTTATATATTATTTTGGTTTGTGTGGGTGTGTGGTCGTTAAACATAGCAACATCCATGGGTACTTTGTTTAATTGATTTTGGGAGGTTGTTTGGCAGCAATTTTGTGGTGACGACTCGGGTATTGGCAGTAGAGAAAGGTTCGAAAATTGTTGGTTTGGGGTAATTTAGATCTTGATTATTCTTAGTGTTTTTCATTCCTGTACATAAGTATATTGTGTTAAACACTTAGAAACTATGGGGCTTTCGTTGAGACCACTAGAGGGTGAATATATGGGTGAGATATTTGAGTGCTTGTATCCCAATCTCTTTAGTAGTGGAACCCGCATATGAGCGGAAGACTGAACGTAGTTCATAAACTGTTGGCGTGAACCACTATAAATTCTTGTGTTGTTTATTGCTTTCACTTTAATCTCTTATTTGTGTTATGTGATTCTGATGTACTGAATATAACTATGGAAGGAGAAATTATTTTGGAACGTTTAATTTCCCAACATATTACTCTTTTAACATCCTGTACGAGTGTTAGAATTTGTGGATACAGTCTCAGAATCTCATACATAATCATTGTTAGCCATCATACTTATTATGGTAGAAAGTAGTAATTAACATAAGGATTTTCGAGAAAAAGCCACTACAGTTGCAGATGAAGTGTTTGTAAAAACAACAAAGAGAAGAGACCAAAAATGAGATGTATAAAATAAGGATTTGAAATTAACTAAATATTCTCGAGGTTACATCTCAAGACCAATTAGCAATCAAAAGACTAGTCCATCATGTATTATTACAAATCTGTTTTTTGATCTTTTTGATGTGGAATCCTTGACAATTACTCCAGTTTATGTAGGACAATATGAGCTCCATGTTGGGGCTGAATTGTTACACTAGAGGTTGGAGCGTGAGTATATGATGAAGAAAGTTCAAATGAGAAGCGTTGTAGGATTATTGTTAATGCCGTTTTGGCCTCAATCATGGCAAAGTTTTGTCCAATGCATATTCGAGGTCCCCAGCCAAATGGAATGAAAGCAGTTTGGTTATTTTTCGTTGCTTTAGAAACTCCCTCAGAAAATCTTTGTGGTTTGAATTCAAGGGCATCTTCACCCCATAGTTCACGATCATGTTGGATGAGAACTGTTGGTAACCCCAACATCACTCCAGCTGGTAAAGTCAATTGTCCAAGCCTTGTTTCCTTTTGAACAAGACGAACTATCATACCCACTGGTGGGTATAATCGAAGAACCTCGTTCAAAATCATAGTTACCTGTACCATAGCAAAACATCAATACTTAGCTTACACAACTATTAGATTTAATAACACCTCCTTGTCGCAAACACAGACTTTAGAACTTTACATTTAATAATAACTAATCCTTGTTCCAAACGTCCTCTAAAAGTTTAATGTGGATTATTTTACCTTACGAGAAGATTAATATTTAAGTTTAGTTGCATGATAAAACAAAGTAGAAAGTAAATATAAGAAAATCAAACTTACAATTTTTAGACGACTTAAACCATCAAAATCTGGCTCTTTGTTACCAAAGACTTGTAAAACCTCTGCTCTTGCTCGTTCTTGCCATTCCGAGTGTGAACTCAATAAAATCATAGTCCAAATTAGTAATGTAGCAGTAGTTTCTTCGCCAACAAAATAGAAAAGCTTGCATTCTGTAATCACATCTTCTATGCTCATTCCAACATCTTTGTTGTTTCCATGTTGTCGAATTTCGTTGAGATTAGATTCCATGAGAATTCCTAATAGATCATTGTGTACAGCTTCACCTGCCTCCATAGCCTTTTGCCTTTCATTTATAATACCTAATATCAAACTTTTTATCTCTTTATCTATCTTTTTCATTTTATTGTTTGACTTGGTGGGTAAAAACCTGCAGAGAATACCATTGACTTAGAGATGGTAATAGGAACCTTATCAATTGGCATGCAATCAAGGGACTATTTGACCATTCAGATTATGTTACTTGTCTTTACATTCAAACAATTGATTAAGTGAATATGGGTTTGACAGCGTTTTGACATATTTGTTTTTGAAAACTGTTTTCGAATTCTGTGATTTAAAGCTGAAATTTTTTTAAAACAATATTTTTATGTTTTTAGTGTTTTATGATTTTGAATTTGAAATTTTAAAATGCAGAATTACATTAAAAATAGATAAAAACTTTGATAAATATATTACTACATGTTATAAACACATTTCATTTTTTTTTAAATTAAAACATGTAAAATCTAAAATATTATAAATTATACGACGTTGTAAATGATAGTTATGCGAAAATTATAACAAAAATGTTAATAAATAAATTAATATTAGATTAGATTAAAAAATAAATATATAGTTGGTAACAACTACTAGTTTACAAATATATTGTTAAACACACGTTGAAATTTTTTTAAATTGAGATTCAATTTTCAAATCAGATATCAAACACATATCTGAAAACACTTTAAAACAAAGAAAATACAACTCTACTTTTCATTGAATCCCTTGTTTTCAGATTTTTATTTTCAAATCATCAACCAAACGCACCCTAAAGTATTTGTATGACTACATAATTTGTATAACTAATTAAATAATGATGAAAAATCTTTACGAAGTGAAAGCTAAATTTGTTATTCATCAGTGCTTGTATAAGCCTAAAAACCTTCAACGTTTTCAAGTGAAAAAAAAAACACTTTTGTAGAAACTTTGAGTTAGAAGAGTTTGTGTTTACCTCCATCCCTGGAATATAAATCCCTAATGTAGATTTAAGCACAAGAACACCTAGTTCTTCTTGTAGTTTGAAGATCCTTTTTCCCTTTTCATAGCTACTCCCGAATGCTGTTCGAGAAATAATATCAGCAGCCATATTTTGCAAATAAGGCATCACATCCAACTCGCACAATCCCTCGTTGGAGACCATTCTTTCCCATTTGTCAACCATCTCGTTACAACTGTGAGAGAATGCCGGTACCATATCCTATAAGCCAATTTAAGGATATGTATGAGTAATTAGGTTTCAATGAGTTTTATTCAATGTATGATCCAATGAGCTCAAATGTTTTTCTCATCTATTTTGGCTAGAATCCATCTTAACGAAACACCTTGCGATGTAAGGTCCTTGTTTGATAACCATTTTGTATTTATTTTCTTGGTACATTTTTTCACATGACAACACATAACCAAAACTTTTTTCAACCATTGAAAACTATGTCTTTTCTTTTTAGTTTTCAAAATTGGTTTAGATTTTGACTTTTTTTTTTTTTAAAGAAAGTAAATAGCATAATAAAGAAATACATCGAGTAAAACTTGAAAGTAATGTTTTCATATGTTTAATTGGTGAACTAATAAAAAGGAAAGGGATATACCTTCAACTTCTTCAAATGAAATGCAGGGTTGATTATTTTTCTGTGTTTAGCCCATTTTTCTCCTTCATAGCTTACAAGTCCATCAGCAACCAACTTAACAAGAGGATTTATACTTGGCTTTTGAATATCATTGATTAGCATATATGCTGTTTTAACCTGTTCTGCCTCCATGATGTGCACTCTTGGAATGGGGCCAATCCACATAAATGAATTTTTACCTGCACTCCCCAACCATTTGCATGTTTTACCACAAAAGTTTTTGGATTAGAAATCCAACAATAAATTTTTAGGATAATAATAAATGTCTTATCTACCGAACTATATTCTCATATTAGATTGGTTATTTTAGAATAAAGTTTTTTTCGACTTTAACAATTGCAAAATTGTTGATCGAATTAAAATTTTTAAGATGATAATAGATATCTTTATCTAATAAGCTATGTGCTTGAAATCGTGCATGTTAATACAGTTTGGAAAGTTTTTATTTTGTCTTTTCAAATGAATAAATAATTATTACGTTAGCATTGAATTTGAAGGAGAAACACTTTCTACATTGGACTTTGATATTTTCAATTGTAATAATATTTAAGAGCATGCATGTGGTTAACCCTCAAGTAGTTTAAAAATTAAGTATGTTTTATATATCAACATTTATAGATTCCATCTCAAAATCAATTGGTAATGAGAGGAGTAATCCATGTCTATTATAAGTCATTGTTAAATCCACTCTCTTTTCAACGTGGGATCGTTAACATTATACAAAGTAGAGTTATTAATGACATATATTTTAAATTCTAAGGGATCAAAGTGCTTGAAAAATATGCATGAGAGGAATGGTTTTATTGCTAAACAAACTATATGAGTGAAAATTTGAAACAAAAGTTACAAGGGTAAAATTTTTAAAAAGCTTCAACATTCACCGTCGAACTTTCAATTTTGTATCAAATAGGTACTCAATAGTAACCATTTTTTAGTTCACTTTTGTGTGATTTAACGATTAGGTTGATTTTGAACACTAATAAAGAAATGATAGATAAAATTTTAAAGTTTAGAAGAATATTTTTGAACTATAGATAACTTACCACGTTGGATAACTATTCTATTTTTTTATATTTTATTTTTAAAATGTTATGTTTGTTCCCTACAATTTTGTATAGAATATTTTTAGTATTTCTTGACAGGACATTTAAACTTTTAACCAAAATTATTTTAAAAACAATTACAAATTTTTAATTTTAAAAAATTGGCTTAGTCCTAAATCATTAAAGGAAAATAAATAATTACAGAAGTAATTTTCACGAGCCTATTTTTCAAAAAACATAGATTAGTTATTATAGAACAGAGTTAGTAAAAAATAAAGGCAGCAAGTAATACATGACAATTTGAGTATAACTCTAACGGTTGAAAACTAAATAACCATGTATAGAGAGGTGCAAATATATGATATACGACATGTGTGTTTGTTACCATAAATTTGGATGGTTTGATGAACGGAAGGAAGGACACGTGGAGCAATATGATTGGAGAAGTTCATGGGCTTCGAGTTGGCCCGATCATTCGCCGCGGATCTGTACTTGAGGTCTCCGTGGAGAATCCGGTAAGAATTTCCGGCGAAACCTTGATTTCTCAAGTACTTCTCTAATTTCTTCGGTCTCACCCAAATCCAGTCCACGACTCTCCATGCTCCTACCAGTAACCACAACCCAACTATTATCCAAACTGAAATCGTAGCTCCAACCCACGTTTCCATAGCGAGAGAAAGAGATGAATGGTGGAGAAGCGGAAATTATCTCTACTATTTATAACCACAGGAAAATATTGCAATTATTTTCCTCATGCTTCTTCTTTTCTAATTTTGTCAAAATTATGAATTTACTCTATAAATTTGATGGTTTTCAACTTTAAAAATTTTCAAACTAAGGATTGTTTTTATCGATGAGCAAGATAGGAACCTGAAACATTAGTTGAAACTGTGCTGAAGTTGAAATTTGAATTGACCTTTTTTTCCTAGGTTCAATAATTGTGGGGTGGGATCCAAGTTTTACCCTTCAAGAAATATAATTGGTACGCCTTATCCACAAACTATATTATTTCAATGGGCTGGTAACGGAAGATTACTTTTGTAGTAAAACGTGCTCCCTTGCTCTATCCATCTCATTATTTTGACTTGTTCAATATTATTATTTTACTCCGCTGACATATTTTCTTGTGGCATGTTATGTGCCAAATCGTTTTGTTGTTATATTACAATAAATGTGTAGATGAGAGTTGAATCTCCAACGTCTAAAGAGAACGAACAAGATGTTTTAATAGCAAGGAATCGTAATTGTGTACCAAATTGTTACTTGCTAGTTCACGTAAATTCACGTTAACAGTTAAGTAATGGTTTCACAGCCAGGAAACTTATGAAATTCAAAGTCTAAAATTAGGACATAATTGAAAAGTTCTAAAGTTTAGAAATCAAACTACATACCATCTTTTTTTTTCTCTCTCTAGAATAACGTAGATACAATCATTAAGCTTCATGAACAAAACAATTTAAACCATTTTATTTTTATTTCAAATAAAAATTTTTACTGGAATTTTTTCCATTTAATATTTTTCTTATATATTTTATGCTAAAATTTAAAAATATTGGTTTTCAATTTTCTTTCAACATCAAGTAAAAATCTGTTCCTGTCAAAAAAGGGGAAAAAAAAGTAAAAATCTGTTGAGCAATGTAAGAGCATGTTTTTAGGGTTGAGTTAAAAAGAAGCGTTTTTAGTCTAAATGGTTTAATTATAATAATTTTTTTTTGTAAAAATGGTTTAATAACAAATTATTTTAATATTTTGCTTCACATTTTTTAAGTGATTTTGAAAAGTTTCTTTTTTATTTTTTTTGGTTTTATAATAAAAAATAATTGTTTTATAAAAAAATGAAGTTATTTCATTTCATAAATACTGAATAAAAATTTAATTAAGTATATGACGTGAATATTAGCAAATAAAAAATTTAAAGGTAAATATATCAAATGCCTAATGAGTTAAATCCAATCTGAGCATAGTTTATAAAACGTGTATTACCCTTCCAAAATTGATATTTTGATCTTGATCTACCTTATAATTATTTCACTAAAAATGTTAAATATATATAAATATATATATATATATATATATTATTATTATTATTTTTACTTGGTTTCTTGGAGGACAAGTTGAAAACTTTGGATTGATTCTCACTAATTTTGTGGAAAATTCTCAAGTGGAAAAGTCTTTCAAAGTGTCTCAATACAAGTCATTGAATTTCAATTCAAAAGAGGCAAAATTAAAGTCCAACTATTTCCAACATATAGTTGAAATAATGAAAATGATATACATATATATAGATATATGCACATTTATTTATTTTATTTTTAACATATTAAACAATGTGTTGCTGTCTTAGCTTCCATTAACATTTATTTTTATTCTGCTTAAATGTTTCTATTATTTAATGTATTTTTTATGTGTAAAAAAAATAAAAAACAAAGTTCAAACCGGCCTAAATATTTTTTAAAAAATTAATGAAAAAGTAATATCAATATATGTTAATTTGAGCATATCTCAATTAGTTAAACACATATATCTGTAACCATAAAAATTATAAATTGGAATTATAAACTTATGGTTAATTGATTAATTAATTAATTTTAAATTATTCATTTTTGATTATTCTCGGATATATCGTTACTTTGATTTTTCGTAAACTTCTGTATTACCAAAGATTAGTGTTATTTCATGAAAAATCCAACCACACCCACACCCACATCTCGTTGATCTCAAAAAAAAAAAAAAAAAAAAAAGAAAGTAATGTCATATGCATTAAAGAAAATTAAGATGATTACAGAGTATGACATATTTCGTAAAGGAATAAATATGATAAATCTTTACCCTTTGAATGAAATTAAATGGTGGGACCCACCTCTTACGACGTAATCTTATTGCACCTATCAATTTCATTCTCATTTCTTATTCCGTGGACTCCAACCCACATATATATTATAATTAATTTACAACTTTTACCCTTCCTCTCTCGTCTATTAATTAGACCATACAAGTTTTAATTAATTTTTTTTATACTTTTATAATTTCTTCCCTATTTATACTTTAATTGATGTTATTTTATTATATAATATTATAAATTTATATTAATTAATATCAATAGACTTTTTTTTAAATATAAATTATTATTTTTAAATATTAGAATAATAATATGCTATATGGTTGTTCAAATAAAAATTTATTTTAATTGATATAATTTTATTTTAATTATTTATTATTTATTAATATTAAACAAATTGCTATAATAAAAAATATTTACTATCAATAATATAGTAATAAATTAAATTAAAATTTATTATTATTGTAATTAAAAAAGATTAGCAAAATAATGTATTTGTAATTTGTTAAAAAGAAGAAAGATGTATACTAGTAATTGTTATATATGTGATTCCTGATTCCAGACAATTTTAGTAAACAACATTGTTGAATCAGAAAATTGTCTAACTCACAAACTTCTGCTCAAATAGAGTGAGCTGAACCGTTCAGCTCCCGAAACCGGACCTGCAAAATAGAGTGCGCACTCCGATGCTAAAGTCAGTAAAAGTCCGAGCTTATCGAGAGAGAATCAGAATGTTCGCGTACCTTTAAATGAGGGAAATGATCCTATTTATAGGCAGGACCTCCAACAGCGTTCCCGACACAGCCTCAATGGCTCTTTAAGGTTACCATGACACGCAGCGTACTGTCGTGGAGTTTGTCGGAGGCGTGACCGAGTTGAGGAAAGCCAATCGAATCGCACATTCTTGTAAGAACGTAAGTCAAAGTGAACTTGTTCTGCTCGGCCACTTAACGGGTTCGACTCGACTGATTGGGTGAGCTGAGGTATGAATTCTTGGTCGTTATTTTTTGACTCACATAAGCCACGTGTAACAGTTTGCGCATCCACTCAATGCTTGCCACGTGTATGCTTAAATCAACCCCCAACATTGGCCCCTGCTGAACTGTGGCGTGATGTCGGCTCAGCTTAGCGTTGTGATTGGGTAAGATGCCGACCTGCCTATTCGTCATGAAAATCACGAGGAATTCGTAGATAGGGCTGACGTGTGGTGACGTCACTCACCATTGCTATTTTGGCGAGACTAGATCTTGGCCGTCATATTCAAAATGTACGGACGGCTGGGATCAGCTTTCCCTTTCCTATAAATAGGTAGCTTTGAAATTTCTCATTTCTTCTGCTTTTTCCTTGAGACACTCTTAAAACTCTCTCAACCTTCGGATCATCCTCAGTTCGGAATTTGTCCTAGGTCAGTCATCAGGGCTTTTTTTTAATGCTTTCTTTTTATTCTGTTGTATGGCGTCTTCTTCTGAGTCTGGGGAGGGCGCTATCCGAGCTTGCACTGGTCGCGAAGACAGTGCCTCGGTTTCTAGTATCCACCTTGACCTCTATCGGGCCAAGCTGATCTTAGACGAAGCCTCCCCTAGCGTAGTAACTTCAAACTTGGGCATAGTCGACGCTAGGACCGCCGAGCCGAACCCAAACATGACCTCCACTTCGGGCAGACCTAATATAGTTTCAGAGCCGCCTCCTTCAATTTGCAAGGAATCCAACCTGGTTGAACTTAGGGAAGAATACAGGATACCTGGTAACATCTTGATGAGATTGCCTTAAGTGGATGAGAGCCTAGATAATCCTCCCCGTGAGTGGGTCGGCTTTTATCCCCAAATGTTTGATCGTGGGAATCGGCTGCCTCTCCACCCCTTCATCCAGAGATTTCTTTCTGCCACCAACCTGGCCCCGGCCCAACTGGCACCCAATGGGTGGGCCACTCTCCTCGGACTGTGGTTTACCTGGTGGAGCTTCAACTCAGGCGATGAGAGCCACTTCCTCACCGTAGGTTAGTTTTTTGCTACCGACATAATAAAGCCCTACAAGGAACATCCGGGTCGATATTACATATCGGCTCGAAATTCTTTTGCAAAACCGTAGTATCCCCTTCGGCCAACAAACACTGGCGAGAGAAGTGGTTCCTCTTCTTGGGTTAGTGGCTCGCCACTAGGGAAGGTGAGTCGTTCTGCCAGGTTCATAGCGAATTCGAGGAATTAGGTATGTTTCACGTCAGCTAGGTCCCAGGATAAAAGTTTGCTTGTTTTCCTATTCAACTGTTCGTCTTCTTTTGACCCGAGCTAACTCAGTTTTTTTTCTTTCCTCTTTTTTTTTAAATGCAGCTGTCCCTCGTCCCGCACCTCGGCTCAGCTACCCTTCCATGGAGGTTAAAGAGCGCGTGGAGTGCTTTGGAAAAATCTGGTACGAGGGACTTTTGGACGAGGTCATGAATCTGCATCACTGTGGCTTTTCTCTTCTCGAATCGAGTCGAGCATCCAGACTTGACAAGATGGTGTCCAAGTTGTTCAACTCTTTAAGCAAGAAGCGCGCTGGGGATGCTCCAACCACTCAACGTGCTGAAAAGACGCCCAGGACCGAGGGAACCTCGGCTTAGGCGCCTCGAGCCTCAGCTCAGAAGGCACGCCGGTCAGACGAAGCCTCGTCTTGGTCTCCATCGGCTCCTATTACATTGACGTCAGAAGGGGAGGGCCCTGGGTCGGCTAAGAAGTACGACTTCGACTACCTGTTCAAGTTCAACTTCTCCCCGGACACCCTCCGGAAAGTGTTGTGGCGGCTGCTCGTAACTCCTCGACTCGATTGATAAAACATAACGAAGGGATCTTCCTAAAGAAGCCTGCAGATTACATGCAAGCCCCGATTGACCAGCTAGTAGATCTGCACTTCACGACGTGCTGTGTCGGATCTTTGGTGAGTGAGGAGCTTTCTGCTAGGAAAGTAAACTTGTCCCGAGAGCGCGAGGCTGTCAAGGCGATCGATGCTCTGAAGGCCGAGGTGGCTAAACTTAAAGCTGAGACGGCGGTTGAAGAGAAAGAGCGCACTATCCTAGAGAACCATCTAAGTCGAGCTCGCCTCACCATGAAGGATGCTGTGGCCAAGACGAAATTCAAACGGGGCAACCGCAGTGGTTAACCACCAGAAGAATTGGTCGACCTATGCTGACCTGGAGAACGCCATCAAGGTGATGCCTGAATTCAACGATGTGGTGAAGGGTCTAGCCAACAAAGGCTTTGACTTTGCCACAGAAGCCGTGAGGAAGTTGGCGCCTGAGCTCAACCTTACTTCAATATATCAGCAATACGAGGCTGAGTTAGATGCAGAGGATGATGAGGACGTCCTAGTAGCTGACCCAAACCCCGGAGCTTGAAGCGTCCCCACTACAACCATCCCTTTTGTCATCATATTTTTTTGTTTGATTTTGCCGAGCCGGAGCGATGTTGCTTCGACTTCGTTTTGTAATGGTTGAGGTACACACTCTCCGGCTTCATCTCTGAAAAATTAGTGAAACAATTGTTTTTTGTTCATCTTTTTGCTTTGCCCAACCTGTCTGAATCTTAAGTGCGTAGTAATAAAAAAAAACTTGCTTGTGGACATGCACTCTTATAATGATACTAATCGACTGAGGGAAGCGTGATCCGAGTCGTTCAGTGAGTTAATTCACTTCGAACTCTGATATCACTGTTGGGCCCCATTTAAGTTTAGCTCGGCTTTATTTTTAGGGCGAGGTAGACTTAGATAAAAAGTAGGTCGGTGTTTTTATTTATGAAGCATACAACTTAATTACACTTAGATTGTTTTACAATTACTGATAATAGATCCGCAAATGCTGAGCGTTCCAAGGGTGAGGTAGCTTGTTGCCGTTTAGATCGGCTATAATGTATGTGCCGGGCCGAACTATCTTTCGAACCTTGTACGGGACTGCCCAGTTTGGTTCCATCGCTCCCACATGCGTTAGTACTTTCTTGAGGACGAGGTCTCCTAGCCTGAACAAACGCATCTTGACTCTTGCATTGTAGTATCGAGCCATCTAGTTCTGGTACTCTGCTCGGCGAAGCTGCGCTTGGGTGCGTTTCTCCTCTAGGAGATCTAGGTTGAGCATGAGCGCCTCATCATTTGCTATTTTATTAAAGTTCTCAACTCTTAGCGTTGGTAGGTCGATCTCCACCGGTACCACTGCCTTCGAGCCAAACGCGAGGCTGAATAGGGTTTTCCCAGTTGATCCTCGGGCCGTGGTTCGGTATGACCAGAGGACCTCTGGAAGCTCATCGGCCTAGCGACCTTTCAGTGCCTCCAGCTTCGTCTTCAACCCTCGCTTTATGATTTTGTTGATGGCTTCAACCTGACCGTTGGCTTGGGGATGAGTAGGGGACGAGTTGAAGTGCCTGATGCCGAGGTCGCCACAAAATTTATTGAAACGAATGTTGTCGAACGATTTGCTGTTGTCAGTGATCAAAGCATATGGAATGCCAAACCGACAAACAATATTTTTTCAAACAAAGCTCATGATGTTCTGTTTGGTTATCTTCACCAGCAGCTCAGCTTTAACCCATTTGGTGAAGTAGTCAGTGGCTACAATCGCATGGTTTACCTAACCTTTGTCGGTTATGAGGGGTCTAATAAGGTCCAGGCCCTACTGAGTTGTGAGTCACTGAGGATGAGGAGGTGATTGACTCTCATTCCTCTCGCAACCCTCAGCTCAGCTATCAAGGCTTCGTACTCTGCCTTGTTATTCGATGCTCTGAAGCTAAACCGCAGTATGTATTCGAACCTTAGGTCGCTCGGTCTGCAGCAGCATACCTGCTCCGCAACCTTTGTCGTTGGAAGAACCATCGACGTAGAGGGTCCACTGGGCTCGGCCAATGGCCTCAGGCCTGTATGGGTCAGCTCAGCGATGAAATCAGCTGCCGCTTGTCCTTTTCATCGTCGTCCTTGGTTCGAAGCCGATGTCGTACTCACTAAGCTCGATGGCTCATTTCATGAGCCTTCTTGAGGTTTCAGGCTTGTGAAAATTTTGCCTCAGAGGAAAATTCGTCAGCACGGTCACGTGGTGTGCTTGGAAATAGGGTCGTAGTCAGCGAGCTGAAGTAACGAGTGCTAAGGCTAGCTTCTCGACACACGGGTACCGACTCTCTACATTGGTCAGGGATTTGCTGGTATAATACATGGGGTGCTGCTGACGCTACTCTTCCTTCAGGAGCACCGAGATGACGGCTTTTTCCGATACTGCTAAGTACATGATTAGCTTGTCGCTAGGGAGTGGCTTGACTAGTAACGGAGCTTAACCGAGGTCGTTTTTAAGTTGACCAAAGGCCGACTGGCATTCTGGAGTCCACTCGAATTTTTGTCTCTTCTTGAGCACCTTGAAAAATGGAAGGCATTTATCGATGGATCTCTAGACGAACCAGTTCAGCACGTCCGCTCGACCGTTGAGACATTGAAGTTGCTTCAAATTCTTGGGGGGCTCCATCTCCAACACTGCCCAAATCTTATCGGGATTAGCCTCGATACCCCTATGGTTGACCATGAAGCCGAGGAACTTTCTTGATGCGACACCGAAGGCACAATTCTCCAGGTTCAGCTTCATGCCATAGCGACGAAGGACGTCGAAAGTCTCAGTCAGGTCGGCTATATGTGAGCCGAGTTCTTTGCTTTTGACCAACATGTCATCCACGTAGACCTCCATATTCCTGTCGATCTACTTTGCGAACATCATGTTCACCATGCATTGATACGTGGCCCTAGAATTTTTTAACCCGAAGGGCATTACCTTATAGGAATAAAGCCCTTGGTCGATTACGAACGAGGTGTGCTCTTGATTGGGTACATGCATCTTAATTTGATTGTATCCTGAGTACGCATCCATAAAGTGAGTACTTCGTGGCCAACAGTAGCATCGACGAGCTGATCTATCTGAGTACTAGTACTACGTTAGATATCCACGCGGGGTAGTGAACTTCTTTTATAAAGTCAGCTCGTAAGAGCTTATCAACTTCCCTAGAAATTACAAGGCTATTCTCAGCGTCGATAGGCCGACGCTTTTGCTTTACAGGTCTAAAAGAGGGATCTATATTAAGCTTATGAACCATAATGTTCGGGTCGATCCCTGCCATGTCTTCATGCTACCATGCGCAGACGTCGGCATTTGCTTGCAAGAAAGTGATCAGCTCCGCCCTGGTTCTTGTCCCCAGCTTGGTGCCGATGCTGACCTTCTTGTCTGGACTCAGGAGTGGCACAAGCTCGAGTTCCTCGGCTGGAGTTCCCTGGGTCAGCTCATCCGGAGGGGAGACTTCTACCGTAATAGCCGCACATGTAGCGGAGCCTTTTAGGACTACTGCGTAGCACTCCCTTGATGTCTTCTGCTCACCTCGGATGGTGGATATCCCCGAGGCCGTGAGATATTTCATCATTTGGTGGTAAGTGGAGGAAACGGCCTTCAACTGATGTATGAATGGTTGGCCTATGATGCTGTTATAGGCCAAGGTCCTGTCGATCACTACAAACTTGGCAGTGACCGGAAGCGAGATGCATCCCTCAGCAGTTACCGATTCTCCTACGAAACCTACCGAAGGAGTAGGGCTTGGCTTCAACTGAGCTCGCTCCCATCCAAAGGTTTGAGTATACCAAGAAAGAGAGCACATTAGTGGAAGCTCCCCCATCAATGAGGACCCGCTTGACCATAACGTGGTCAATCAATGGAGCGATGACGAGGGCATCATTATGTGGTAAGTGTACACCTTCGGTATCCTACCCATCGAACAGGATCGACAAGGTCGACTCCTTTGAATATGAGGTGCAAACCTCATGCGCTGCTTCTCGGATCAAGGGCTCCGCTTCTGCCCAGGCTGTCATCTGCTGGGTCTTCCAGTGATGGTACTGATGACTGCAGGTCGATCCCTCGTGCGTCGAGGCGGCGACCGGGTTCTTTCCCTTTGGTCATCCTTATTTGATCTGGTTGGCTCGTCCTTACCGCGCGAGCCAACGTATTTCTTGAGGTATCCACGACGGATCAACTCCTCAATCTGATCTTTTAGAGCATAGCAAGCCGATGTGTCGTGGCCATGGTCTTTGTGAAACCGAAAATACTTCCTCTTGTATTTCTTCTTGTCAGGGACTCTGGTCTTCCTAGGTGGTAAAAGTAAATTCTCGAACCCACCCTCCTCCACAGCTGCTAAAATCTCAGCTATGGGTTTATTTGTAGGTGTATACTTATCGAATCGAGGTCCTTTTCTGAACTCGGATCGAGTATCCTCGCGGTGGTCGGACTTGTCTTCGGTTTGTCGACTCGAACTTCGATCATCGTCCCTCCGCCTTTGTGGCTTGTTATCTCGGCTTTGGTAGCACTTCCCTCTGTTGGCCTTCCATAGCTCGAGGGCTTCGATGTATCTTCATGCTCGAATGAGGAGCTCATTTAAGGAGGTAGTTGGATTGCTGTCCAGGTCGACCACTAGATTTCTGTCATTTAACCTGGTGGTGAAGTAGATGATCGCCATCTCATCCGTGCAGTTGACGACCTTCACATGCTCGTCCATGAACCGGGCTATGTAATCGATCAGAGGCTCCCGGTCTTGTTGCTTAATTGTGCCAAGGTGGGAGGTTGGCAGTTTCATCAGTTGACAAGCTGAGAACTGGTTGATGAACATCTTGCACAGCTGCTGGTAGCTACTAATCGACTTCGGCTTCAGCTGTCAATACCAAAGTCGAGCCGAACCCTCAAGGGCAGTCTGGAATGGGCGACATTTGATCGCATTGCTTGCTGCCAAAAAATTCATCTTTCCCTCAAATATCTCAACGTACGAGACTGGGTCACCCGACCCATCATACAGAGTCATCGTTAGAGCCTTGAACTTATGTGGGATTGGCTCGTCGAGAATTTCCTGGGAGAATGGTGGTTCCTCTCGCTCGGTAAAGTCAACTTGGTGTGGCGTCTTGTACTGTTTCTTGAGATCCTCGATCTCTTTCTGCATTTCTTCCTTCAGCTGGTCCATCTCAGACCTAATGCTGAGCGATCCCCAAGTCGAGGCGCAGTGGTCGTCCATCTCTTCGCTCCTTGCCCAGATGTGGTTTTTGAGGTCATTGGGACCGATTTTTCTATGCTGAAGGACTTCTCGATCGCTACGCCGCACCCGAAGCACACCCCTAAGGTCGTGTCTGCCCTTAGAAGCTTCCGGTTCACTTGGCAATATGACTCGGGGTCCCCCTCGCCCGGGGGGACGCCGGTCGTATCGGTCATCGCGACGGGTGTGCTCGCGGCGAGTAGGTGTCCTGCCGCGCAAGGGAGAAATATCTCCACACTTCGCTGCGGGCCCAAAGGCGGGGTCCCAATGAGGATGCCCCCAGTAGGTCGGAGTGGGGGGTCGATCCGGGCCCGAGGAATCTAGTCGGCTGACCCCTTCCCTTTCTTCGGATCCCGGCGAATCGTTGGGGTCGAATCCCCCTCACCTTTCTCCAGAGCAGCTAATTTGGCCTTCACCTCAGCAATGTCGGCGATGGCGTTTGCGACGATGGTCGGGTCAAGTAGTGGGTCGATGCTGTTGCCCAAACGGGCCCGAGTATATCCCCAATCCAGGACTAGGTCGACTCGTCGCTGGGCAGATGGAGTTGGAAGCAGTGGGAACTGATCCCCGCCCAAAGCCTGAACCTGGGGGTTTGGATTTGGCTAGAGATCCACCTGGACGACCTCAGCTCGCCCCACCCCTCTTTGGGCCCCATCTGGGACCCCATTCGTTGAAGTACGATTCCCTGCTTCTGGAAGCACTGGGAGACGATCCCGGGAGGTTCCAACGACCTGAGAATAGGTACGTCGAGAATACGTCCGACGAGCACGCTCACGATTGTCGGCAGGTACGGAGGTGTGAGATAGTTGAGAGCAGGTCGGGACTGCCATTGCTTAGTTTAGATGTTGGTAGGATATGACTTTAGAAATCAAATCTTCCCCACAAACAGTGCCAAATGTTGAATCAGAAAGTTGTCTAACTCAGCAAACTTCGGCTGAAACAGAGTGAGATGAACCGCGACCTTCTGAAACTAGACCTGCAAGACAAAGTGAGCACTCCGATGCTAAAGTCAGTAAAAGTCCAAGCTTATCGAGAGAGAATCAGAATGTTCGCGTACCTTTAGATGAGGGAAATGATCCTATTTATAGGCAGAACCTCCGACAGCGTTCCCAACACAGCCTCAACGGCTCTTTAAGGTGACCGTGAAACGCGACGTACTGTCATGGAGTTTGTCGGAGGTGTGACCGAGCTGAGGAAAGCCAATCGAATCGCACATTCTTGTAAGAACGTAAGTCAAAGTGAACTTGTCGACTCGACCACTTAACAGGCTCGGCTCGACCGATTGGGTGAGCCAAGGTATGAATACTTGGTTGTTATTTTTCGACTCACATAAGCCACGTGTAACAGTTTGCAAATCCACTCAATGCTTGCCACGTGTATGCTTAAATCAACCCCCAACAAACATCAAGAGAATTCTAATTATAATTCCATAAAATTATTCTCATTCATCCCTATTACGAGTAAGAAAACAGTGAGTAAAGCTTTATTTTTATATCTATTTAGTTTTTGAATTTTCAAAACTTGTGATTTAGCTTCTGAATCTTGTGAAACACTTTAATTTAATGTTAGTTTTCTATTAGCCAATGAGAGAGAGAAAAATAAATCTGATTTTGGACAATATATATAAAAATATATTTTTAATTTATTTGTTTTGATTTTTTTTTTATTACAACATGTGAGAGTGAGAATTCGAACTCACGATCTTTTAGTCGAAAATACATAATTAACTAGTGAACTATGTTCAGGTTGTTATTTATGTTGTTATTTATTTTTTTATTCTATTTGTGACATGTTTGGTTTTGAAAGAATTTTTTTGGGCTATCATAAATTAATCTGAATCTGTATAAAGATTTATATATTGAGAAATTGCAGTGGGTAGTAAAAAACTTTTATATATTTCAAAATATGTCACCTGTTTTTTAATTTTCAAATATAGCAAAAATTTTCACTTATATCAATAACATATGTATCAGATAGTCATATCAGTAATATATCAGTAATATATCAAACACTCACATCAGTAGTATATTAGATGTATATCACATACATATTGCACAGACACTCATATCGGTAATATATCAGATGTATATCACATAATATATTGCAAGTATATCAAACACTTATATCAGTAGTATATCAAATGCATATCACATACATATATTAATAGTCAGATATAATACAAATATATATCATTTGGGTAAAGTTTTTATTTTAAAATTAGACCTCCATTTTTCTTGTTAAAAAGTACTATATTTGGAAAAACTAAATATAATCACTGTTGTTCTAATTTTACTAAATATTTTGACCTTTATATTTACTTTTGTTTTGGACTATTATATTTATGATATCATTAATTTTACTTTGGGAACCATTTTTGCCTCTCAAATAAATGTGGATGTGATTGGTTCTTGTAAATTTCAAAGATGCATAAAGCAAAGAATAAGACATTTATTATTTTTTTTATTATAAATGTGCATGTGTTTTTCTTTGTAGAAGAAAATGGCACAAGGCCCCACAACTTGGAAAATTGAAGGTGACTTTGGTTGCCCTTTCACATTACATGATAGAGAGATTTTTTTTTGTTAGATTTTTCTTTTTTTTTAAAAAAAAATATATTACATTATAGGTGAGTTTGAAAACTATGGTTTATAAATTGTTTTAGTTTTTTTTTTTTAAGTAATTTAGTCTAAAATTTAAGTTCAACTATAATTTTTTTTTATTAAAATTCATTTTTCTCACCAGTATAATAACTAACGATAATTAATACCTATTCCTTTTCTTGTGGTCTGAAGTTCAAACTCCAATACGCCTAATTTATTATACTAAAAAAAATTGAAAGCGTTTGATTAATTTTATTAAATATAAGATAAAGAAATGAATTTTTATAAGCATAGCATTATTACTAGTTTCAAAAAAATTAAAAATAAAATAGAAAACAAAAAGAGACGAGGAAAGTTAAAGTTTCAAGTTGGGCTCCAAGAAATTGAGGCATCTTTTATTACCATTTCTATTTTTTAGTTTTTTAGTTTTTAGTTTTTAGTTTTTAGTTTTTTATTTTTGGAAAACAAAAATCATGTATATTTGATAATTGTTTTTTGTTTTTAAAAAACAGAAAACAAAACATATTTGGTAATTATTTTTAGTTTTCTATTTTTAAAAAAGTTGGAAAATTGAAAATATATATTGGAGAGATAAAATTTTATGTAGAGTTAGATGACAATGATATGAGGCAGCAATAAGAATGTTCTCTTCCATTATCGTGGTCGTAAAAATTTTTAGTCCTCCGTCACCACCTCGCTCTTTAGTTCGAGAATCGAGATCCAGGTTAAATTATCCTTAATTGGGGATGGGGATATTCGAGAGAAAAATTATTGTTTTATAATTAATTTTAATTGTTTTAGAATTTAAAAAATAAAAAAGTTTAATAAATATATATCAATTATTTTAGAATTATTATTTACTAGTATACATCACTAGCTTTAAAAAATATTTAATATTTTTTCATAGTTTAGTAAATATGTAAATAAAATATATATTAATTATTTAAAAAATGGAATTGGGGACTGCATCGAACCCAACCATGTGGGAATTTTTGTCATCCCTAAATTTGACATGAAAATACAAGTTTAAAGAAATGAAAAAAAAAATTGAAAGGGAAATTTTAGAGAGATAAAGAAAAAGATTTTAAAAAAAAGATATTGAAAGAAAAGTTAAAGACAAAAGAGAAAAATTTTAGAGAAAAAAGTAAAGAAAAAGATAAATTATAGCAAGAAACAACTTAGAGATAAAAACAAAATTCAAAATATATTTGTTCAATAAAATAAATAAATAGAAAGAGAAATAAAAGTTATAGTAAAATAAAATTAAAGGAGAAAAAGTAAGATATAATTTTGAGACGAAAAATAGGTTAGGAAGAGAAAGAAGAGTGATAAACAATGCAATTTTAGAGAAAGCAAAGTTCAATAAAATATTGATTTTTTAGAGAGAGAAATGAGAGTGATATGACATAGATATGAAAATTTTAGAGAGATAGAGAGAAATAATTATAAATATTTAAAATATTAAAATTTTAGAGAGCGAACAATTTTTTGCATTGATATTTATAAAGAAAAAAGTTTTAGAGTGAGAAAGAAAATTGTTAGGGGTAATTATATTAAATAAAAAAAATTTAGTATTAGAAAAAAAAATGAGATTTTAAAAAACAGAAAATTAAATATTGTATATATATATATATATATATATATTAAATTACGTAGAATTTTAAAATTGGTTTAAAGAAAAAACACAATTGGTTATCAAATCCCCGTATTTTTCAAAAACTAAAAACTAAAGACCCAATAAAGAAAAAGAAAATGGTTATTGCCCTTATGAAAATTTGTCTCACTATTTGGACTTTAAATATTGGACATAATTATCTTAGTTGAACATCAAGAGAGAATAATTGAAGATAATTCTTTTACATTTTTGATTGACATAAATAATTTGGAATATGTTTCAACATACGTGAGCTCCAAGTATGGGTCCAAGTAACATCAATTAAAGCCACTATTGTGTTGTTCAACAATTGGGATTTTTTCTGGGTCAAAGAAAAGACTATGATGCATGCATCTTTCTCGTGAGAGAGAAAATGAATTTAGTGCGGAAGTGATTTTGACCTGATTAAGATCACTTTTACTAATACCAAAATTATTTTCATTGAAAAATAAATTTTACCATGATTTGTCCTATTTTCAAAAGTATTGCCTTATCTCTCTAAATTTGATCCTCTTGATGGAACTAATTACAAAATGCTGATCCAAAAACTTTTCATCTTCTTTGAACAATTGAAGGTTGACCATGCTTTGTTTATTGTCATTCCTGAGGATCAATTTGATTCTACTCATCTCCTATTATTCTAGGCGTGACTATTGCGAAATTAACTGGCCTGAATAATTTCTCCTTCCACATAAAATATCCAACACAACCAAGAATATGCAAATTGGAACAGAAGCAGTAAAATCAAGTAAACGACACATCAAATTATACTAGTTCACCACTAAGGGCTACATCCAGTCTTCCACTCAGATGTGAGTAACTCACTAATATTGTTAAGGATTGGATACAATAACACCCCCTAAAATATCCCCTAGAGGTCTCAACAAAAGCCCCCTAGCTTCTAAGTATTTTACACAATTAATACTTAGGAACATGAATGAAAAACTTACAGAATCAAGATACAATTACCCGATAATATCGATCTTGATCAACCCTAAAGCTTTTGTCAATGCCCGAGCTGCTGCTGCCACTGATTTGCTGCCAAAAACCCTTTGAAAACGGCTGCAAATAACCTTTGATCGGTTGGTAAACCATAAAACCCGAAGGCTGTATATTTATAAACATCGAAACAGCGCCATGGCGCTACGGACGTAAAACTACGTTCGTGCACCAACTAGGACAACGTCGCGGCGCTGTCTTCTCAGCCCAAGTGGCCTGCAGCGACCTGCTTCCTTGTTTTCATCCCCGTTTCGACTTCGACATGTCCCAGCTCGATCCCGACTCATCCCTAGCTCGTTCCGACATTGTTTTGACTCCACCAATCCCACAAATCTCCCACTTGGAGACAAAGCAACAATTCTCTATCTCCCATTGTATCAACAGTGTCCCATCAACTTCTTGACACCCTCTGTTAAGGCACAGTTCTGACTGCTATATCAACGAACTGATCCACACTGCTCGGTCCTACCCAAGCTCTATCTGTGATTGCCCCGAGACCGAGCAATCCTACGTGGTCTTGTCTCCCATACGTTATAGACACTGCCATGTGCTCCCACTTGATCTAAGTGGTCCCCGTCTCTTCCTTTCTCGATCGAACCCAACGACATCTGAAGGAAGATTCCCCAGATGACTTGGTGTTCCCACCCAAGTCTGTTGCCTTTCTGGAGACATTACCATTGACTTAAGCACCAACTGTAGTATTTTCCCTCAATGCATTATCTCGCCTATGCGACTTCATCCGCTCGCTCATCTGTCTTACAACTGGGGTATTATTCCGACAGTCTATTGAACACCTCACTAAGCTATTCCTCCTTCCCTTTTCTTCTACTTCCCAGCTGTTTAGTTGAAATGATCGCAAATTCTTCTGATTTGTCCTGACTGTCAATGCTGCTGATTTTTTCGAGTATCGCCCTGAACCATCTGTAGCTACACTGTGCATCATCTATCTCTCAGATCCCTTGGCAACCTTAAACTCAGACACATAAACAGAAGATCTCTTGTGGCCTGTTGCCACAACCCTGGATTCCCTCTTGAGCTTCCAACAACCCCCACTAAACTCACTGCTGTAGCCATCATCATCGAGCTTCCCTGCGAATAACAAATTAAATCTAAAGCTAGGAATATACCTGACGCCTCGTAGCATCAACTCAGCCCTTCGCCTGTCTTCAAAAAAACATCTCCAATTCCTCTCACCTTGGAGATACTTATTGTTGCAGTTTAGAACCCTTTGTGCAAGTATACACAACCGTTGTACTAAGTGATAAAAAGATCGTATCCACAGGGATTGATAACTAAACACTCCAATATTTTACTTAAGAAAGTAAGCAAATTAACAAAAGATGTTTTGAACAAGAAAAACTAAAGGAACTCAAACAACATAGTGCATATATGATTTGCTAAGTACAAACAAGGCAGAAACAAGCAAAACCAAATCGGTTAAAGAAAAAATATGCAAACAAAAGGTTAACTACTGATATTTAAAAGGTAAGGGGGAAAAGTTTTTGTGACTTTTTCTGGGCTACTCTAACGATGCTGCAGCATTAACGATGTTGACATACTGGCCAAACAGACATGGAATCTTCCCAGATTTTCAGATATCTGCTATTCATGTTTTTAGACAAACTTGACAACATATATACTCAGTTTATAACCTTGCTAGGTGAGCTACTTATTCCTAAGTACCCACACTCTAAACTCAAGTAGATCTAGCACGAGTTGAAGCCAAATACATCCTATTATAATTTTCCAAGAGTTAATAAAAAGATATTCCAATATGTTGGCCAAGCACACTGAAAATAAAACGTTAAATACAACTTCAACTCAGTATATATATCATCATAAAGCCAAAGCAAAGTTTATAGCCCAAGAACAAGTTCAAACATCATCCCCCTTACAAATATACTTAGCTACTCAATGCCATACAAGAAAAGAGAAGAAGAAAATACAAAACCGATGCACTTAAGAGTACAGAAGAAGAAGAAAATGAAAAACGCAGCAACCCTTCTTTCTTTGTTGTCTTCTTCAACAGTTGATTGGGAGCTTTCTTGAGGTGAAAGTGAAGTGATGGGATTGAGAATGTTGGAGTGTTCTTGGAAGCAACCCCAATTGCAAGCTTTTATACCCCTCTTGATTTTAGGCAACACAAATGATAAAGTGGGCCCAACTCAAAATATCATGTATTTTTCCATTTTACTACAGTAATTTCTTGAGTAAAAGCTGTAAATGTCAACTTTGTCTGCCTTTTTAACTCTAATATTGCAGCATCAATAATGTTGTAGCAAAACATTCAAAATTATATCATTCTTCATAACTTTCATCATTATTATAAAAAATAAGGAGGATAGTGAATTTATAACATTCTTTGCACAAAATCACTGTAGATTCGGTGATGGTGTGGCTATCCTTATCTAATCTATATGAAGTTCTTGCACAAATAACTCTCTTTTGGAGAGTTATCAATAATCTCATTCCCCAACTTCACTGAGCCATAATCATCTACAGTAAGAGATAAGAACCAACGTCTATCTGATGCAACGTGCGCTGATGCTACAGTGTCTACAACCCACTGGTCTACAGATGTGTTCCTCTTAACACAAGCCAGAAACTCTTCAATCCGTTCTTCTTCTGTTACAAAATTTGCAGTATTGTTCCCCTTCTCAAAAACTTCTTTGAACTTCCTGCAAAAGCATTTAATGTGTCCCTTCTTGTGACAGTATTAACACTTCACTTCCCCACTAGAATTCCCACTACCCCTACTATATCTTTACTACTACTTCCCATTGTAATTTATCTTTGACTTCCCTTTGTTCTGAGCTACAAAAGCTGATTCAACCTCGTTCTCTACTCCTAAAGTAGATGCAGATATTTACCCTAATTTTCTTCAGGCTTCCTCTGATAAGGCGGCATCATAAATAGCTGAAAATTTCAATCTATTTTCCCCTAGCGAATACGACACCGTGGTCTTCATCGTCTCCCAAAAGTCAGGCAAAGACGTCAACAGCCTCATAGCTTTCACCTCCTCTTCAATCTTGACACCCATCCCTTTTTAATTTGTTCAGATATTGGTGAGCTCATTAATGTGGGAATTCATCGATCCTCCTCCTTGTGGATATTAAAATACTTCGTCCATAGAATTATTTTTGTATTGACAGAACGTTTTTCATACCTGTCTTGCAAGGCCTTCAACAATTCCTTCACTGTAGCCTCTTTCGCCACTAGACTACAAACCTTCATCGATAACGCCATTCTAATGTTTAATGGTATGCTCACCCATCTCATTCCAATCCTTATCTATAATCTCCACTGGTCTCTCCCCTAAAGTCTTGTGTATCTTCTTGCATATAAAAATATCTTTTACTTACATCTTCCAAAAGTTGAAATTCTCCCCGTTGAATGTAATCCCCTCCTTCAGGAGTTACACACTTGAGGAGAGGCAAGGAGAATCCTCGTCGGTACAATGCTCCATCTCGGAGTATGAACCGAACTGTTCTTCGTGCCATCTTCTTGTGTTCTTTTGAGTCTTGCGGTGGGTTTCCTTTAATGAATTCCACAATTGGATCCATCCATGAGGGTGTTGGTATGTCGATATCTATCATGTCCGGTTCCAGAATTGACGGGTTATCCAAGATTTCGACCGGGACCGATCACGCTAGATCGGTCTCGTATGCTGACGCCAATTTGGCTAAGGCATCTGCGTTTGAATTCTCTGATCTTGGAACTTGATTGACCTCGTAAATTTTGAACTGGGCGAGGTGCGATCTGACTTTACTTAAGTATTTCTCCATCTGGGAGTCTTTCGTTTGATACTCCTCCTTGATTTGATTTACCACCAATTGGGAGTCGCTGAAGACCTTGATGTGGGTTGCCCCCAATCCTTTGGCAAAGCGAAGTCCTGCCAGAAGCGCTTCATACTCGGCCTCGTTGTTTGAAGTCTGAAAGTTGAACCGCAGGGCATACTCGAACCGCATGCCACCTACTGCGAGCAAGAGGATTCCTGCTCCACACCCTCTCTCGTTGGAAGGTACATCTACGTAGATTGTCCATGGGAGGTCGATTCGGCGAACATAGATGGTGGAGTGAGCTCCGCGATGAAGTCTGCAACTGCTTGCCCCTTTAATGCAGTTCTGGGCTCGAACTGGATATCGTACTCGCTCAACTCCATTGCCCATTTCATCAAGCGTCCTGATGTTTTCGGCTTGTGGAAGATATTCTTCAGGGGCAAATTAGTAAGCACCACAATAGGGTGTGCTTGTAAATACGGCCTAAGTCTTCGGGCCGAGGTGACCAAAGCGAGGGCCAGCTTTTCCATTTGTGGATACCTGTTCTCGACCTCAGTCATGGCCTTACTTGTGTAATAAATTGGACTTTGGCGTACTCCTTCCTGCTTGATTAGGGCCGAGCTGACGATACTATCAGATACCGCCAGATATAAGTGGAGCTTGTCTCCCGACAAAGGCTTGGCGAGCAATGGTGCCGAGCAGAGATAGGTCTTCAATTGATCCAGGGCTTGCTCACACTCTGTCGTCCATTTAAATGGTCCCTTCTTTCTTAAAACTTTGAAGAAAGGAAGGCACTTATTAGTTGACCTCGCGACGAATCTATTTAGGGCTGCAATCCTTTCATTGAGGCATTGAAGCTGCTTAAGAGTTTTGGGTGCTTCCATCTCGAGCACGACCTTTATCTTCTCTGGGTTTACTTCGATTCCATGGCTGTTTACCATAAAGCCGAGGAACTTACCCGAGGACTCTCCAAAGGCAAACTTGGCTGGATTAAGCTTCATTTGATACCTCCTCAGATTCTCGAAGGTTTCGGTCAGATCGGAAAGATGCGACTTTGACTGCTTGCTCTTGACAAACATGTTGTCCACATACACTTCCATGTTCCGACCGATCTGCTTGGCGAACATCTTATTCACCATTCTTTGGTAGGTCGCACCCGCGTTCTTTAGGCCAAAGGGCACAACCCTATAGTGGTACAGACCTTGGTCTGTTATGAATGCGGTATGATCTTGGTCTGGCACATGCATTTTAATTTGGTTGTATCCTGAGTAGGCATCCATGAAGGTGAGCAGCTCGTGCCCGGCTGTTGCGTCTACGAGCTGGTCAATCCTCGGCAGTGGGAAGTAATCTTTTGGGCATGCCTTGTTTAAATTTGTAAAATCTACGCACATTCTCCATTTCCCGTTAGATTTTTTAACTAACACAACATTAGAGAGCCATTCAGGATACATAATTTCTTTTATATATTCAGCTTTCAAAAGTTTGTTTACTTCCTCAACAATTGCATCACTCCTCTCTTTATTTACAGGTCTTCTCTTTTGCTTTACAGGTAGGAATGATGGATCTATGTTGAGGCGATGCACCATGATCTTCGGATCTATGCCAGGCATGTCCTCGTAGGACCATGCAAAAACATCCGAGTTGGACCTGAGGAAGGTGATTAGTTCTTTCCTATCAGTGGCCCCTAGCTTCGTTCCTATGCTTACTTGTTTTTTTGGACTAAGCAAAGGAACAAGCTCGAGCTCCTCTGTTGGTGCAGAGTACTCCCTCTTGCCCTCTCTAGGTAGGTCGGCCTCTGACTCTTGTTCTTCAGCCCATTTGGTTTGTTTTTCGAGGGTGCATACTGATGACCCTTTGAGTGCTGAGGCATAACACTCCCTTGACGTCTTTTGCTCTCCTCGGACTGTGCTCACTCCAACAGGAGTTGAGTACTTCAAAATTTGGTGAAGCGTTGAGGGAATAGCCCGGAATGAGTGGATGATAGGTCTTCCAAAGATAGCATTGTAGGTCGACCTTCCGTTGATCACAACGAACTCGGCCATCTGCGTGACTTGTGTATTGTCTTGCCCAATTGTAACCGGCAAGTCAATACACCCTTCTGGGAAGACTGATTCTCCAGAAAATCCAACCAAGGGTGTTGAACTCTTCTTCAATTGTGTCTTGGTCCATCCCAGAGCAAGATATGTTGTAAGAGATAGAATATTGGCAGATGCACCCCCATCTACTAGTACTCTTCGGACCAGGACGTGATCGATGAGAGGGGCGATCACAAGTGCATCATTATGGGGCAAGTGGACCCCCTCCAGGTTAGAGTCATTGAAGGTGATGGAGTAGGTCGGTTTCTGCTCCCTAATGATGCACACCTCGCGCCTGGCTTTTCGAGCTAATTCTTTCCTTTTGTTTCCAGATTGGCCCCCGCTTGGGCCTCGAAAGATAGTACTAATGACCGCAGGTCGGTCATCCCGGCGAGGTGGCGTCCTTGAACGCTTCCTTTCATATTTTTTCTCTACCGAGTTGAACCTTGGTTTGCTAACAAATTTTTTGAAATAGCCATCTTGAATGAGGTCTTCAATCTGGCGTTTGAGTTCCCAGCAACTCGATGTATTATGGCCGTGGTCACGATGAAAACGACAGTAGTTATCTTTGTTGCGTTTTTCTGGGTCTCCTCGGAGCTTCTCAGGTTGCTTGAGGAGCTTCTCCATCCCAGTCTCTTCAATGTTTGTAAGTATTTATGAGATGGGGATTGTGGTTGGAGTATATCGTTCGTAAGGTTGGCCTCAGCTGAAACCGCTGTCCGACTTGCGATAATCTGTCCAGTTGTTGGAGGAGGATGACCCTTTGTCCTTGGACTTAGAATCAACCTTACTTTTGTCTTGGCCGGACTTCTTCTGGTCGATCTTCTTCTCTGACCGGCCAGTCTTGGTTCTGAGAAGCTCTTGCCCATCAATAACTTTTTTCGCCTTTTGCAAGACCTCGACGAAGGTAGCTGGAGCCTCCTCTCCAAGTTTTACAGTAAGGGTCTCATCGACCAAGCCGGTGAGAAAGTAACACATGGCCGAGTCATTGGAGCAGTACGCGACTTTCAGCTGCTCCTCCTAGAACCTTGTGACGTATTCTCTAAGTGTCTCACCCTCGATCTGTCTGATGGTGGCGAGGTGAGTCGCTGTTTTTCTGTCATAGTGCCGAGAAGAGAATTGACTAATAAATTCTTTCCTCAGTTGTGAGTAGGTCGAGATCGACCTAGCCGGCAATCTTCTGTACCACAAACGTGCGCTGCCGGTAAGCGCGATCTGGAAGGCGTGGCATTTTATGACGTCTGTTGCGGCTTGAAAATCCATGAGGCCTTCAAAAACCTCAACATAATCTTTTGGGTCCTTAGACCCATCGTATGGCTTCATAGTGAGAGTCTTGAACTTTGGAGGGATTGGAGCCTCCAAGATATTCGAGGTCAATGGCGATTCTCCCAAGTCGTCATCATCAAATGTGCTCTCTTTCACCTCGCACCTTGCTTTCAAGGCTTCAACTTGAGCATCAAATTTGCTCTTGAGCTGGTTGAACTTCTCCCTCATAATCATTCCTTCAGGAACTATTGGGTTATAAGAGGATTCGGCCTGCTGGTTGGAGTTCTTGTGCGAGCATGCTGGAGTTCGTCCACCTCGGTGGGACGAGCTTCTCTTTCTATTAAGATGGCCACGAAGATCGTTCTTTTGGTGACTATACTCCACATTTTCATCGCCTTCGGGGTACTCTTCGTCGATTGGGTCGAGGTGAAGATCCCCTTGTTCGTGCACTTTTTCATGCACCATTTGGTCTTCAAATCGAGACCTGGTACCAGGAGCTTGTACCATTTCATTATACATCTCTTCCATGGTGCGCATCTGGGCGCGCATTGCCTCCTTTTCTTTTTGGAGGGCATCAAAATTCTCCTTAGTAGGAGCTGGGGCAGTCCTTCTAGAGGCACCACCTTGGCGATGGTTGGCCTTAGTTGGTTTAGGATGTGCTGATGGCAGAACAGGTGTGGTGATGCGTGCCGACCTACGGAGCTGTTCAGTCCCTAGGCCTTCCTGAATTTGATCTTCTGCCACTTTCGCCTCGACCTCTCTCTGGAGGCCACTGTTAACAGCCAGAGCTCTTCGGTCTGCTGTATTGGTTGAGTTTGCCGGTTGAATTTGACACGGACAACAAAACTACCAGGTGTCACTTCCTAAATCACATGACCAATTTGTTCTTTGACCTTTTTTCAATCAAGGTAGGAAAAAAAAGGTACGGGGCCTATGATGCTAGAAGGGAAGAATATGTTGTGGGAAAATAGTTGCACTATCAGATGATTAATGGTAAATCTGTAATGGACAAAGTTCATGAATGCGAAAGTTTAGTTATTGATATTCTTATCAAAAACATGAAAATGTGTTATGTTCTGCACCTAATGTTCAGCTTAAAAATTCCCACCAACGGGAATAATTATAAAATCCAAAAAAAAATCTGACATTTCAAGAGTTAATTAGTCATATGAGGACTGAGTAGGCTAATCTAACGAAAGATTTAAGTAAAATTATGTTTCTTCAATTTATGTTAATAGAAAATTTAGTTGAAGATGTTGCTCCTGAAGACAGATAAAAAACAAAGGAAAGAAATTCTAAAAAACTAGGCAGACAACCAGAAAAGTTTTATCCATTGAAGGGAGGCCATGGTAAAATTCAGAAAAATAAATTATCCTATTTCTACTATGGAAAGCTAGGTCATAAGATATATCAATGGAACCCGAGGCAGGATGAGAAACTAAATCGTAAACCAAACAAACAATATGCCCGATCGGCCAATGTAGTTAAAAATAAAGAGATCATTGCCGCTATAGTGGTAGAGGCAAACTCGCTAGAAAACAAAGTTGATTGACTACTTGATATAGGTGTCACCAAATATTTTTGCTCTAACAAGGACCTGTTCCAAGAATTACATGGGGCAGCTGATGGTGATTGTGTTTTCATGCGCAATTCTACCAACGCTAGAGTTCTTGGTAAGGGAAACTTTTCCTTTTCTTGAAATTAAACTTACCTTTCGAAAAACTTTAGCTTTAAATGATGTGTTGTATGTCCCTCCCTCTGTAGGAGCTTGGTTTCTGGTAGTTTACTTTATAAAGTTGGCTTAAAAATTGTCTCGAGCCTAACAAAGTGATTTTAGCCAGAAATGATAATTGTGCGAGCAAAGGGTATTTGTCTGATGGACTTATACACAATTTTATTTGTTAAATACAAAAGATGAGGCTGCTCACATGTTTTTAAAAGTTAAAGCTATAGAAAATCAATTGGATAAAAGGATTAAAAGGCTTAGATCTCATCGAGCTGAAAAATATTGTACTAACTTCCTTGAGGAATTTTGTGATGAAAATATTGTATTATTCATCAGACTAGTGCTTGTTATGCACCTCATAAAATGGCATAACTGAATGGAAAAAATAGAACTCTGAAAAATGATAAATGATACATTATTCAATTTTATAATGTCTGATAATATGTGGGGAAGCTTTTTTATCTGCATGCTATGCTCTTAGTAGGGTTCCTCACAAAATATGGATGAAACTCCCTATAAACTGTGGAAGGATTTTGTACCTAACTTGAACTATTCAAAGATTTTCAGTATATTGGCTAAAGTTGCATTATCCAAACTTTAGGAAATCCAATATTAGACGTAAAATTTTTTATCTCAAAATAGTTGGTGCCTACAGATTCATGTGCTGAAATGATAACTCAAATTATGAATCTAAAGATGCTGAATCTTTCGAACTTGTATTTCCTCCCATTAAAAATGTTGATGTGTTAGAATTCTAATAATATGAGGTTACACATGCAAGCATTTGATGTGATTTTTTCTATTTAATTAGACCGGAAGAAGTGATCTAATTATGTGTAAGTTTTGATTTAATTGAGTAATTATAAAACAAACATGAGTAAAATGTATAGATACCATAAAATAATTTCCAATTTGATGAGGGGTCAAATTGAAAATATCACAACCATGTAATCTACCAGGAGTAAAGCCTTATGTTTGTTTAAGTTCTTTATATTTGTTTCAATATGAATTTAGATATTTCATAAATTGAATTTTTAAGGTGCTATTTTATGGTACATTTGGTTACATTATATTGGAATATGAAACTTATGCATTAAATTTGTATTTTGTTTAATCAACATATATTTTAATTTGGAGATTCATAAATTCAAATTTTAGTCGATTTAATTTTATGGTTAGTAAATATTGTATTAAACATATGAATTGAATAATTGAAATTCGATATCGCCAAAGTGACCGTGGAGATTATTCATGATTTTTTTTTTTAGAAAGAAATTCATGAAAGTGTTTAATATTTGCATGAATTACAAACATTGTTTTTTGTGGTGATAAATATATGTAATTATAAGGCTTCTGGTATGTGAATAATAAATTGATCCAAAGAGAGGTTTGTTATTTTGACGTGTATTTATTGTTAATATTTGATCATACACTAAGATTATTACTTACAATCAACATTATTGTCCAAAGACTTGGTGTTGATTTTGTGTAGGTATCTTGTGAAGGGATTAACCATTACTTGACTTTTATGATTATTATGGTTAATTGTTCTATATTGACCATTACTAATGTGAGCATTATCATATGTTTAAATTTATTTTCTTAACAGAAAATGTTGTTAGAATATCCGCTAGCCTCAACAATATACGTATTTTTAATGGTTCAAACTTCAAAGATTGGAAAGAAAACATTCATATAATTTGAGGCTGCATGGATCTAGACCTTGTACTTAGGATAGAGCAACCTCCTCCTCTTTCAGTCGAGAGTTCTCCTAATGAAAGGAGATTTCTTGAGAAGTGGGATCACTCAAACCGCATATGTCTAATGATCATAAAGCGCGGCATTCTATATGCATTTAGGGGGGTGCGATATTCGAAGGGATAACTAATGCCAAAGATTTCCTTGCTGAAATAGAAAAATGTTTTGCCAAAAACGATAAGGTTGAAACGATCATGCTCTTGCAACGCTTATGAAATATAAGGGCAAAGGAAATATTAGGGTGTACATTATGGAAATGTCTCATATGACATCAAAACTAAAAGCACTTCAACTCGACCTATCTGATGGTTTGTTAGTGCATCTAGTTTTGATATCTCTTCCTACACACTTTAATCAATTTAAGGTCAGTTATAACTGTCAAAAGGATGAATGGACTCTCAATGAGTTGATTTCTTATTGCGTACAAGAGGAAGAGAGATTAAAGCAATAAAATATAGAAAGTGCTCACATAGCAAGCAGCTCCATGGAAAAAGCCAAAAGGAAAAAGA
The DNA here is from genome assembly GCF_013281855.1 of Momordica charantia. NCBI lineage: Eukaryota > Viridiplantae > Streptophyta > Magnoliopsida > Cucurbitales > Cucurbitaceae > Momordica > Momordica charantia. The sequence goes on along the minus strand of NW_028275159.1, from coordinate 12,292,996 downwards.
AATATGAAGCTACTAAGGGTCCAGCTCCTAAAAACAAACAACAACAAGATATCAAAGGTTGTTTATTTTGTGGGAAACCTGGACATTCAAATAAATGTACCAAGTATCATGCTTTGCGTAAAAAGAAGGATGCATCTATAACTTTGGTCTGTGTTGAAGTAAATCTAACTTCACTACCTAGAAACACATGGTGTGGTTAGACTCTAGTGCAACTACTTACATTAGTGTTTCTATGCGGGGTTGCCTGAATTATTGAAAGCTAACTGATGTTGAAAGACACATCTTCGTGGGTGATGGAAAGCCGGTAGCAGTAGAGGCAATGAGGCATTTTAGATTATTATTATCTACTGGTTTTTATTTGGATTTGAAAATTACTTTTGTTGTTCCATCTTTTAGATGGAATTTGGTTTCAGTTTCCTTGTTGGACAAATTTGGTTTTCTTTGTTCCTTTAGGAACACTATGTTTACTTTGTCTTTAAATTCAAATAGTGTTGAAACTGCTTATCTTAATACACTTGATGATATATATATGCTTGTATAACTGCATCCTATATAATGAATCATCAAATTTGGAATCATGTGGTTCAACATGCAAAAGAAGTTCAGAAAATTCGTCATTTTTGTGGCACAAACATTTGGGACACATTTCAAAATCTAGAGTTGAACTCGTTGTGTCTGATGGTATTTTATCGTCCATTGACTTTACAGAATTTGAAATTTGTATTAATTATATCAAGAGAAAACATACAAAAATAAAAAATTTAGGTTCCAATAGAGCTACAGATGTCTTAGAATTAATTCATACTCATATTGTGGGTCATTTCATACGGCTCAATAAAATGGTCAACAATACTTGATACCATTCATACACGATTACTCTAGATATAAGTACCTATTCTTAATTCATGATAAATCACAATCTTTAGACACGTTCAAAACATTTAACGCTGAAGTTGAGAAACAACTTAGCAAATCAATCAAGAGCGTTGATCAAATCGTGGTGGTGAATACTACGGTAGATATGATGTTTCAGTGGACCGTTTGCTCGGTACTTGGAGGAATGTAGAATTGTCCTATAGTAAAACTTACCAGGTTCTCCTAGTATGAACAGTGTAAATGAAAGCGAAATCGTAATCCTAAGGATATTGTAAGGAGTAATGGTTAGTTATTCTACCTTACCAGAGTTACTCTGGGGAAAAGCACTCAAAACAACATATTATATTTTTAATATAGTACCAACTAAAGTAGTTGCTAAGACGCCTTATGAGCTTAATTTGGACTGGAAAGAAACTTAGTCTAAAACATTTTCATGTTTTGGGATGTCCAACTGAGGCTAGGCCTTGCAAGCCACATGAAAAGAAACTGGAATCCAGAACAATTAGCTGCTAATTTATTGGCTAGGCTGAGCGATCAAATGGTATAAATTTTATGATCCCACACTTAAGAAAATTTTTGAAACGGGAACTGCATTTTGTAAGGATGTTGAGTTTGGGGGGAGAAATAAAGTTAAAGACATTGCTTTTTCTGAGGAGAAATCGATTATCATTAATCCTACTTCTGCTTTCGATAGTGTACAGATTTCAATACCTGTCACTGAAGAAGAAGCATATCAGGATCCTCATCCAAACAATGTTGAAAAACCCTTATTCATAATGAATTGATTGTTCTTCAAGAACAAATTCAACAACCTCAATAACAAATATCGTTAAGACGGTCCATTAGAGAAAGGAGAAGGGTTTACCAGATGATTTCATTGTCTTTCTCCAAAACATGAAGATACTAGTGGAATGAGGGAAAGGTGATACAGTCAACTTTTGTCCAGCCACGCAGGATTTAAATTCTCAAAAGTGGATCGAACCCATGAATGGAGAGTATAAATCTATGGAAGACAATAAAGTTTGGGAACTTGTCCCATTCCCAGAAGGTGTAAAACCTATTGATTGTAAGTGGATTTTCAAAACCAAAATGGATGCAAAAGGCAATGTGGAAAGATATAAAACACATCTTGTAGGTAAAGGTTTTACTCAAAATGAAGGAATTGATTATAAAGAGACTTTCTCTCTATTTTCATCGAAAGACTCTTTTAGGACAATCATGACACTTGTTGTAAGTTTTAATCTTGAGCTCCATCAAATGGATGTTAAGGCAGAGTTTCTCAATGGTGATATTAATGAGACAATTTATATGGTACAACTAGAAAATTTTGTATTTTGAGACCCAAAGGACATGGTCTGCAAATTAACAAAATCCATTTATAGGCTTAAACAAGTTTCCCGTTAGTGGTATTACAAATTTCATCAAATAATTATCTCATTTTTGGTTTTAAGATTAGTATTGTTGATCATTGTGTATATCACTAGTTCAATATGAGTAAGTATATATTTCTAGTTTTGTATGTCGATGACATACCACTTGCCACTAATGGTATAAGTATGCTTCATGACACCCAGAAAGTTTTATCTAAGCATTTTGAAATGAAAGATCTTGGTGATGCTTCTTGTAGAAACTAAGGTTTGAGAGAATCAGGTGTATGTATTATTATTATTAAAGTATATATATATAGACAAATATACAAGGTTGACCTAATCCTATAAGAAGAAGGTAAGTGACAAATTAATAATATTAATACAAGAGATTATAAAAATATACTAATATATATACTCTAACATTCCCCCTAAAGTTGGTTCATATATGTTAATCATGCCCAGCTTGTAGAGAGGCAATCTATTCGTGCTCCATTAAATACTTTAGTAAACATATCTCCTAACTGCTCTTCAGTCTTTATATATCTTGTGGCCACTAATCCTAGACAAACTAAAGCATTTCTTACGTTTCCAAGAAACTAAATTACCTCCGACAAATATACAATATCCTGAGGTTGATATTCTATCTTCCTTAGAACCTGCCCAATCAGCACCTGAAAAACATTCAATACTAAGATGACCATGATATTTATATAACAAACCACGTCCAGGAGCACCTTTCAAATAACATAGAATATATTTCAATGCAGCCTAATGGTCAGTCGTAGGAGAACTCATAAACTGACTCATAATACTGATTGGATAAGCTATGTCTGGCCTCGTAACTGTAAGGTAATTCAGCTTCCCTACTAACCTCCTATACTTCTCAGGATCTTTCAACAACTTCCCTTCCTTTGTAAGTTGTAAATTAGGTATCATTGGGGTACTACGTGGCTTGGTAGCTAACTTTCCTGTTACAGTTAACATGTCAAGTACATATTTTCTCTATGATAAGAGAATCCTCTTCTTGCTCCTTATTACCTCAATTCTTAAGAAGTATTTCAGCATTCCCAAATCCTTGGTATGGAATTGACTATGAAGAAAAATTTTGAGTGATAAGATACCTGATGAATCATTACCAGTAATCACAATTTCATCAACATAAACAACTAGTAAGATAACACAAAACTCAGATTGTTTATAGAAGACAGAATGGTCCGACTTACTCTTCTTCATTCCAAAGTCCTCAATCACCTGACTGAATTTTCCAAATCATGCTCGTGGACTTTGTTTCAACCCAATATAAGGATTTCCGAAGACGACATACCTTTCCATTCTCCCCCTGAGCAACAAAACCTGGTGGTTGCTCCATATACACTTCTTCTTGAAGATCACCATGGAGGAATGTATTTTTAATATCAAGCTGATGTAAGGACCAATGGTGAATAGATGCCATGGAAATGAATAACCAACCTAACATAAGCAAATTTATCAACCAAAGAAAAAGTATTAGAATAATCAATTCCATAAGTCTGTGCATATCTTTTTACAATAAAACGAGCTTTCAAACGGGTAATTTGATCCATCAGGATGAACTTTAACAGCAAACAATAATTTACAATCGATAGGTGTCTTTCCTGCAGGAAGAAACATTAAATCCCAAGTACCATTGTCATCTGAGGCAGTCATCTCCTCCAACATAGCAGCCCGCCAACCAGGATGAGACAAAACTTCATGAACAGTTTTAGGAACAGATATTGATTCAAGGGATGCAAGAAACGAATAAGTAGGTGAGGACAAATGGTTATATGAAACAAAAGAAGAAACACGATAAGTACACTTACGCTTACCTTTTCGAAGAGCAATATAAAGGTCATCACTCCTTCCTGGATCCACGGACGAAGAAGCTTCTGGTATAGGGTACGAGTCCGTAGGAGGTTGCTGGCGAGAATAAACTTTAGTAATAGTTGGGAGAGGAGGATCGAGCACAGATGGAGATGTATTGCAAGGAAGCACTTCACTAGAAGTACAATGAAATAGACAAGAAAGTCATCATCTTCCTATGAACGCTCTCCCTGACTGGTATTCAAGGATGATGAAAAAGAAGTATCTTCAAAGAATGTAACGTCAGGAGAGACAAGATATCTATTGAGATCGGGACAATAACATCGATACCCTTTTATAACACGAGAATAACCAAGGAAAATGCATTTCAATAATTTGGGGTCCAATTTGGTGAGCTGAGGACGAACATCCCAAACAAAACAAGTGCAGCCAAATATTTTAGGTTTAATAGGAAATAAAGGTTGCGTAGTACAAAGAGTACGATAAGCTCACCCTTAAGAACCGATGAAAGCATGCGATTAATCAAGAAACAAGCGGTCTAAAAAGCATCGGTCCAAAAGTACTTTGGAACATGCATTTGAAACATTAAGGTCCTTGCTATTTCGAGAAGATGTCTATTTTTCCTTTCTGCAACTCCATTTTGAGACGGAGTATCGACACACGAGGATTGGTGAAGAATACCATATTCACTCAAATAGGAGCCAAAAGCACCAGAAAAATATTCTTTAGCATTATCACTTCGTAAAACTTCAAGAGAGCCACCAAATTGAGTTTGAACTTCAACATGAAAGTTACGAAAATGAGAAAGTAATTCAGAACGATGTTTCATATAACCAAGTTACACGAGAAAAATCATCGACAAAGATAACAAAATACCAAAACCCACATTTGGACTCAATAGGACAAGGACCCCAAACATCATAATGAAATAATTCAAAAAGAGTAGTAGCTCGTTTATTGACTCTAGGATACAAACTGAGATGATAAAACTTAGGAAATTGACATGACTCACAATCTAAAGAATGCAAACTATGAAATTGAGGACGCACGGAGAGAGATGGATGACCCAAATGACAATGTTCTTCGAAATGAGATGGTATTCGAGTGCAAATAGTAGCTGTAGGTATTTGTGTATCAAACGTGTAGAGGCCATTGGATTCACGCCTTTTACCAATAGTCTTCTTCGTGGTAAGATCCTGAAATAAGCAATTACGAAGGAAGAATAAGACACAACAATTGAGATCACGAGTGAGTTTACTAACAGAGATCAAATTAAAAGAAAATTGTGGTAAACTTAAGATAGAGGTTAATGAAAGAGATTTGGAAAGATGAACTGTGCCAGAGCCAAGAACATGAGAAGTGGTACCATCTGCTATGGTAACATTAGGCAAAGATGCAGTGGGGAAAATTAGCAAATAAGTTAGGTTACCTGACATATGATTTGTCGCACCAGAGTCAACGACCCATTTTGACGCGGAGGAAATAAAACATTTACTGGTGTTACCTGACTCAGCGTCGTAATCGGATTAGAGGACGATGTTGTCAATAACTTTTGATACTATTGGAACTTAGCAAAATCTTCCACAGGAATCGTAACTAACTTGCTAGCATCATCAAGAGTAGCTGCAACATGTGTAGACGATGTTTTCTAACCTTTATTCAACAGCTTTCTACATTCTTGCTTTGTATGACTAGGCTTATGACAATAGTTGTTTATAATGATATCTCCTGAATTTGATCTTGGAGCACTAGAATTCCATCGTTGAGCATTTGAAGTTGTGGAATTCCCTTGGTAGGTATTACCTCGGTATACATTTGTACTACGTCCAACCAGAGCACTATTAGACTGAGATGACAGGACGAGTTGTAACTTCTCAACGTGAAGTAGTCGAGTGTATGCCTCCTCTAAAGCTCGAATTCTAGAATAAGAGAGTAATTGGTCTTTAGCCACATCAAATCTAGGTGGAAGACAAAACAAAAAACTAATAACTGCTAGTTGTTCGCATTGGGCAAGCCAAACTTTTGCATCATTACTATCTGGGAGTAATCCATCAAACTCTGCATAAATTCTTTTGTGTTTCATAAAGTAATTTGTAAGCGATTGGTCACAAAACTCAGGTTGGTAGAAGCGCTTAAAGATTTCAAATATTCGACTAACATTTCCTCTTCCAGAATAAAGGAATTCTAAGTATTTAAGCAACTATTTAATAGACTCACACTCGTTGACCATGGCAATAATGTCACCTTTGATCGAATTCTTGATCTGCAGAACCAGTCAAGCGTCATCCCGCAACCAAGCTTTCTTGCTCTCATCCTTAGGAGGATTTTTAGTTATGTCATCATCCATATCAATACTTCGCAAAAAAGACGAACATTGATTTTCCATGAAGAATAGTATCCATTCAACTTATGTTCTGTGATTTTCGATACGATTAATTTCTTCTCAACCATAACAAACAAACGAAAATATTTGAACAAAACGAAAAAACCAGACCAAACCAACCGAACAGAACCAAACAAAACAGATGAATTGAACTACTTGAACCAGACCACTTGAATAGAACCAACTAAACCCGGTCACACGAACCAAACCGAAACCGCTTCAGGTGTTTTCTAAAACCAGAAACCCTAGCAAGACAGAAACGACAACAAAGACTCCACGATAAATGGCGAACGATGGCAACTCGCATCGGCTGACAGTGAAGTGCGGTGACTGACGGCGAAAGGGCAGCGGCGGACGGCGACGTGCGGTGAAGGGCAGCGACGGGAAATGAAAGAGAAATCAGCCATGGCAAATCCCGAACTCCAATCTCGACGCAACAGTAGCAGATGATGGAGGCAACGACGAACGACGACGGTGATAGTGGCAGCGAACGACGGAAGGGTCTCTTTCGAGATAAGGGTTTGGAGTCGCCACCAATCATCTACGATGTGTGATTGGTCACCTATTTAAAAAACTTCGTCTATGAAAACAGATTTTTTTGGTTCAGGAGCCGATTGAGCGTAAGGAAGGTGTTAGCACCCTACAACACTCATTCGAGAATGGTACCATATTTTGTCAAAAATTATCCTATTATTTTTATTTGGTGCAAAAAATAATTTTGTATTTTGATTGAAATTTCCCACGTTATATTAATTCACACTTTGTTATAACATATGAATTAATAGGTACGAGTGACATTAAGGCCATTAGAAAAACAAAAGTTTTATTTATAGGAAAAAAAAACTTATGTACATAACCAAATTTATTTATAAAATATCTTATTCAAAATTTTCAAAACTTAAATAACAAATCTTTGAAAAACAAAGTTTTACAGATTTGAGATTCATTTATTTTAAAACAAAAGTTTTCTTTTGAATCTTTTATTTATTTTCCTAAAAACTTGAATTTTATAACTTTCTTAAAAAGATTTTTTTTTCTTTTACACTCAGTTTTTATTAATTCAAAGAAATTTATTTTAAATCCATTTACAAAATATTTACTCTTTTTCCAAAAGAAATTTACTTTAAAAAAGGTTATTTGAAAACAAATTCCTTTTTGAAAAAAAAAATCTTTTATTTATTTTGCATTAAAAAAATATGGTTTAAAACAAAATATTTCCTTTTCTAGAATCAACTTTTATTTACCAAAAAGAAAAAAAAAACTCTTCTTATAAAAGAAGAAAATTATTTATCAAAATCATTTACTATTTTCCAAAAACATATTTAAAACATATTTTAAAAGGTTTTGTTATATTTTGAAAAGTTTGTTTGTTTAAAACAAATCTTTTTATTTTTTTTTAATAAAACAATTTTGTTAAAAAAAAAAAAGAGAGAAGTATCTTGTAGGATACTTTAAACCTTTTTTTTTCAAGAAAACATTGAAACGCATTGTACCATCTACCACCAAAACGTGAAGTTAGCGTCAATCTGTGTGTCTTGCTTTATCGGAGTTTTGCTTTGTTGTGGAGGTCACCGAGGCTTCACATGGGTAGGTCGTGTGTGCGAGCCGGTCTTGCAAAGTTGCTGCTGGGATGGGTTACTGGAGTTTATTGTAAAGAGAAAAAGAAGGAGTGGTGAGAGGTAGAAGATGAAGAAGAAGGTGACCCTTTTTGAGGTAGAGGAATAAAACTGAGTGTTTCTAAGGGGCTAGTACTTTCTCCTTCTCTGTGTGTCATGTCTTGTGTATTTCCTCGCCATTAAATACTATAAAAAAACAATGGTGATATATGCTAAAATAAGAAAACCAGAGAAAGGGGAAGAAGGACGGGAAGGAGGAGATGTTACGTTAGTGGGTTTGACGAGGGAAAAGAGGAAAGAAAACAAATTTTATTTTTAAATAAAACAAAATATCTTTATTATTTAAAACAAATTTTTTAAAAATAAAATCTCTTTTTAATTTTATATTTTAATAATAAATCAAATTATTTTAAAAATAAAATCTATTTTTCAATTTAATTAATAATTCACCTTAAAACTAATAATAAAGTAAACTTATGATATTTTAAACCAAAATAATCAAAATAAAACTTAATAAAATTAAAATTAAAATTAAGCCGGACAAAATACGGTGTCTACACTGGATGCCAAGACAGTGGGAGATCCACTTCAAGCTATATTTATCTATTGGCTTGTGGAGCTTATCTTGGAGGACTGCTAAACAGACGCCCATCACTTCTTTCACAATGATAGCAAAATTTGTTGCATGTTATGAGGCATTCAATCATGCAATATGGCTACAAAATTTTGTCACAAGGCTACAACTTTTAGGTGTTGAAACACCATTCAAAATTTTTGTGACAATAAGTCAGCAGTTCTTTATTCCAATAACAAGAGAAGTTCATCTAAGGCTAAACATATAGACATTAAGTTCCTAGTTGTGAAGGAGATAGTGCAGAGAAGAAATATATCCATAGAGCACATTGGAACAAACTCCATGATAGTGGATCTGCTTACAAAGGGATTACCGCCCAAAGTCTTTCATGAGCATATTGCTCCTATGGGTGTTATTTTGCACAAGGATATTATGTTTTAGTAGGATTTTACCGTGCTCTATATTTTATTTGGACATATATATTATGTGCTTTGGATAATTATTTTGATTAGAAATGTGAAAATTAAGTTTATTCTACTTTACGTCATTAGGTTAAAAATTTTGATCTCACTAAATTAAAGAAGGTCCCAGTTGAAAATAGACATGTACAGATCACATTTCATTTAATTTCCATGCAATGCATCCATGGTTTGATCTACATTTAGTTATATTGGTATTTGTGATCATTCATCGGTTTAGTTGCGTTTAATTGTTGCTAAACATTGATTTATTGGTAGAAAAAAAATTTGAGTTTTTGATAATAACCAAAATTAAAAGAACAAATAACGAATGGAGAAAAAATTATCCTTTTTGCAATGACAAATCTTGTATGTGTTCCGAAGAAAAGTTGTTTAGTTTTCGGGTTCTCGAAGGGGTGTGCATTACAAGAATGGCGGGGAAGTGAATAGTCATTCTGGTCCTGGGAGAGGTGGTGACTATTCTCAAGAACCAAAAAGACTGAGCTGAGGGAAGCCCTATGAGTCAGTGAAATGACAGCAGGAGGGTCCTGACGGATTTCTAGAATTTGAGTTTGACCGCTGCAGTCCCCTTTTTGGGGGGATCAAGTTCCCGACCTGATCCCGAAGCATTCAGAGTATCTTTTTGATAGGCGCCTCGAGATGTATGGGGAATTCACTGGTGATAGATCCCGCCCAGTGTCCTCTTGGAGAAAGATGGGCTGGTTAGGTGGACCAAAAGACATAAATAACGTGGAGCGTGAAGTGAAACCTGAGTGGATCTGAGGCAACGCGGAGCCTCTAAGGGTATAGCGGCTTGTGCTGTGCCGTCATTTCGGATTCTCGAAGGAGGGCACTTCCACCTCTTGTTGATTCATCAGTGTCGGCGTCTACGACAACGCCTTTTGAGCTGCCACCTGTTGTTGATCAGGAACCTTCGACAGTGCTGCGCCTCTTGAAAGGCACTCAAAAAGAGCCAAGCCCCTTCATTATTATTAGGTTGATGGGTTGCTGTTGCTTTCTTTAAGTCCAAGTTTCTCACTTGTTGCTTTAGAAAAACGGCAGGGGCGCGTTAGCGCGGATCAAATTGGAAATGGATAGATTTGTACAAGTTATACCTTTCGTCACCAACGAAAAGAATAGTAACAAAGCACCAAGGAAAAAACAAATAGCAAAAAATAAAAAAAAACAGAAAAAAAGAAGGCAAAGACCGAATAAAAAACAAATAGCAGAAAAAAAAAACTAAGAAAAGAAAAGGAGAGGGTGATCAATTTTATAGGAGAAAGAGTTTTTGGAAAGAGAGAAGGGTTTTTGGAAAGAGAGAAACCCACGCTTTTTGACAGGATAAAGAAACCCTCCCAGTTACCGTGTTAATGATGTCTGGGAAAAGAGTTTTCCCAGGCAAATAATTTCAAACCTCCACCAAACATGGGCTTTATATTCCCAAGCTCATTCTCACTTCTTAAATTCTCCAACCAAACGGGCCATTAGAATATATCAATCGTCGAGGTAGAGAAATATCTTCATTTTCTTCCATGACGAGTTTAGTTCTCCTTACACTGTTGTTTACTTTCTTCTTCTGGGTTTTGCTTCTTCTTCTATGGCATCAAAATAGGCAAGACTTCTTAACGAAATTTTGTTTTCGCTTCTTCCGACGAGTTACAAGAGTCCATTCTCTGTAAGTTCGTTCATTCATTGGGAGTTCGTCATATGAGCTTCTTGTTAGGACTAGATGGCTATAGGTTCGAGGGTTCCGAACTGGATCCAAAATATATTGCTTGATCATGAAGTGGGATTGCAGATAACTGGTTGTTGGAGCTTGATATTATATGGCAGCGTGATTTGTTTGGGCTATCTCATCAACATCAAGTTCAATCTTCTTCTCTTGAGCTAGGTCCAGGATTCTCTCTTTCAACATGAAACATTTCTCCACTGGATGACTAATGACTCAATCATATACACAGTAGTTGAAATCATTTATTTTCCCTGGAATCATTTATTTTCCTCATCTGTTTTGGTCGTTTGCATTCAGAGAGTTCTATGAGTCCCTTTTCCAGTAGTTTTTCCAATATATCTGAAATGTCAGAATCCGAAGAAGGATAAACATTTTATTATCTCTCTTCTAGAGATAGGCGACACCTCATGTTTCCATCTAATAGGTTTTTCCATCTTCTTTTTTTTTTTTCCTTTCAAGGAAAATTTGAGAGGGATCGTGCTACTTTGTAGGACCCTTGGAAATCTTCTTGATGCTTTTAACTTCCTTATTTTATTTCTTCACATCTAGGACTAAAGGCTCTTTATTACCTCTACTAGTGATACTTAGCTCCATATCATGAGAGTGTGTTACTAGTTCCTCAAAGGTGCAGAGTTTTACCCCTTGAAGAATATAAAGACGTCTCAAGTGCATACCTTAAATGCACATTTCTATGGCAGATATTTTCTTGAGTCTATCTTTGCAGTCAAGACTTAGAGCTCTCTTGGTTGATATATTCAACAACCGGTTCGCCTTTTCTTTGTTTGGTGTTGGTGCGTTCTATCATGTTAACAATCCGTCTTATATTATACAAGCAATATAAGAATTCTTTTTTAAGTTATTCCTAACTCTTGATTGTCTCTAGCTCAAGATCAGGGTACCAATCAAAAGCGTTCTCCTTCAATGTCCAAACGAACTGTTTGACCAATTGTCACATTTGGCACCAGCATTTTCACTGGTTTTAACAAAGTGAGCAGTGTGTTGCTTGGGATTGCCTTTCCCGTCGAGATGCTGGAACTTTGGTTGTTGATATCCATAAGACATTTTCAGATCATTCATCATCTTGATATATGTTTAGAATACAATAGAGAGCTTCGACTAAGTCTGCCATATTGTGTTCTGATGGTGTTCACGATCGTGTCTCGAAGTTGTTGAATAGACAGCGTAACGACCGAAGTGGAATGTTGCGATTAGTTTTCTTGTGTAATGGTCTTCCTCCTATCATTTATTTTTAGAGGAGTGTTTGACTTGACTCGACAACATCTCAACTTTCAATCGGATTCTTGAAGGAAGCAATTTCATAATCTCTTTCTTCGTCTATCTTAATCAAAGCAGCGAGCTTCCTTTCCATTTCAGCCACTCTAGCTTCCATGATGCTTGCATCAGCTACCATGACAAACAACACATCGATTTCTAGGATTTTCTCCAATTGAATAGATGAGAGAGCAGACTCGTTGAACAAAGAGTTATTGATCTTTCTTGCAATAGCAGGAGGAGTTTGATCTTCTTCTAGCCGAATTTCTTTGGAGTGACTAGGGTAATCAGTCTGGTGTAGAAGTCGCTTGAAACATAAGTTTTTGCAGAAGCTTTCTTAGATGTCATTTCTTCTTCTTTCTTTTTCTTGAGAAAAATTTGAGTCTTGAAAAAAAGATGAGAGGTAGAGATTGCTCCATCGTGCGTGCCAAATTATATTTCGTGGAGTTGAGCTTTTATATGGTTATATGTTTGTGTGGTGGATTTAATCTCTAATCTTTATCCTTTGATTCATTCTCTTAAACTTGATGTGAAGATTGAGATGCTTGTTCTTGAATTTGGATCGAAGTTCTATACGGTTTAAAAGTTTTTATGTTAGTCCGAATCTTCAAGTCTTGGTAGAGAGTCTTCAATTTGATATATGAATCGTTTCAATTCTCAACTTCTAAACTTTGATCCTCTAGAATGAGGAAGACTCCTATATTTATAGAGTTTCCGATAGAATTTAGTTGACCTTGGGCTTGGGTGATTTTGGACCAAACTCATGGATTTGAGTTCTATTTGAGTCATGAGCTCAATTTAATTTTGAAATATCTGAGCTTGGGGTAATTTTGGACCCAGCCCAACTCTTTTTAAGTGAATTTAGACTTATTCAAATTTAACTATCAATCGACCATAATGGTCTTATAGTAATTTGGGTTTTGGGCCAAAAAAATCATCCAATGAATTTTTGAACTAATTTGGTTATGAGCTTAATTTTATATGGCCCAATTCGACCAATTAAATCCAATCTAAAGAGGACCCAATGAAAAACATATGATATTATTTAAGAATTATCGTTTTTTTGTCTTTAATTTTAATTGACCCAAAATTTAGTAAAATATAATTTTGTCAATGATGACATCACCATTTATAATTGATCCAAAATTTATGGTTCTACAAAAATATCATAAAAATAGTAGTAAAAAATAATTGTAAATATTAAAAAGATAAAATACATGTTAATTGAGTGACCACCACTTATTGATATAGATTAATTAGTGATTACTACAATTATAATAATCAATATATGAATTCATTATTAATTTATATTATCTTTTTATTAACAATCATGAGTGGCTGATTGGTCCAAATAGGCCAAGGTAAATAAAAAAGATTTAGAGGTAATTGCATCCCATGATGGCCACATACCTACGAATTAATTTATTTTTCATTGGCAAACCAAATGTAATATGGTCAAACAATTTTTTATTATGGATATCTGTTTTTGGATCTATGATCCAAACCGTAAAAATTATGAAAACAATATTTTTATGTTTTAAGTACTTTCGGATTTTGAATTTGAAACTTTAACATACAAAACGACAATAAAAAAGATAAAAATTTTAATAAATATACTATTTAATGTTATAAATTAATTTTACTTTTGTTAAAATTAAAACATGTAAAATATAACATATATTATAAATTATATAATATTTTAGAATTATTCTACAAAAATTATAACATATATATTAATAAATTAATGAATAATATTTTAAATTGAACTCAATATTTAGGCGGTAACTACCCTATATTACTAATTACCTTGAATGATTTTTTAAATTGAAATTAAAATTTCAAATTTGCAATTGAATACCAAAAATACTTAAACATGGATAACTATAAGTCCCACGTTTTCATATTTTTGTTTAGATCACCAACCAAATTTAATAATTTTTCAATTTCAAAAAATTATTATATTTGAATTTATTTAAAAAGCTATATTTAGATTATTTTTTTAGAAATATATATTTACAAATAGTTTTCTTTTTAAAAAGCTACCAACTAAAAGTTTTTATTTTTTATATAGGTGGATATCAAATGCGCAAGGCAAATAAATTGTGAACGGAAAGTGGGCCACAAGATCAAAAGATGGAATGTATGAAATTTAAAGATCCTAATTACATAAAAGATGAAATGTATAAAATTTACCGTTTTTTATGAAAGAACTTATTTAAGATGGTACCCATCACCTAAATTACAAAACTATCCTTTTATATATATACATTAATATTAATTGATTTTTAAATTCCAGAATTCATTCAATAGAAGGTTATATTTGGAATCACATGATATTTACTTAATGATACCTACCCAAAGAAACTAAAATACCAAAACATCCAAAAATATCCCCAAATCCCTCAAATTCGAAAACCTCAAAAAATATCTCCAAATTCGAAAACCCCCAAATTCGAAAATAGTGACCGTTTGTGTCTTCTTCTCCGTTCGCTGGGACTATTCTTCCGATTGCTTGCGCGTTCTCCGACGATTCACCTCAATTTCGTCTGCACCTTCATTCGTCTGCTTCATCTGTCTCAGAGGCTTTGTATCCGTTGCAGAGTTGTCTGTTCCCGTCGCCGAGCAGTCCGTTTCCGTTCTACCATCGTTTCGTTTCTGTCCGCTCCTTCATCTCCGGTCCCCACCTCCGTTTTTCTCCGTCGCCGGAACAGTTCGTCTCCGTTTATCCCAATCGAAAAGTTTGCATTCCAATATATCCTAATATAATTCTAATGTTGAAAAGCTTTTTTTTTGGTACTGTTAAACACTTTTCTTGTTTTTTTTTATATATTCCAATATATCCTAATGTTCATTTCATACCCAAGTCGTATCCAATAGTTGTATATATAGGGTTATATGAGAATATATCTTATAGTGAGTTTGATCTTAGCATACAAAACACCCTAAGACATTTGTGCATTTCTCTTTTTGTGTGAAAGGATATATGAGGATATATCTTATAATGGTTGCCTTGCACTCTTTACCTTTTTGTGTACAGGGATATATTGGGATATATCGGAGAGGAACCTGTTATCTGAAATGCGTCCGGTGGCTTCCAACAACCGGTGGGAATTTACACAGGAAGAGAGATGGAATTTGATATTTTTTCCATTAACAATAATGGTAAATCATGGTAATAAATATTTTTTGAAGCAGTGAATCAGCAATTAGTGTTGAAATTTTGTATGGGCCCACAATAATTAAATGAATATGATTACAGTTTAGGGATTCAAATCTTTTAAATTTCCAAAAAAAAAATTACTATAATAAAAGTAAATGTAATAAATAAAGATAAAATCGGTATTATAAAAAAATCCTACATGCAGAAATGTAGAAGTGTAAAATTTGAAAACTTTAGACATTTTGTGAAATTAAGTTTAAAAAACAGCCCTCCAAAGACATTATCTCAACAAATTAATATAGAAGATTAAGAATAAAAGATGACGACATAACTCTACTATTTATATCAATTTTTTTTCGAGTTCAACAACATTTGAGGTGAGGATTCGAATACCCGACTTTTTGATCGAAAACATATGTCTTAATAAGTTTAGATTAGTATATTTGAAAATATTTAGAAAAGTATCTCACTTTCCAATATGGTTCTAGGAGTGTGTATCAATCGGTCGGTGGTGTTGGTTTTGAACTCAGACCGACATTGACAATTTATCAAGTCAATTTTCACCAATAGGAGTTTAGCAGCCTTGGAAGGCTTTGCAACATCGACTGATAGACTACATTAGTGGCCCGTTGGTTTTTGTCAAAACCAATACTTCACATTCTTTTTCAAAAAGAAACAACACTGAACAACAATGATGAAGAAGAAGATAAAGAGACACAAAGAAATTAGATGAATAGAAGGTGGGAGAAGAAAGAAGGAAAGATGAAAGAAACAAAGGGATAGAAGAGAATGGGGTGGAAATTAGAGAAAGAGAGAAGCAAAGAAGGAAAGAAGAAAGGAGGGGGGAGAAAAATAAAAAATAAATTTCTAAACCAAAATTAGTGTACCATCTCAGCTTTAGCATCAAGTTCAAATCCCAAAGACCAGTCTAAGCTCAGTCCAGGCCTGATCCAATCTCGACCTAAGGTCAATGTTTGACCTCTCCGATCTAACCTAGTTTCTCTATAATTGGATTGGATATGAATATTCGTTTTTTAAATTGGGATGACCGATGGACCGACCCAAAGATCTGATCCAATCATATAATCACATAATAATATTTTTATGATTATATATATATATATTAATTATTAATATATAATTAATTAGTATTTGGGCTATTCTTTAATGTCAATTTTCATTCCTCTAAATTTTTTTATATTAATATAGTACAATTTATTTCTTTAAAAATAAAATAAACTAAGTGGTAAGGATGTGATATAACAGAATTTATTGATCACTTCCCTATAAAAAAAAATTACAAAAAGATAAAATAAAAACATAAATTCTAACCTTCAAGAATTTGGTTTGAAAAAATATTTAAAAATAACTTATTACAGGATCTAATTCAAGCCCGATCCAAGATTTTAGTGGTCACATCAATCAAGTCCAATCTAGACAATACTTGAGGTCCGTAGGATTTGGGCCTTGGTCAAACTTGGGCTTAGCCAGGTTGGGTTAGGCTGCTCAACGATGAAGCTGAGCACCACCTTAGTTTTGTAGTTTTCACTTTGTTGACGGCATTAATGCAGTCTGCATCATTATTTTTATTTTATTTTATTTTTTTAATATATTAAAAGTTAGTCGATTTGGTCCAAAAAAAAGTAAGCTCATAAATAGGAAAGGGAAGACGCCATTGCTTAAATAAGATGCATCAAAATTTTAAAAAATAAATTCTAAATTATGAATCTTTAAATGTTAAATCGTGTACAAAAAAAATCCTAACCCCTAATTCTAAATTTCAAACGACTAGATATCAAATCTTAAAGTGAAAAAGAATGTATTATTTAAGGTTAAGAATAAAAAGAACTCATTTCGAGGAAAGAAAATTAAATGTAAAGATTAAATTAAAAAAAAAGGAAAAAAAAGTTACCGATGACTAAAAATATAAAGATTGTGATTTTTTCAGATAAAAGATAAGAAAATAATTTAACTTGTTATTTTCTTTTTCGAAAATTTACGTAAAATTCTTTGAGCCTGTGATCAAATTACAGCTAGCTACAAAAACTAGAGACATGTTAGCTTTTTTTTCCGTAGTTTTTTTTTCCCTCTAAAAAACATGGGTTAGATATTTGTTATATTTGCTTACCAATGACAAAAATTTTAATAAACCTCAATCGAAAGATACATATGATAATAACATTTCAAAGCATAAAAACTAACTTTAAACTAAATTAAAACCTTGTTTTAAAATGCAATTAACATAATATATTAGTTAGGTTTAAGAAGTATTTTGATCTCTTTATTTACGACTTTGGTTCATTTTGGTCCTTCTACTTTCAAAACGTTTATGGGTCCTTGTACTTTAAATTAATTTTTGTTCATTTTAGTTCTCATAATTTCAAAAGATCGGCCATTTTTATTCCCGTACCATTAAAAAAGTGATTAGTTTGATCTCCTCATTTTCATTTTCATCTAATTTATTTTGATCGTAATTTTAGCATGACGCTTTACTCCCTAAATTTCATGAAATGTAACATAAATTTGTATTAAAGGGTTTCCATTGTGTATAAAATTTGTATTAAATTTTTTTAAATAAAAACCAAAATTGGTCAGTTTTTAGTATTGGAAGTACATAATGAACATTTCAGAAGTATAATAACAAAAAGGGCTGCTTGCAAATATGGCAAAAAGATTACATAAAATTAATAAAATAGTACTCACATTCTAAAATTTCAAATATAGCAATTTTTTACCCACTCACGGAGGCCCAGATTGTTAAAAGTCCTAATTACCCTGCAAGCCCATTATTAACATACAAAAGCCCAAAGATGGTAGCCCAAACCAAAAGAAAACTTAATTTTTCAAATTCCATCATTTTCGTCCGACGTCAATCCTTCACCACCACTTTTTCATTGAAAGCATCAAAACAAAACCTAACTTTTCAATTTTCACTCTGATTTCCATTCGATTTCTGTTCGATTTCCGTCAAGAAAGTTATCCCCAAATCATTTTTGTTCGTTCGATTCTCATCTAACCTTTGAGCTTCGGATTTCCAGCCCAAATATCATCTGATTTACGTTCGATTTCCGTCAAGAATGTCATCCCCAACTACCATTTTCGTTCGTTCGATTCTCATCCAACTAGCAAGGAGCGACAATGTTTACCAAATTTCAATTTCCGTCTGATTTCCATTCGTTCGTTTGTTCTGATATCGTTCGATTTCCGTTTGATTTCTTTAAGTAGAGGTATATGTTTCCATTTCGATTTTTGCTGAACTCCTAACACACAATGCTTACATTTCGATTTTTGGGATAAGTAGAGATATATATGTTTGCTTCCATTTCGATTTCAATTTACTATAGCCATGACTATATTGAATATATCAGTTATGATGGTTCACATAGCAGTGACTATAGCAACAACTACCATTAATTTTGTTTAAACTTTATATTTTTTAGTTTGGTTCTATTTTTTCATTTGTTTATATGTTTTAGTGCAAGTTACACCTATATGGACAAGAAACAAAGTAAAATGGTTCAAAAAAGAGAACGAGTAGTATTGAAGGGTGAATCTTCCAAGCCGAAGAAACAAAAGAAGAAAAAAGAAGAAAAGAGTGAGGTATGTGATATACTACTGATTTTAAGAATTTATGATATAATATTCCTTATGTGATTTTCTATACAATATATATATGATATACGTTTGATATATTATTGATATGATAATGATATGTTTGATATACGTTCAATATATTATTGATATGATAATTATTACTTTTCATATGATATTCTGACAGACTTGATGTGAGTTTCTATGCAATATATGTTTGATATACGTTTGATATAGTATTGAAATACTTATGACATATTTGATATATTATATTTTACCTTAACAGGATATTGAAATGTGGTATTCTGGGGTTAAAGTACAAAAGTACTCTAAACTAGAAACAATTGACAACATCTTAAAAATGCTTTCACCAACTCAGAAAGAAATATTTGAAAAAGGACCCTTTGGACACTTCTTGTCATTTAGGGTTGGCAGATGTCCACTACAATTACTAGTGCATCTAATTAAGAGAATATCTGACAAAAGTCCAAAAGATGCATTAGTATTCATTACAGATGACAAGATTTGGATTGAAAGAGTTCAGTTTGATGACAAGTTTGAACTGTTGTGATGAATACCCCACTCTTGACGAGATCATTACAGATGGAGAAACAAATACTCATGAGCTTAGGAACACCTTTTTTAAGCTTAGAGAGACAATAGATAGAAGAGATGTACAAGCAGCTTTTAACATTGGGTCTCAAAATGATAATTTAATGGTGAAAATTGCTAACTTGTAAATCTTAGAATGCTTATTGTTTGTCAAACAACTTCGCACTAAGGTAGAATGGAAGCATGTTGACATTGTCGATAGTGAAAAGTTATTTCCGAAATATCCATGGGGTAGGTTGGTATATGATCTAACAATTGAATACATCAAAAAAGCTTCACAAGATAGATCATCAAATTATACCTTGCAAGGCTTCCCACTTGCACTGATTTGTTGGGCGTGTGAAGTAATTCCCAAACTTTCTGATCCAAGGGTTGGAATTGCAACAATAAAGGATGGACATCAAATCCCAAGAATTTTGAAATGGGATATCCTATCACAGCCGGATTGGCACCATCTGCAAGAAAATATTTTCTCTGCAAGTGATGTAAGTTTCTTAC
Source organism: Momordica charantia (assembly GCF_013281855.1). Taxonomy (NCBI): domain Eukaryota; kingdom Viridiplantae; phylum Streptophyta; class Magnoliopsida; order Cucurbitales; family Cucurbitaceae; genus Momordica; species Momordica charantia. The sequence goes on along the minus strand of NW_028275159.1, from coordinate 12,273,012 downwards.
TTCACTGATCTCTCTCTCTCTTTTTTTTTTGTTCTTGTTTCTATTGATTTACTACATTTGTTGACTTATTATGCAGTTCTCAATAATTACAATTCTTCCTACGAAAGATGAATTATCTATTGATATCTTCACAAATTTGATGATGCAAGAAGACATTGTGCAAGATGATGATCCCAACAATATGGATGATATGGTAGAAGGAAGAAATATTGAGGAGGAAGAAGGAACAGAAACACATCGTTCAAGTAAAAGCTTGACTTTGAAGGAGGAAATATAAGAAATTAGAAGTGTCCAGAAACAAATGATGGGGATGTTGACTTCTATATTAGAAGTAATCAATGATAGATTTCCACCAAAATCAAACATTGAAAAACAATCCCAAGAATCACTTCAGAAGAACGTACCTCCATCGATAAGTCTTGAGCTTCTTGACGAAGAAGTAGATATTGATAAAATTGTGGAATATGCAATCAATCATGAGAAAGAGGATGCAGATCAGGATGGGAAAGGGAAAGAAAAGGAAAAAGAGCTAAATCTAAATTGTTTTACTTTTCTTACATTGATTTACTTTTCTTATCTTTGGAATGCTTCTTAGAAGAATGAACAAGACGATGAGAATGAAGAAAAAGAATCAAGTGAGGAAGAAGACAAAGAAGAGGGAAAAGCTAATGAAGATGAAATTATAAGTATAGTGAGACAATAGTTAGTTTTATTAATCATTTACTCGTGTTATTCACTTATTGAAACTCATCGATGATTTTTATTTACAGAAAATTACAGAGAAACGATCCAAAAAAATCCACGACAAAGGGTTAAAGCAGGTAAAATAGTGATTTACTGTTATACAGCTGATATATACTGATATATAACTTATGGACTTCTGATATACAATTGATTACTGTTATATAACTGATATATAACAGATATAGAACTGATTGACTTCTGATATACTATTGATTATTGGCTTCTGATATACCACAGATTTACTTCTAATATACTACTAATTTGCACATATACTCTTGATATATGATTGATATATATATATATGATATGTAGCTGATTGACTTCTGATATACTATTGATTTACTTCTAATGTACTAATGATTGACAGATATACTCCTAATATATATGTGATATATGTTTGATATACATATGATATATAACTGATTTACGTTTGATATAACTATGATATCTAATACTATAGCTGATATATAACTGATTGAATTCTACTATACTATTGATTTACTTTTGATATACTAATGATTGACAGATATATTCCTGATATATATGTGATATATATTTGATAGACATATGATATAGAACTGATTTACTTCTGCTATAAATATGATATCTACAAATTATTTCAAATATATTACCTCTAATATGTGTCTTAAATACTACTAATATATCAAATAATTTTTTTTCAGATGAAAACAATGGTCCAAACAAGGAAAATGAAAACTAAAGTCATTGAAGAAAAAGTTGATGTTGTGCGTCCCAAAAGACAGCATAAACCAACTCCAAAGGTGTTGTCTATGGAAAAACGAAAAGCAACAAAAATATCATCTCCTAAGACACGACAATCACCGAGAACGAAGATTGATCATGATTGCCCAAGCTTTGACTTGAAGATTACTCAATGATGAAGAACTTGGAACTTGTGCTTTTGGAACTTGCTTCTACTTTTCAAGACTTTTGGAACTCATACTTCTACTTTTCTAGACTTTTGGAACTCATACTTCTACTTTTATAGTGACATTGTTAGTCTACGTTGTGTTTATGAATGTGACAATCTACTCATGTTTAGATTACAAGACAATATCTTAAAGGTTTTAAATGATATGCCATTTTTTTGGGGCAATGTTCTTTTGATATGAATACCTTTGAGTTCATTTTGATGTTTCAACCTTTAAACTTTTTGAGTTCATATTGATATTACTTCTCCTTGTACTACTGATATATGTATGATGTATACTTGATATATTACTGATAGATTATTGATATATAGATTTACAACTGATATAATTCTGATATACAGACTAATGTAATGCTCTAAATTATGCCATCAACTATAACTTACAGAAGCAAAATCATATAAGCAAACTCTATTGGGTATACACATTGTGTTGTAACAAAGAAACTACTTCATTGTAAATTCAAATCATAAAAGCAATGTTTTGGTATACATCCTTGATATACATCATTGTTCAATAGGTGCAAATTTACAAGTTCTACGATTGTGTCCAACACGTTGACAACGTCTGCATTTTGTGTGCTTTCTCCACCTCACCAATTGAAGGAATCCTTTGTTTTTGAGGCCTTCTTGCTGGACGTTTAATGATAGGAGGTAATACATTAACATCAATTGCTACAGATCCCCAATCCAAATGGTTACCGACAGGACGAATTGAACCATTATAAGTAAATAACAATCTACTAGACAGATAATACTCAGACACATATGAATAAGGATTCAAATCAATCCTACAAATAACTGCAAGTGCATGGACACAAGGAATTTCTTCCAAATCCCAAACATGACAAGTGCAACTTTTAGAACCCAAATTTACCAAAAAATTATCCGCTTTATGAATTACTTGAAATTCAACGTTGTTGATAGGATCAACCTGAAAAAAAGAAAAAAATAATAATAAAAATAGGTTGTGAAAGAAAAATAAACATTATTAAATAATAAAAAAGTAAAAACACTTACCACCAAACTTTTGGATTCATTAAATTGTTTATGTATCTCAGTATAAGCCCAAGGACTCAAAAAATTATTCAGAGAAGCTGCTGATTTACTTCTATCATAAAACCACCTTTGAAGTAATTGTCTAACTGAATCAAGTAGTGATGCAACAGGTAAATCTCTTGACTCTTTCAAAGTTGCATTTAGGCTCTCAGAAATATTAGTTGTCAACATTTGATATCTTCTTTCTTTAGTGTGTGCACGAGCCCATTTCTCAAATCCAACATTACTAAGATATTCTCGTATAGTAGGATATATTGACTCCATCAACCTCATATTTAACTCAAAATCATTAGTTGTGTAGGATTTGGCACAGTTTTCAAAAAGTTTATCAATCAAGGAGTCTTTGTATGACAACTTCAAATTCTTCAACAGATGTCGCTTACAAACACAATATTGAGCATATGGAAAAACCTTTAGAACACTTTTTCCAATGCTTAAATGACGATCAGAAATGATAACTAATCCTTCTCGATCTCCAAAACTGTTCTTTAAATTTTGAAAAAACCATCTCCATGATGCATCATTTTCTGAATCTACTATACCAAAAGCAAGAGGGAAAATCTGATTGTTACCATCGCACGTTGAGGCAGTCAATAATGTACCACCATATTTGCTTGTCAAAAATGTCCATCAACAGATATATTAGGTCTACAATACCTCCAACCTTCAATAGATGCACCTAGAGCCATGAAACAATACTTAAAATGACTAGTCTTATCAATTTCATATGCAATGTATGTACTTACAAAAATAATATAAATAAAATTATTGCATCTGCGTAAAATATCATTACACATCAAATATATCAATAATATATCACATCAACACGTCAAATATATCAGTAATATATCACAGCAACATGTCAAGATATTAAAATCAGATATGATAATCAGTAGTATAATCAAATATATATCAGTAGTATATCAACAGTATATCAGAACACCTACATCATAATAAAATCAAGAAGATATATCATCCCATACATATTATATATATATCAGAAGCATATATTATTGGTATATCATTAAAGAAAACAAACCTGGATTCATTTCTTTCAACTTCACAAAAAACTTCGGAATCAATGCATAAGAATCATCAGCATCTCCTGTCAACAATTTATTAACAGTTGTTTTTGCCCTCCAAGCTTTATAATAACTAACACCAACTCCATAGTTTGTGCGCATATGATGAATGATATCTTTCGGAGTCGAACGATCAGAAGAACTGAATCTAAATTTCTCAACCATACATTCACCAATAAAAGATGATGAAGCTTGTCTATGAGAAGATTGAATTATCGTCATACGACAATTATGATCACGAACATACTTTCTAATCATCCATAGTTCACTACCTCTATAACGAGATGCTCTAACATACCATTGGCAGCCATTCTGAACACATTCAAACTCAACTCATTTGAAATTTGATCTCAAAGTTTTGAACTGAAAGCTATTCTTTATAGCCATAAAGTGAAAAGCTTTTGACAAAACTTCTTTATTTGAAAATAGATCTTTCTCCTTCAGATAAAATGCAGAAGACATACTAGTAATATCAACATCGTTATAAACTTGAAAATCTCTTTCAATTATAGCAGAAGAAGCAACAACCATACCTAAATTCTCACTTCCAGAATTAATAACACTAGACTCCTCCAAAGGCATAGCATTTACATGAGCAACTAAAGGATATCTTGTGCTGTCATCCTTAACCAAAGTAAAAAACCAAGCAACATATTTATCTTCATTAATCTCAACAACAGTTTGAACTCCATTACTACCAAACTTTAATAAAACTGAAAATTGGACAAAACAAATTGATGGATCTAACTTCACTTCATTCAATATCAAATTCCTAAAATTTTGAAAATTCATATCTTCGTCAACCAAAATCCCAATAGTTTTGTAATTCATATAGCAATGACTATCATCCCATTCACCACTATGAAAAACAATTATTGCAAGCTTGCCCATAACTACAAACACTGCAAAAATATAAAATATTAATGATATTAGTATATCAATCAACAAATAACATAACATAAGCCGCAGACATACGATATATTTAATATCTATATGGAGTATATCAGTTATAGATATACGTAAAATATCTATGATATACCTCACTAATATACTTCATATTCAATGGAAGTATATCAGTATGATATACCTCACTGATTTAGGTGATATACCTCACCTAAAATTCAAGTAGGTTCTCCACAATCTTAATGGGTGATCCTTCGCCCAAAATCAGACACCAATAACTAAAATTAAGCTTAAATTCGAAAGAAGAAGAAGAAAAACTAAAATCAAGACCTCAGAAACGAACAAAATCGAAGAAGAAAAGAACAAAAACTAAATATAATTATAATAGTCCCTCAAGAAGTCCAAATTCTTCTTTTCGAAATCTGCCTTATTAAAACGGACAGAAGTTCCTCAAAGGCTGAAAGTTCTTCACGAACAAAATCGAAGAAAAAGAAGAAATAAAATCGAAAGAGCTAAAATGGAAACCTGATGAACGAACGAAGTCGAAGTAAGAAGCTAAAATTGATACCTGATGAACGAATGAATACAAATGAAGAAGCTAAAATTGATACCTGGTGAACGAACGAAGACACGCGAAGAAGTGACGAACGAAGAAGACGATGATCCAAGAGAGAACAAAGATGCGCGAAGAAGACGATGATCCGAGAGAGAACGAAGAAGCACGAAGAAGAGACGAACGAAGAAGACGATGATCTGAGAGAGAACGAAAACGCGTGATAAATATGATGAGGGCAATTTGGGAATACTAAAAAATTCAAAATCAGAATCCTGTAAAAATTGCTATATTTGAAAATTTGATAAGTGGGTGCTATATTGTTAAATACCTAAAACTTATTTGCCACCCAATGCAATAACCCTAACAAAAATGAACGTTTTGGAAGTACAAATATTAAAATAAACCAAAATCAAAAGTAAACAGATCATAATAGTATCAAAACCTGTTCGTTACTTTCGAATTCATGAGTATTCTTTTGTTTTATGTTTTCTAAGCTCAAAATGAACCTTTAATTTGAAAAGAAGGTAATAATAAGTCACCCAAGTCTTAATACAAGTGGAATAAGTTTCTACGTATATTACAAATATTGGATATAAATTTATCAGCAACATGTTGACATTTCCGTATATCAATAGGCTCGACATTGACATAAGGGGTGAATCAATTTTTCCATTTTACATGGTAAAAAAAATCAACGAACTATTAGAAAATATTAACAAAGTATCATTAAAATATACACATAATACTAATAACAAGAATTTAAATCTCATTTAAAAAAGTATAATGTTTATTTGTTCATTTAAAGAATTTTTATATGTTTTCCAAAAGTTTTCATCAATATCTACGAGCACGTTTACCCAGTCCGAACTCCCACTTTCTCGTCTATGATGGCTCTCTTTGATGCTATGCTAGCAACTGTGTTTGACCTTTTTGCGCTCATTTTAATTTCTTTTCATTAAAGTTGTAAGAGAGGCTTTACATTTACTTTGAGAGGGGTTGCGGTACCACACTCCTTAGTGCTCATTGGTTGATTTTCCTGTAACATCTAATAAAATGAAGGATACAACAAAAGCCACATCACTAGCTACATTTTCAACACAGTCAGCAACAAATGCTCAATCATCAGCCACCTCACAAAACCAGCAGAATCTGTTGGGATAATGGAGCCAAAACAGATGACTCGTGTCCTATGAGGAAAATGACTTTCAACACTACTACCAATTCCTATAAGAATTAGGATATTTGACCTCATATAAATAGAACCCTTTTGTTAAGGTTTCATTTGTACAGAATCCAAATAAGAGAGACTTAAGTGGTTGTGGGCAGTGTATGAAAAAAAAGTTTGTATCTCGTGGGTTTAGTGAGGGTATTTCCAATTGTGCAATCCTAGGTAGCTATTGTTAGGGTACTTAGAAGCAAGACAGTAATATCTTGAGTGAGATTTCCATTGTAATATTCCCAACAATAGTTGAACCTGCTTTTCCACAGAAGACTGGACCTAGTCCCAAGATAGGGGCGAACCAATATAATCCCTGTGGTGTTAAGCTTTTCTATCCATATCTCTTATTCCTTTGTTATTGTTGCTTACTTATCTGCTTTTAGCTTGTGGAAGGGGAAAATCAAATAGTTCTTGTTTGAAGAACTTACAGGAGGATCGATTTATCTATTTTTTTTTCGCAACAATTAGTATCAGAGCGTTTGGTTCAGAGATCATGGGATCAGCAGAGAAGTCAGGTTTGAAGGAATCATAAAGTTCGATGGGGCCAATTTCGAATATTGGAAGATGCAGATTAAGGATTACTTGACCAGCAAGAAGTTGAATAAAGCTTTAAAGGAACGACCAGCAGGGATGAAAGATGAAGATTGGGTAGAGACAAATGAGCAGGTAGTTGCCTTTATCAAATTCTGTTTATCGATGAATGTGGCAAGCCTCGTAGCAAACGAAACGACAGCAATAGATCTTATGAAAGCACTGGAGAATAGGTACGAGAAATCCTCAGCTAATAATAATGTATATCTCGTAAGAAGGTTCTTTAACATTCAAATGGAAGAGAATACTTCTATCAATTCCCACATAAATGAGGTCACAAAATTAATCAATCAATTGACATAAATTAAGATTACTTTTAGTGACGAAGTGAATGCTATTCAGTTGCTAACATCTTTACCTAAAAGTTGGGAAACAATGAAGACAACAGTGTCCAATTCGTTAGGAGATAAATCTTTGAAATTTTCAGAAATTTGTGATCCGACAATTGCTGAAGAAATTCGCAAAAAGAGGAGTGGAAAAGTATCTACTTCCGTACAAGGCTTGTCATTGGCTGTTGAAAAAGGTAAATAGAAGGTTGCATTTGATGACAGGTAGCAGACGCATAGTAGGAGAGATTGGAAGAGAGATGCTGAATGTTTTCATTGCCACAGAAAATGCCACATCAAGAAAAACTGTAAAATATTAAAAGAGGATCTGAAGAGGTATATGGCGTAGTCAAATGTAGTTGTAGACGATGCCCTCGTCTGTGTTGAAAGCAACACAGAAACAGGAAACCAATCATCAGAGTGGGTAATAGACAGCGCAACTTCAGTACACATATCTTTAAGTAGAAGATTATTCATATCTTTCAGAAGAGACAATTGCGGCCACGTGAGGATTGGGAATGGAAGACTTTCCAAGACTAAAGGGATTGGAAATATACGATTGAAGACCAATAGTGGGACTGAGTTATTACTGCGAGATGTCAGGTATGTACCTAGTATCAGAATGAACATTATCTCTACAGGTAAGTTGGACGATGATGGTTATCAAAGTGAGTTTGGTGGCAACCAGTGGAAGCTCACCAAAGGATCGAAGTTGGTGGCAGTTAGCCATAGAAGATCTACAGTTTACACGTCACAATTAAGTGTTGCCAAATGATCATTGAAACAGTGGATGCAAGTTGCAGATGATGTCCAATGAGGTAGGACTAAACCAGCAACAAAGACAACCAGAACGGATCAGGAGGATCTACCATCAATTCAGGAACAACAATTGGGAAGTCAAAGAACGAGAACATGTTCTTTACGTTGTCAGAGATTATCCCCAATTGTCAGACAGATGGGTGAATTGATGAAGTCGCGTCAGCGAACAGTTGCATCAGAGATGATGAACCCAGTAGGTACTGAGGTAAATAATGGAGTTTCAATTCTTGCAGTAGGCTTGAATAGAGTTGTCAAGTCATCAGTGGGAAGTTCTTTCTTCAAGAATCAGTATTTGAGAACGAAGAAGGAAGCTTAAGATATCGCCACTTAGTTTGAGTGAGAGCAAGTGGCTGTGTCTCTTGCGTCTGGGAGACAAGACCATGTAGATTGCTCGACCTCAGGGCAAAGACAGATGAGACCAGTGATTTCTAATATTTTGTTTTACAAGTTTTTAAACTTGCAGGAGAAGTCTTGAAGATTTTTTCAAGAAGATTAGAAGTTGTTGCAGTAGAAGCCTTGGAGTTTTCCAAGATTATCAGAGACTATTGCTGCAGTGGGAGGCAAGATCGATGTTTTGTCTCCAAGTGGGAGATTGTTGGGATAATAGAGCCAAAACAGATGATTCGTATCCTACGAGGAAAATGATTTTCAACACTACTACTAATTCCTATAAGAATTAGGATATTTGACCTCTTATAAATAGAACCTTTTTGTTAAGGTTTCATTTGTACATAGTCCAAATAAGAGAGACTTAAGTGGTTGTCTGCAGTGTATAAAAAAAAAGTTTGTATCTCGTGGGTTTAGTGAGAGTATTTCCAATTCTGTAATCCTAAGTAGCCATTGTTAGGGTACTTAGAAGCAAGATAGTAATATCTTGAGTGAGATCTCCATTGTAATATTCTCAACTATAGTTGAACCTACTTTTCCGCAGAAGATTGGACGTAGTCCCAAAATAGGGGCGAACCAGTATAATCTCTGTGGCGTTAAGCTTTTCTATCTCTATCTCTTATTCCTTTGTTATTGTTGCTTACTTATCTGCTTTTAGCCCGTGGAAGAGGAAAATCAAATAGTTCATGTTTGAAGAACTTACAGGAGGATCGATTTATCTATTTTTTTCCCAACAGAATCAAAAATTAAATCAAACTTCCTTCATAGAAAATTTGTGACTATCAGCAACTTTAATTAGTTACCTTATACAGTAGGTTCATATTTGGATATATTATTTAAACCTCATACGGAAAGGATCACAATTCTGTTGTATTGTATTTATTCTTCTATACCGTTGCAAGTTTATCTTACTTAGTTCATGAATGTATACTGCCATACCTATATCTACATAGGTTTTCTCCTTCGAGCAGAGGAAATTTTTGGAAATATATTTTTCTTTATTCTCGTTGTTGAAGCTAGTGAATTACAGAGCATTTTATTTTGTTGTCTCTTTTGTCATAAACAGATTGTAAGACTTCAAGAAATTCTAGCCTAGTTTTGATCTAATAACCTTATACCATCCTAACTAAGATCTTACAAAAGTGCACTTCTCTTATAAATCCAATCACTTTTACTTATGTAAATATGTTATGCATAAGGTGGTTATCTTATCGATATTTTGATAAAATCGAGACCTGGACATTTGTATTAACATCAACATTTAAAATTTTAGTTATAAAGAAATAGCTCACTCTCTTAACCCTATTGAAGTAATTCATTTGCCCCTCAAAACTTTTAGAGTAGATGGGGACAAGAAAAAGACAAGGAATAATTCCCCACTTATAATCATCATCTAAAATCTTGTCATCATCAAACTCTTCTCATCCTAAGCCTCCTTCCAAATGAGAAATGATTGATTGTGTCATTTTCAACTAGGTTTGAGGTTGAACCCTTCAAATCCACTCTTCTATTTTTTTTTCTTTAGTTTTAAATTTTATTTTTGTCCCCTCTCTTTGATTGTTAAAACTTGTAAATGTTTTTATTTTAGTTTAAATATTTGAACGAAATATTCCGTTATAATCTTTCAACCTAATATATTTGAGTTTTTATCATTCATTTTTTATTAATATATTTAACACAAAATCTAGATACATTTTTTTCACGCCTGACCTACATGTAGCTAGGCTGTAGCTTTAGATATAACATAAAATTCGTCCAACTTAAAACATCTGATCGGTTCTAGTTAAATATGATCCAAACAAAAAAATTAATGATAAATACTAAAATGAATTTTTATGCAAAAAATTAGATATTAGAACATAATATTTTTATTTTTTTGAGTACGATTAGAACATAATATATAATATATGTTCAAATATCAAAATAAGAGTAATATATTATTACCTAACGAATTTTGCAAACATCTTGGACTGCCTATCAAAAATATACTACAAAAATTTCGAGATTGAGGTATCATCTGCCTACTATTAACTTAGTAACGGTGGAGAGTGGATTTTAGATTATATCAATCGAGTAGGTTGGATTGTAGTTCTGAAAAAATCCCGATGAAGCACACACGAAGAAATAAAATATTTTGGAAAAAATATATATATATTATATAAGTTTGAAAATTTGTGCTAAAAATTGTATTTTTCATTAATATATGTGTTGGATTCAGCAGTCCCACAAACCGCCCCAAAATGCCCCACTTGCTTTATTTACAATGTTTCTTCCTTGCTAAAGCAACCCTACCACAACCTTAAAAGAGTAGAAAAAAGAAAAAAAAAACTTTCAAAATAAAATAAAATAAATTGAGGCTCTTTTCTTATATTACTATATGATATATTTATTTATTTATTCCAACATTCTCTTTGTTGCTCCAATAGTTTTTTGAGTTCCTTATCTAGACTAAATAAGTGCTTTATGTGTGATTATTGGGTAGTTTTTATTTCTTCTAAAATAAGTTTAATTATTAGCAATTTCTTTATTTTCTAATTGTTTTTAACATTTTTACTGTATTTAAGTTGTACAAAAAATAGTCTTTAAAAATATTTGGTTCATTTTGTACTAGTTTAATCACGGTTTTTTTTGGGATCGAACTTACAACTTCTTGGTTGGAGATATATACCAATTATCGTTGAGTTAGACTTGCTTTTACAGTTTAATCACAAGTTTTAGTGATTCTAGTTTGACATTTGCGATATTTTGGTTCATATACATATTTTTGTGACAATTTAAGTCTATATACTTTTAAAGCGAGCATGGTTCAAGCGATAATTGGCATATATTTTTAAAGGTTGTGACTTCGATGCCCACTGTTACATGTTGTACTAAAAAAAACATACGTATATAGATAATTAAACCACCTTTTATTATTATTGTGGGAGAAAAACTCACCTAACTTCATTTTATCATATTTCATGTCTATAATATTATTTTTCGATCAAATTTTTTAAGAAAGTTTAAATCACTAAATGTTACATTTCAAAAGTACATATGTTACAAATAAAAATATTAAATACGAATGAAGTATAATAGTATAGTTGAACAACTTTTTTAAAATTTGATTAAGATATTAAAAGTAGTTTCAAGAAGTAGAAAATAGAGTAACAATTTTATATACAATCAATTTTATTTATAAAAAGAAAAAAGGAGCAAAAACCTTTTTAGTTCAATAATTATAGGGGTTGGAGAATTGAATCATATGAATGATTTATACTAAAAAAAATCTGTTTAGATATAAAAGACCAGGAAATCCAATATTTAAATTTAAATGACCAAGTTTAATAATTGATTGAAACATCCATTATCCTTGATATAAAAGATGGTTAAATTTTATTAGTTTTAAAATAAAATAAAGTACTAATTGATGAAATTGACATTTTTATTTTCAACCATTTTCTATTATTTTGGTCTATGTGTTTATACCTAAGAAAATGATAGAATATCAAAAGTATTAAACAATATCTTTGATTAACATCCATGCTTTCAATATTCAATATCACTATTATAATTTTTGTTCCATTTAAAACATTTTGATAAACTAAGACTACAAAATATAATATTAGAAGTTTTTGTCAATATAAGACTCTAAATTAATATAGTCTAGTTCTAGCATGGGATAAGTTACATTACATATATAACATTCCTGCCATTCCTAATTTTTTTTAATATCCGTTAATGTTCAAGCCAATTTGCGAGCACTTCGACTAATCTTATAGGACAACCGCTTAACACAACGATTAAAAAATTAGATTAGACTTTTTTTCTAGTACAACATATGGGAACGGGGATCGAACCACAACCTCTTGGTTCGAGATATATGTCAATTATCGTTGAACTATGCTCGCTTTGAAAAATTAAATTAGACTTGACAAATACATATTATCAAAAGTTCACCTATTGGTATTATTAAAGGGTAATGATGAGAATGAAAATAAAAATTAGAGGAGAGATTATGACTTAAATGTACATAACCATCACGTGAAACATCTGGATTCATAATAAGTCGATGCACTGAGATGGGAAGGGTCCATTGGATAACATTATTGTTTCTTGTTTCTTACCTTTCATTTAAAAATTATAATGGTATTTAGTAATTATTTTTTACTTTTAGTTCTTTCTCTTTTATTAAAAAAAAAAAAACAAAAACATGCATGTTTTGGGAAATGTTTCTCATTCTCTAAAATTTTAAATTAACTAAAAAAAAGTAAAAAGTTTACTTAAATATAGCACGTTTTTAGGTTTACTTACCTTTTTATATTTAATATGTATTTTATAAATAAAAATGATAAAATAATACTTTTATCTATATTTTTTACTTAAAAAATGGAAACGAGAAAAGCATAAACAACTATCAAAAGTTTATGAAATAATTTATATTTTTCAAAAATTAGAAATGAAAAACAAATTACCGAAATATTATTAATATTCATAGGTTCCATCTCACAAAACTAATTAGTAACGAGAGGAGTAATTCATATCTACTCTAAACCTTTGTTAGGTCCCGACTCTTTTAGATCATCAATCTTGATTGAATACCAATTTTTGATCGGATCCTCGTTTGAGCTTTGTTTGGCTTTGATACTATATTAATATTTATGAGATTTCATCTAAAAACCAATTGTAGATGAGAGGAATAGTTCATATCTATTATTAAGATCGGTAACAACTAATATCCTAGATTTAAGATTTTTTAAAATGGGTGTACCAAATCTTTGTTTAGAATTATTGAATGGATTGTGCTGAGTGGACTTTGGGAAGCAAATAATTGTGGGAACCGCCTTGCCCATGATAGAGGCAAATTTGATAGCCGACCATGAAAGAATATGGACTGTGGAGTATTGACTTTTATCCAACCTTTTCAAAGCTTTATGTATACATAGTACTTATCCACAATGTGGAGAGATCTTGAATTTTGACTTTCTTTTATTTTTATTTTTTATTGAGATTGTGTGGTTCTCAATATGATGTATTTAATTAATCTAAAAGTCAACTCAATTTTCAATTTTGACTTCATTCTTGGTCTAGATATAGGTGTTTCGGTTGCAAGAGAAAGCACTAGAGACATTTCTTGATGTAATAATTCCATGGATGAATTTTTCAAAAATAGTTTGAATAATATGTGATTTTAAACCTAGGGAATTATATACTAAGATGAGAGTAATTTAAGGCCTGTTTTTTAGTGCGGTTGTTTGGGTTCTGGAAGGAAGAAAAACATAATTGTGTTTGGTAACTGTTCAGTTCTTTCTTTATTATTGGAAAAAACAATAAAAACATGTTTGATAACTATTTTTTGTTTTTTGTTGGGATAATTTTGCTTATATGTATCAAAAAATTTGAAATGAGAAAAAAAAAAACATGAATGTTACCAAACCAACTCTAGACCAATCAATCTTCCTACAAGTTCTTCAAACAAGATGTATTTGATTTTATCCTTCCACTGGACAAAAGCAGATCAAAGTAAGTAACAACAAAAAAGAGTAAGAGATACGGATAGAAAAACTGAATATACACTCGAGTGTTTATACTATTTCACCTCAATCTTGAGTACGTCTAGTCTTTTACAAAAGACAGTCTCTACTATAATTTAGAAAATTGTAATGGACCTTTCTTTCTCTCTAGAGAGCTCTTCCAAGGTATCATTTACAATGACTACCTTGTTGTTAAGTACCCAAATAATGGCTATCTAGATTTATACCATCAAAACTCTTACTGAATTCACTAGATTGTTCAAAAATATTTAGAGTCCTACTTATACACGGTCAACTATCACTCAATTTTCTGGAATGCTTCTCATCCAAATCCTAACCCGAAATCACCTATTTATAGAACCCTTAAAGCCGAATCTATAAAAAGGTCTCGAATTCGTATTCAAAGCAAAATCGAAGTTTGGAGCACGATCGCGCTGCAGTTTAGGGTTGTTCTGCAGCAGTACCATTCCAGGTTCGTAGCACTGTGGCACTAGAGACGGTGCCTAGGTCCTCCTAGCTCGGGTTTTTTGCCGCCTCTTTTCTCATCCCTTTTAGTTCCATCTTCCCTAAACATGTTTCACCTATATGTTTGGCATGATAGTTTATAGTTCGACTAATGTTTGAGATGTTGCATGTTATGTACAACCATGTGATACTATATGGTTTGGATAATCAAATGATTCGAAAGTATGTATTTATGCATAATCATGTGTCTACCTTTAGAATGTCTCAATTTAGGCAATAGTAGCAGTTCTTCATATAGCACTGTGTTTCTCGAGCTTTACATGATAGAGAAAATAATATTTTTCTATTATAGATATATCTAGCCTCAATTGCTTCTCTCTTAATTAGATAATTTCCAAATTAGGTAACAAAGGGATTTAGCAACACTCAACTACTTTATTATTATTTTATTATTTATTTTTAATATTGGAATCTTCCTATCTCCCCTTGATGTATGCATTCCATACGTGACTATTGATTTTATATATTTAATGGATAATTATTGTAAACTTTTTCTTTTTATACAGGAGTTCCTAGTTTTCCATATTATACACAGTTAGGACTATGTTTTTAGTTTTCTTATTAGAGAGTTTCTAACATCTATTTGGAGGTCGTTGGGGTTTATTTTTAATAAGAAAAATTAATTTTTTGTTCAAAACTTTGGCGACCGAAGTAAGTTTTGTTGGTGAAACCCAACTTTTAGCGACGAAATGTCTCTTCGTCACCAAAAGTAAGGGGTTTTGGTGACGAGATATCACTGCATCGCCAAAATTAAAGGGATTTTGGCGACGAAGTGATATTTCGCTCATTTTGGCGATGCAGTGATATCTCGTCACAGAAGTAAGCGGGTTAATTTTGGCGACGAAAATGACTTTCAGTTTGGTTCCATGGTTTCAATTCATGAAATTATGGATTTTGAATGCATTGTATTCGCCATGCTATTACAAAAGTAGTGTTTGATTATGATTTGATTAGAAAATGTGGCATTTGTTTCTAGTTTGATTGTAAACTCGTTGTTTTAGTTGTGAGTGTGCTGATGTTTCTGGTTCTGGTTCGATTTAATTTATTGGTATTGTAAGTTAAATATGTGTTGGATTGTTTACCATCAGATTGATTTATGTTGAGTATTTGTTTCATTAATATATAATACTTTGTCTAAGTAATTTCATTAATATATAATACTTATCAAATTGATTTAATTCTGGTATTGTTTCATTAATATATAATTTACCCTATCGGGTTCATAGACCTTCGTGGGTTAGGAGTTCAAGCTCGTTGTCAAGAACTATTTAGCCAATCGCAGATTTCCATCTCCAACAATCATCGATTCCATCGTCGTCTTTATGTACAAAGACCGCCGTTGTTGATTGCATCACATCCGTAGAAATCGTGTCAAAGTCTCTACTAGCTAATTACCGACTCAAAATTCTAGTCTGGTTCAGTTAATATTTCCAGTTCGGTTTGATTCGAAGTTCTGGTTCGATATTGTTCAGTTTTTGGTTTGGTCCGGCCAAATTTTTTGGTTTAGTACAGTCATGATTCAACCTTTTTTTTTTTTGCTGCAAGATACACTTCTGTTTTTTCCTTCTTTTTTGTGGTTCGAATCAAGAGCAATGATTGGTAAATCTTCGAAGAAAACAAATTGTGACTCTAAATTTTTGAAACCCGGTTCAATTCCTCTAGTCATCCTATCCAAACTACTAGTATCCAACTTAATGGAGATCATTTTCTTCATTGGTCTCAATGTGTTCAGATGTATATATGGGGACAAGGTAAAACTAGCTATCTTACCGGAGATAAAAAACCATCGGCAGTAGAAGATCCTTTATTTAATACATGGGATACTGAAAATTTGATGTTAATGATATAGTTAGTTAACTCTGGATGAGGAGATTAGTGCTCACTACATATGTTATTCTACAACAAATGAATTATGGAAAAACGTAAATGAGATGTATTTTGATTTGAAAAATTAATCACATGCATTTGAACTAACACTAAAACCAAGAGAAATACGACAAGGAACCGATACGATTACAAAATATTTTAAATCTTTAAGAAGGATTTGGGCAAAGAGCTATATCTTTTTTATACTCACGAGTGAAAAATGATACGTGACAACTCAAGTGTATGGACTTATCTAGCCAATAGCCATTTGAATCCAATCGTATAGTTGGTTTCAACCCGAAAGGGAAATGTTAGATGGATTACTTTTGCAGTCAGTTACTACGAGCAAACAGATTATTACTCACTATGCCACTATGCTCTAGGTCGGAAATACTCTACGAGTTTGGTAACCAACCAAAACAAGCATGCTCCGAGGGGTAAACAATGGATTCAAAACAAAGATATTTCCTTAAATCCACCAACTTGCTAATAAAGTAATGAAAATTATTCCTTAAATGTAATTTGATAAATCAAAAATAAAACAAAGGAAAATAGAAATGAAATAATTTCCTTAAAGGGCTTGGAGTGGTCGGCAAGGCTCATTGGGTGCCAAAGGGGGCAAGTGCGCGCGAGGGCATGGTGATGAGTGTCGGCGCGCGCGGTGAGGTAGGGTGCACTAGTGAGCTGGGTAGTGTGGCGTACACAGGCATAGGTAGCAGGGGCGTGTGCGAGGTTGCAGGCAAGCGTAGTGGAGCGCGTAGGCAAGGGATGAAAGGGCGCAGGCACGTGCGGGGAGCTGGCGTGCGTGCAGGGGCTGCAAAAGGCAATGGATGATGTGCGCGGGGTTGTTGCTTGCAAGGTTAGTGTGCCGATGATGTCTTTGCGCGTGCAGTTGGGTTCTTCACGTTGCGTGATTTGGTTCCAAGAACTTTGTACCAAATATGAGTGTATCATCTCCCTCTTTTTGAAAAGGATTCGTCCTCGAATCAAGTATGTTACCTACATTCAAACATATCAAGTTAGTCAAATAATAAGCCTTAAAAGGTGTACCCTTACCTTGTGGGTTCTCTTTACATGGTTGAAGGCTTATGATCTTTTTCCATTGAAATTGACTCTCCTTTGAAATTTTTAGGCTCCTTTATTCTCTTGCCTCTTAAGCGGTCATAGCTGCTCGGATTCCTTGTAGAGCAATCTTGAAGTCTAGTGAAATTGATGCTTTTATCGGCCTTCCTTTGAATGTCCCTTTAAAGCATTTTCGTTCTAATTTCCAAAAGTGCTTCTAGACCCAATCACTTGGTTTGTGGATATCGTGCTTCGATTTCTTTGTTCTCCACTTGGTGTATGGCATATGAATTCTCCAACATAGTAACTTGTGTTCTCGACCATGACATTATTTAGTGGATGTTTTGAACAAGTATTTCTCCATGATTCTTGGCCATAACTTCATTTTTTCATGATCACCTACACCAAAAGGAATCAAGTTAGTACCTTCAAAATCAATATTTATTTTACATTTACCTTGTAAGGTGATCTAAAATTCATGACAATATGATAGGAAGATTCTCTTTGACTCCATCCAGTAAGGATTCTCCGTAGCTTCCAACACTACTTTGGTTCGACCATTATTGAGGTTAAGAGTTGAAATTTTGTGCAAAAATCTCAAAACAATACAAGCACTAGAATAAAACATAATAGTTTGAAAGTAAGGATCCTTATCCAACAATTCCTCAAAATTTGGCTTGTACAGGAAAATAGCTTGCACTTCTCTCTCTTCCTCTTCTTGCTTGCTACTTCCTCCATCATTATTTGATTTTCCATGCATAAATGGCTCAATAGTAGAGATATTATCATAACGAGGATATTTGCTCTCTAAGAGATGTGGATTATCATGCATATCTTAAAGAATCTCCTTTTCTAAGTTACTACTCTTTTTCTCAACAATATATATGGTATCACAAAATAACTTGCAATCAATAAGAATGTCATGCATGATTTTACAATTGTCAAGCTCACTATCTTCCTTTTCAACCATAGGCATATAATCATGTAATTCCGTACAATCAAGTAAAAATATGATCAACATGCATATTATTGCAAGATATTTTATCCTTAACCTCATTTGAACTTACCTTGAGGATCTCTGTCTTCTCACCTTGGTAGGGGCACTCACCTTTTATTCTTGCAATTTGGTTGCCTCCTTGGTTGCGGCTTCTTTTCTTCTTTCCCCAACTTTCTTTGGTCAATTTGTACTTCGTTTGGAGGTAAGGGAAGTAATGTTGTTTTCTTGCTATTATTATCAAATGAGTACTTGTTGTGAAAACCATCGTACTTTACCTTTTTGTCATATTGCCACGGTGTTCCTAATAAAAGATCACAAGTATGCATAGATATGACATCACAAATAATTTCATCTTTATACCTATCTATTACAAAAGTAACTCTAACTTGACTTTGGACATTTATTTCACCACTATTAGTTAAACCTTGCAAATTATATGGACATGGATGTGGAGTGGTGCTAATTACATTATTGCAGCTACCACTATCAATACGAACACTACAAGGAGTGGTATCATTATGCATCTAGTGTAAAGAAATTATCTCTATGATCCTCTAAGGAATTTTCCATAGATTGTGCATTGAGAGATCTCCTAGCGTCTAATAAATACTTAAATTGTGGACTTACTCCTTCTTGTGAGATGGTGGCTTATTGTAACATCTTTCTTGGTGGCTCTATAACTACACAAGTAAATGTTAGAAATAATCATTTATATCTCTCACTCATCCTTCACTTGAATCTCTCGGCTTACTCTCTCTTTTTGTGTGGTAAAGCTTGGTGTGGTATGAATACCCTTACCTTGAGATGCTAGCTTGATTGCTTGTGGCAAATCGACACCATAAAATAGTAAGCAATGATCTAAAGGGTAACTAGTTGTAAAGATACTCAATGCTAGACTAAGTGACTCTTCTATTTTGAGTGGCGGTCAATCATATGAATGATACCAATCAAAAATATGGAAACAAATGGTATGAAAGATACCAAATGATAAACAAAACAAAAAGTGTATGATGGATGATAAAACAAAAGTACAAGATGCAAATACCTTGAGCTTAATGCTCATGGTTCAAAAATTTGACAACAATATACAACTTGAAGTCAAAGCACAACAATGTAAAGGACTATGCAATAAAAATTAAAGAAAACAAAAAATAACTTTACAAGATGTACAAAATCCAATTCGTTGTTTAAACACACATAAAAAGTACTTACCGACAAAAACAGTAGCTTGCAACAAGAGAGGGTAAATTTTGGATAAGGGTGTGTGGTGTACCCGACTTGGATGGAGTTTAAACTATTGAGTAATCTTAACTTACTTGAGCTACCGTTAGGTTTTGAGGACGTTTGGAGGGACTGCTCTTCCAAAGAAGTTGAGTGGCTGCACAAAAGACATCTCACAGGTGAGGATTTTGAGTGGGGCGCTTGTCCTCCTCCTTTAGGGTGTTCATATTTTGGCACAATAACTTTAAAATAATTTTAGAATGTAAATAAACCAAATATGTGACTACTTGTCAAAAATAACTTGGTTCGCATCAGATTTGATAGGACAAATAAATTTCCCAAATCTATCTAGCTCCAAATATGAAAAATATTCAGCTCGAACATCTGTTTCAATCAATGATAACTTTCGCTCTAGATCTTGGATGGCTACAATCTTAGTGTGTTTTGAAAGCTCTTTCAGAGCCCTTCAATTTGATATAAGACTTGACTATAAACACATAAATGGTCGGCAGATATGAATCATCGAAATTGATACAAGGATTTCTCGGTTGCTGCAGGAATTTTAAAAAAAGCGGTGCGTAATAAAAATTAGATAACTTTCGGACCACAAATCCAAATTAATTGATTTTGGTCTTTCTGGAAAGCTGATTTTGGTCTTTCTGGAAAGCTAACTTGATTATCTTTTGAATAGCTCTAGTTTACTTGATTTGGATGTCTGAACAAAAAATATGGTATTTAGAATTTGGCTTTGGGTTTTGGCTCTCTTCAAGTTTCTATCAAATTCTGGGATTCAAAGAAAAATTGATAACTTTGGTTATAGAGTTCGGTTTAAAGTGAACCTTTGTTTGTTGGAAAGCTTTTTGAATGCTGAACACATACAAATAAGATTTAGATAGTTTAAAGTGATTTTCAAAGTCAATAACTTCTATGCAAGATTGATAGGAAATAAGCATGTGGAAGACAATACAAAGGGAATGAATTTTCTTGCGAATTTTTTTTAGTAAGATGGAAAAGTAAAGACAAAGGCAGAAATGTAAAAGCAAGAAAGTAGCGTATATCTGATCTAGAGTCTTAGCTCTAATACCAAATGATACACCACAACGCAAGCGTATGGACTTACCTAAACTACTTGAATTCAATCGTATAGTTGGTTTCAACACGAAAGGGAAAGGTCATATGGGGATAAACTGTTCTCACGACTGCTAATCTAATAAATCAATTCCTTCTAATGTTTTAAAGTTCAGAAGTTCCCTTGATTACCTAAAAGATTTTTTTCCTACTGTTCGTCTTTTCTCAGACCTACCAAAAAAGTTTTGGATGTACTAATTATGTTCACATCCCTAATCCTTTTCAGTCTAAACATGATCACCATGCTATCAAACGTATTTTTGTAAGCTATGCTTCAACACAAAAATGTTATAAATGTTTTGATCCTACAACAAAGAAAATTTATATGAGTATGGATGTAATTTTTTTTTGGAAAATCAACCCTTTTTTACCCAAGATTTCCTTCAGTGGAAGCAATCTAGTTCCGAAGATAATTTTTGGGACATTTCTACTCCTCTCCCAAATATAATTTGTCCTGATATTTATACTTCTTTAGTACCAAGTGAGGAAAATTCTCCTCTAGGGGGATAAAACCCACAAAATGACCCTAGTGATCAATCAAAGGAATACTAGGAGGCGATTCAATCAAAGGAATGAAGATCAAAGAGTTGGCTTGTCCCCAAACCAGTCTACTATTTCAAGGAATGATATTGATAACGTAGGTAATCAATCTCCTATTCTTGATCCATTGTTCATTTAAAATATCATACCTAATATATCTTATCTTGATGTTCTTATTGTCCTGAGTGAAAGTGTTCGTACTTGCACTAAATATCCTATTGCAAATTACCTTTCATATAAAAAACTGTCAGATAGTCATAAAGTCTTTACTTATAAGGATAAATAACTTAATTATTTCAAGAAACATATAGGAGGCCATAAATAATTCAAATTGGAAATTAGCAGTTATGGAAGATATTGATGCTCTAAAACAAAACAATACATGAGACGTTGTGAATCTACCTAAAGAGAAGAAAATAGTGGGATGCAAATGAATTTTCACTATAAAATGCAATGCTGATGATAGTACTGAGAGATACAAAGCTAGGTTAGTAGCTAAAGGCTTTACAAAAACTTATGAGATTAATTATCAAGAAACATTTGACCAAGTTGCTAAAATTAAACTCCATTAGAGTTCTTTTATCTGTCGCTCTTAATTTAGATTGACCACCCACCAACTAGATGTAAAAAATGTCTTTCTCAATAAAGATCTTGAAGAATAGGTATTTATAGATTTACCACCAGGTTTTGAAATGAATATTGAAAATAAGTGTGCAAATGGAAGAAATCTCTCTATGGCCTTAAACAATCTCCTAGAGTGTGATTTGAAAGAAATTAGTCACTAGTTATAGATTCCTTCAAAACCCAATGGGTCACACTATTTAATAAACACAATGAAAATGACAAAATGGTTGTTCTTATTCTATATGTTGAGGATATTATCCTCGCTAGCAATGATGAAAATGGGCTGAACTCTCTTAAGAAAAGACTTTAATCTCAAATTAAAGATTTAAGAACTTTGAAATGTTTCCTGGAGATGGAATTCCCTAGATCAAAAAATTGGATCTTTGTTAATCACAAGAAATATATCATTGACTTACTCAAAGAAATAGGTTTACTTGGTTGCAGGATTGTTGAAACTCCTATTGCATCAAATTTAATACAAAAATTGGATCTTTGTTAATCACAAGAAATACATCATTGACTTACTCAAAGAAACAGGTTTACTTGGTTGCAGAATTGTTGAAACTCCTATTGCATCAAATTTAAAGTTACAAATTACAAAAGATAATGAAGTTAAGAATAAAGAGAAATATCAATGACTTATTGCATTTGCAAAGATGATAAAGTTAAAAGACTTATGGGTAGACTCATTTATTTGTCTCTCACGGGTCCTATATTACCTTTGTTATAAGTCTAGTGAGCCAACTCATGCACTCCCCTGGTTCAGTTCATTTTTCAGTCGTTTACATGATCCTAAGATATCTAAAAGAAATTCCGAATAGAGGTATACTATTTAGAAAACATGACTAAGTTGAAGTTTATACTGATGCCAACTAGGCTAGTAGTAATATAGACAAACGCTCTAGATCTGGTTACTGTTCATTTGTTGCAAGTAACTTAGTTACCTGGCGAAGCAAAAAACAAAACATAGTAGCAAGAAGTAGTCCTGAAGCAAAGTTTAGAGCTTTAGCTAAGTATTTGTGAGGATATATGGATCAAAAGGGTGCTAGATCAAGACTTTAAGTTTACTCAGGAAGCACCCATTCATATTTATTGCGACAATAAGGCTATCATCTCCATAGCCTACAATCCAACTCCACATGATATGACAAAATATATTGAAGTTGACAAACACTTTATAAAATACAAGATAAATGCAGGAGTAATATGTACAACATACTTACCAACTACAATGCAAATTACTGATGTATTGACTAAAGGTCTTCCGAAGATGCAATTCGACAAGTTGATTGATAAGCTAACAATGGAAGACATCTTCAACCCAACTTGAGGGTGAGTGTTGGTTTATATATTTAATAGATAATTATTGTAAATTTTTCCTTTTCTATATAGGAGTTCGTAGTTTCCTTTATTATATGTAATTAGAAGTTTATGTTTTTAGTTTCCTTGTTAAGGATAACTTCGCACCTCAATTTAAAGGTGACTAGCTAGGATTTTATTTTTGAATATGAAAAACAATTTTATTTGATTATGGGCAAACAGGGTTGGAGCTTACTTAAGTGCTTTATATCTAGCTTGGAACAGAACTCTTTGAATTTGGCATTGTCGAACTATCTATAGTTGTCCAACACTATAGTCCTGGTTATGCCAAATCGTCATACTATGTTTGTCCATATAAAGTTCGTGATCTGGGCTTCGGTTATTGTGGCCAAGGGCTCTGTCTCGACGCGCTTTGTGAAATAGTTCACTACGACCACACCATATTTGGTCTATCCTTTGTCCATAGGAAATTGTCCAATCAGGTTGATCCCTCATTGTGCAAATGGCCACAGACTTGTTACAGGCGTAAAAGGCTTGGGATGCTGGTGGATAGTGTTGGTAAACCTTTGGTAGTTAGTGCAAACTTTAACAGATTGTTTTGCGTCTTCGTTCAAGGTCAGCCAATATAGCCCTGCTGCATGATTTTAGTTGCCAAGGATTTGGCCCTTGAGTGGTTTCCATAAACTCCTTCGTAAATTTCTCTCATTACTAGTTCACTTCTTTTGGATATAAGCACCTTAGCAAATGTTAAGAGAAACCACGCGTGTAAAGTGTTTTGTCTTGAACCACGTACTAAGCTACTTTTCTCCTAAGCTTTCTCACCTTTGTCTGATATGCTGGTACATTGCCTTCGATGTACTCCTTGATAGGATCAATCCAAGAGGGTGACTAAGCCTCAATGTCAATAATGTCAGGCTTAAGGATGGATGGTGGATTGAGAATTTCGACTACGACCGACTTTGCAAGGTCGCTATCACAGGTTTAGGTTAACTTTTACCTAAAGCATCTACATTTGAGTTTTCTGAACGGGGTATCTATTTGATTTAGGTATTCATAGAACTGAGCAATAAGAGCTTTTGTCTTACTCAAGTATTTATCCATGCGAACATCTTTAGCTTGGTACTCCTTAGTGATCTGATTCACAATTAGTTGTGAATCGTTATAGATCAGAATGTTCGTTGCTCCTAATCCTTTGGCCATGCGCAATCCCACCAAAAGGGCTTCATACTCTACTTCATTATTCGAAGTGCAAAAAATGAAGCGAAAATTAGGGGTGATCATTGGTTGATCGGAGTCCCTTTTGGCAAAACCCAATGCCGAACCCACCATGTCTGTTTCCAAAAAATGGAAACTAACAAATTTTTGTTCCATTCATTGTGCCTACCGATCAATTAATCAACTCGGTCAATTTATTATTCAGTTTAAAATATTTTTCTTAAATAGAAAAAAAATAGGGAGAAAGATGTTGAAGAACATGAACAAGAACGAAAGAAATAACAAAAAAAAAAAGAATCGAAAAAGAACACAAAAAGTATCTTATTATGGTATTGTGTTTAATGTGAGTGAATGGGCAATAAGAAGTTAAAAGACTTGAAAAGAAAAGAAAGAAGCAAAAGTGGGATGGAGGGAAAAAGATAACGGTGGAAGAAAAATGGAGGAAAGAAAGAAAAGAAAATGTGAGAAAGAAAGAAAACTATGGAGGGGTGTGGGAAGAAATAAAAATTTTTAAAGAGAAACACAATTAAAAAAAAGATTTGAAAATGAGCACCCATCATGGCACAGGTTTTCAAGGCCTATAGACTGCGGCAGTTGTTGCGTCCACACAACCGTGTTGGATACACGTGCAAGTATACACGATATATGTCGATTGTAGTACGAAACAAGGTCGAATCCACACGGACTTAGAAAAATATTATAAATTATACTTGAAGATACCAAAAGTACAAAAATAAATAAATATAGACGATTGTATCGAAATAAAGAATAATATCATAGTAAGGCAATAAATGATTTCAGCAGCAAACACACTTTAAGACGCTGACAACAGGAAAAATTTACAGCACATAATAGTAGAAAGGGGAGTTAAACAGATATAGAAAAGCGAGGGAGACATAATATGCTTTCACTCAATCCCAACCTACACTCTAGCACGAAATCAGTTGTTAATGCTCAACTCGACATGGTTCCCTTCCAAGACACCCAAACATGAATACCCTCAACTCTCGTTGCTAAATAATCAAGCAATAAACGCAAGTTATAAGCATGATTAGGGGACCCCATTCCTGAGCATCCACGACCCTACTTGAAAAAAGTAGCAAATCACAAATAGAGCAAGTCAGCAACCCGTAAGCTCTCCCGGATCATACAGGCGCTAGCATACAAAATAGAGTGGCCAACAATGTTCAGTAAGGATTAAGAAGTAAACACAGCCCTATTTATTAACAACGGAAATCAGCTAAAGTTCAGTTGTTCATCAAGTACAGCATGTAAATCTCCCTCAAAATGGGATTTAGCTCATGGAGGAAGAAGAAAATACAGTGGGTAAAGGAGGAGTACAACCCATTTCAAGAAAATAGAAGAAAATCGAGAATGGAGATGACAGCTTGAAGCAGGAGCAGAATATCCTCCTCTGTCTCAGCTCCTTCCCCGAAAATGGTGAGATTCTTCTTCCTTGTTGTTTCCAACACTAAAAAATGTGTCTCTGTTGGGATCTGTGTGTGTCAGCTAGGCCAGATGTCTCTTTTATATCAGGTCCCAATTTTAGGGCATTGGTTTGAAGGTTGTACGGACATGGTAACTTATCCCGTGTCTGAGACAGTTACTACGTTGTAAGTCCATGCTCCCACTATTCTTTGCTTCGGCTCTTATCTGTTCTGCCTTGAACATGCTTCATTTACTCCTTCTTGGGCTCACACTTTCTTCACACTTTGTCGTCTCTGTCCAAACCTGTGCAATTAAGCCCAAAAATAAGAAAGTTTAGCATAAGTTTAAGTCAAAGTATTCAATACAAGGGACTTTAGCTCGGAGTTCAATTTCTAAGATTATTCATGATATTTAAGAGCTAAAACCGACACACTTCGACATTTATTTGAATAAAATCACCCAAATAAATACTAGAATAACTCTCTTTTGGAAGTTATCACACCCCCAAACTTAAAATTTTGCTTGTCCCCAAGTAAGAGCATACAATTTACTCCTGTTCACAAAAGAAGAATGTCAGAAACCTGCACTTCAAACATCCAGCCCTATGCCTCAACCCTTCATTTTGATTAACAACACTAGAACTTACATACTCTACACTATAGTACTGCAGTTGGAGAAAAGAAATGAAAGAAGCCTAAGTTTGTTCACACTCTAAAAGATTCTATTTTTCTGCCCAACTCTAGCTTCATTCTCTTTCCCAATCTCAAGCTTAACTTCTCCTAGAGATTTCTTTCTCAAGCCCCTTTCACTAGCCTAAACCTTTAACCTTTGTACTACCAACTTGGGCTTCTTTTAACCATGATCTATTAGCGCTTCCTAATCCTACAGCCTCTTTATGCTCTAGATGTGGGCTACTAGCCCCTCCTTTATTGAAAAAGTTTTTTTTTTAATTTGGGTTGAATTACAAGATTGGAAAGATTCATGGTTGTATTAAAATACTAATAAAGTTATAAAAACTAAAAGTTCACTCCTCTAAACTTAGAAGACTGCATTGTTCTCAATGCAGCTAAAGACATCTAGAATGCAAAGCTTCAGCGCACCCCTGAACTTAAAGTGAAACTTAGGATAAGAATTATAAAGAGTGCTCGCTAAGAGGTACATGTGTAGGGATGGCGAATGCTAAAATCTAAAGGGATCTAGAAGAGGTCCACGCTAGCTATACAATGATAAAGGTTGGTTTTGGATAGATGACCATTGAAATTCCTCCCTAAGGTAAGTGCTACCTAGGGCTAGTACTCCTAGAGGGATGCTAGGGCATGGGCAGGCAAGCATGAACTAGAGGGTGCACAAAAGAAAGCTAGTCAACATTTAAAAGCAACACAGGAATGCTAACATTTCTTTTTCATTAATTCAGTAGAGGGGAAGATTCATATACTGACTAAGAAGAAAAACAGAACTATCTTAAACAAAAACAAAAATTAACTACCAAAATTTTAAGGGCAAGAAATTTAAAACTAAGCTAAAATTAAACATAATAACATGGGGGGGGGGATGGGGGTTCAGTTGTCAAGGCAAAAAGGAAGGGCACTTCCTTTTCACAAATCACGCAGAGCTTCCATCACTGCTCTCTTATTCTTCTGAACAGTCGCTCGTGGGTTGATATTCCTCTTCAGAACTGCCAGATTGCTCCAGCAAAACCTTCAATCCAATAAGGGTTGCAGCAGATGTAGATGGGGCTTCCGTCTTAAAACGCCCCAGCACCGCGAGGATGCTAGCCTCCCTTTTTATCGCCTGTTGTGGGAAAATAGACTGCGCCTTATATATCCACATGAGCTGCTTTTGGATCTTGGCAAACTGGGTCATCATATCATTTATGACTGTCGTCAGCAAAGCTCCGTGTTTAGTGGGATCTTGGAGCATCAAACGCTCCAGCGTATTTTTGTCCGTAGAGATGTTCATGTCTTATGGTGGAGATGAGGGTTGGGTTGGCAGGATTGGTGGTGGGAGTCGTTTGAGTGGGTGGTGGTGGTGGATTTTTAGGAGAGGAGGGTGCTTCCGAAGTCTGGGCAACGGGAGGGGCAGTTGATTTTATGGGGCTAGGCACTTGAGGGTTTTTTACAAGAAGGGGACGGTTCTTGATTTGGGGCTACAATGGAAAGGTGCTGAGGTTAGGGGCACTTACTTGAGGGTTAACAATAGGCGAAGGCATCGGTGGAAACTTGAAATCATTAGGGGTCTGCTCAGAGCTTGTCGGAGTTTGCTACGCCGGGCTTCTCTCACCTGAACCATCACATGGTAGGATTGTTTCTCGAGCTTCTTGGAACTCCTCGTTGGAGCCCTCACTAGCATAGAGCTGCATCGCAAACATCCTCTTTCGATTCACCTTATGCTTAACCCGAGGCATGGCAATGCTAGGGTTTCTAAATTGCAAATGAGAGAGGAAAGGATTTGAGGGAAGCTTAAGGACGAAGGTAAGCAGTTATGGCACAGAATTGGGAAGAAGGCGTGGGGGACATGGGTCTTAAAAAGGAAAATGGATTTGGCATTAAACCTAAAAGGCTCACCCCACGATTTTAGTTTTGATTTTGAAAATCCCTCATAAAATCATAACTTCCCCAAATCATGTCAATCTCATTTATCTTCCCCAAAATTATAATAATTACTAACCTCTCTCCTCGATTGAATTAGCCACATTTGGCTTTAATAGTACCCTGCATGTCTGCCACGTGGTTTAACGCTCCTACCTGCCCTCTTTGTCTTTCTTCGTCAGCAACATCAGTCTCATCATTATTGTTGCCCACCTTTTCTTGTAAACCACATTCTGTGCAATTCGAACCTTATCCCCTTGCAAAAATAAAAACTTACGAAATTAACTTGTAAGAATTAAAATCAAACCAACTAAATATAAAAAAAACGTAAAATTAAACTGTGGAAGCAATAGAATGATCTATCATTGAATTCTGCTCAGTTTATTCCTTCTTTGATCACGCTCAGTCGGTGGCGAAGTGGTGAGCTTCGACATCTCTCACCACATTCTCACCATAGAAATGCTTCAGCATTTGTCCATTCACTGTGAATTCTCGTCCTAAATCAATTTACTGCACCTTAATAGCTCTATGAGGGAATACATATGAAACTAAAAATAGGCCTGACCATCTAGACTTGAGCTTTCCTGGAAAAGGCTTTAATCTCGAATTGTAGAGCAACACTTGTTGGCCCTTTTCAAATTGTCGTGGCTGGATTCATGCGTCATGCCATCGCTTTGTCTTTTCTTTGTATATTTTGGCATTCTCATACACATCGCATCTGAACTCCTCAAGCTCTAGCAATTGCAAGCGACGTAAGTCCCCTACTATAACATGATCTAGATTGAACTTCTTGAGGCCCAGAATGCCTTATGTTCCAGCTCCAATAAGACGTGGCATGGTCTCCCGATGACCAGTTTGTATGGACAAGTACCTAGGGGCATTTTAAACGTTGTATAGTAGGTCCATAAAGCATCATCCAGCTTCATTGCCCAATCCTTTCTATTAATGTTGACTACCTTCTCCAAAATACTCTTTTATCTCTCTATTAAATATCTCAACTTACTCATTCGATTAGGGAGGGTAAGCTGTGGATACCTTATGTCTAATGTTGTACTTGGCTAGGAGCGATGCTACAGCTTTGTTGATGAAGTGAGAGCTGATCATAGCTCTAGGTGTGCAAAATCTTGTGAATATGTTCTTATGTAAAAACTTGGCAACCACCTTTGCATCACTGCTGGGGCAAGCTACTGTCTCGACCCATTTCGATACGTAGTCAACTGCTAATAAAATGAAGAGATGTCTATTGGATGGAGGGAAAGGTCCCATAAAATCCATGCCCCAAACGTCAAAGAGCTTCACCTCTAGGATGCATGTGAGTGGCATTTCTGATCTTTTGGAGATATTTCCAACCCTCCAGCACTCATTACAATGTTAAACTAACTCATACGCATCCTTGAAGATCGTGGGCCAGAAGTATCCGCTCTGGAAGACTTTTGCCGCGATGCGCTGCCCTCCAAAGTGCCCAACATAAGGTGCGGAATGACACTTAGTTAACATCTGACGTGCTTCAGCATTGGCAATACATCTCCGTATCATCTTGTCTTGGTAAACTCTATAGAGAAACGGATCAGCCCAAAGATAGAATTTGCTCTCATGCAGAAACTGCTTTAGCTGTTGTTTGTTCATATCTGATGGTAATATCCTACTGACAATGTAGTTAGCCATATCAGCAAACCATGACTCATCCTCTTCTTCGTTCAACACTTCTATCACCAGTAACTGCTCATTTGGAAATGTGCCTCTAATTTGCGAACACTACTGCTAATAACTCATTTTCTGTTGTGGTGTAATTTATCTGCACTTTGATCAGAGTTTTGCTGGCCTAATAGATTGGATGCAACAGCTTTCCTCTGCATTGAGCAAGGACTGCTCCCACAGCATAGTCGCTGGCATCGTATATTAATTCGAAAGGTTGCATCCAGTCTGGTGCAGTTATTATCGATGCATGGGTAAGAGCATATTTCAGTGTAATGAAAGCCTGCAAACAGTCAGATGTGAAATTAAATTTTTTATCATTCTCAAGCAAAGAACAAAAAGGTTCAGAGATTTTCGAAAATTCCTTAATGAATCTGCGATAGAACCTAGCATGCCCCAAGAAGCATCGAATGCCCTTGACATTCACAGGTGGGGGCAACTTCTCTATTGCCTCTATCTTTGCCTTGTCCACATCAATGCCCTTGCTGGAGACTCTGTGCCCTAGCAGAATTCCTTCATATACCATGAAGTGGTACTTTTCCCAATTCAAAACTAAATTTGTTTCTTTACATCTTTGCAACACCTTCGTCAGATTTTCTAAGCATTCTATAAATAACTTTCCAAACACCGAAAAGTCGTCCATAAACACTTCAACCACTGATTCTACCAAATCAGAAAAGATAGCCATCATACACCTTTGGAAGGTTGCTGGGGCA
Source organism: Momordica charantia (assembly GCF_013281855.1). Classification (NCBI taxonomy): domain Eukaryota; kingdom Viridiplantae; phylum Streptophyta; class Magnoliopsida; order Cucurbitales; family Cucurbitaceae; genus Momordica; species Momordica charantia. The sequence goes on along the minus strand of NW_028275159.1, from coordinate 12,241,939 downwards.
TTGCGAAACCCGAACGACATCCATCTGAAGGCAAACGTCCTGTAAGGACATGTAAAAGTGGTCTTCTGCTGGTCTTGGGGGGCTATCATAATCTGGTTTTACCCACTGTAGCATCTAGAAAACAATAATATTCCTGACCTGCCAACTTGTCCAGCATTTGATCAATGAATGGAAGAAGGAAATGGTCCTTCTTTGTGGCTTTGTTCAACTTGCACTAGTCCATCCATATGCACCACCATGTCACTGTCCTAGTGGGAATCAACTCGTTCTTTGCATTTTCCACTACAGTCATGCCTCCTTTCTGAGGCACACACCGTATAGGGCTTACCCACTCTCTGTCTGAAATGGGGTATATGGTGCCTGCATCTAGCCATTTGATAATCTCTTTTTACACCACTTCTTTCATTGTTAGGTTAAGTCTATGTTGGGGTCTATGGAGTTCTTACTTTTGTTCTCCAGTACGATCTTATGGATACAAAATCTGGGGCTTATCCCTCTGATATCAACAATAGTCCACCCAATTGCTCTCTGATGGGCTTTCAGCACACTCAACAGCATCTGCTTCTTCTCCATGGGTAGGTCTGTTGCTATGATGATTAGCAATGTCTATGACGAACCTAAGTAGGCATACTTCAGATGTTGGGGCAATGCCTTAAGTTCCAAGACTGACGGTTCTTCTATGGACGGATTCAACAGTTTGTATTCACGATTTGCAAGGTCTAGGGACTCATGCATGCAGTTAGTTGACCTTTCACTGTTGTTCGTACTTTCGAGGTAGATAACATCAGGGTCTTCTTCTGTATCATCAACATCACTTCCAGAGTCGACAACTTCTAAATGCTCTAGCATTGCTTCTGCTTTCAGCTCTTCCATTAATGCTTCATCCAAAATTTTAAGCATTGAGCATTCTTCTGATTCAACAAGAAACTTCATTAAGTCATAGACTGAGGATTTCACTTCCTGATCTTGAACACGCATTGTCAGCTCTCCTTTGTGGACGTCCACCAAAACTCTCTCGGTCGCAAGGATGGTCTTCCAAGGATGATCGAGACCTCCTTAGCTACATTATAATCCAAAATAATAAAGTCAGTAGGGAAAATAAATTTATCTACTTTTACCAGAACATCTTCAATTTTTCCATCTAGATGCATGATGGATCGATCCGCAAGCTGTAAGGTGACTGTGGTAGGTCTTGCTTTTCCTATTCCCATCTTGTTGTAGATAGATAGAGGCATAAGGTTGATGCTGGCTCCAAGATCGCACAGTGTAGCCCTATCTTTTGTCCTCCAATGGAAACTGGTATGGTGAAGCTCCCAAGATCCTTCATCTTTGTTGGAATCTTACTTTTGAGGATAATGCTTCAACCCTTGGTAATTGCCACGGTTTCAAATCCTCCCAGATTTCTCTTCTTTGTGAGTATCTCTTTCAAGAATCTCACATAATTTAGCAGTTGCTCTAAAGCTTCCACCAAATGTATGTTCACATGTAGTTGCTTCAGCACATCTAAGAACTTCTTAAATTGAACATTCTGCTCTTTCTTTTGCAACCACTTGGGGTATGGTGATGCTGGTTTATACTCTGCCGAAGCATCGTTATGTTGTGCTTGCTTTCTTTTCTCGGGCACTCTAACCTATGATGATCTTACATTAGATGCTTTAACATTCATTGGGTTGACATCCTCACTGGTAGTATTCTGAACTTCCCTTGGTTGCCCAACAATCTGCATTCGTGGTGTAGGTGAAGCTATTTCTACTAGATCATTGTCCCTTGCTAGTTGGGGTTCTCCTTGCTCTTCTTGAGTCGGCTTGCTCTCTCTCCCTAAAGCATTCGGATGTGCCGAAGCTAATGCTTTCCCACTTCGCAATGTGAGAGCCTTACATTTCTTCTTACCATCTCTCTTTAGTACTTCAGTATTGCTAGGCAATGCTCCGTAGGGTCTGATTTTCAAATCAGTTGCTAACTGGCCCACTTGCAATTCTAAGTTTCTTAGAGAAGCGGCCTAAATTTGCACTATGGCATCATTATTGGCCATATACTACTCCATTAGCTTTTCCAATGATGCAAACGATCCTTCGGATGGCCTCTACGCTACTACCTGTCCTTAGTTCGAGAAGTCTGGCGGATAACTCCCTTTTTGCCAATATGCTAGAACGTTGGATGTACCAGCATTATTTCCTCCTTGATTTCCAGTCCAACTGAAGTTAGGGTGATTCCTCCAGCCCGGGTTATACGTATTGGAGTATATATTGTTTCTACTATTCTGCAGATTCCCCAAGTAGTACACTGACTCTGGATTGCCAGGGCAATTGTTGTAATGATGATCTCATTTGCAAAAAAAGCAAGAAATCCCTTGGATGTGGCTAACATTTGCTTTGCCGGCAAATGCTCTCATTGTACTTTGCTGTGTCATGCTTTTCATCACTAAGTCCGTCAGGTTCTCAATCTTCAAGTTCAAAGCAGAGTATGACTTAGATTCGTTCAGTCCCTTGCTTTCTCTTCCTTGGATAGCTCTAAGATCAGACCATGAATGGTTGTTGGACGATATCCTTTCTAAGATATTGAATGCTTCAGCTTAGGGTTTTGCTAGCAAAGCCCCATTTACTGACGCATCGATGACCAAGTGCATCATCGTCCATGTAATAAATTTCGATCTGGATGCACCTTGGGATCTCGTGATGAGGGCATTTTTGCATAAGTCGCTTGAAACGCTACCAAGATTTGCTAACTGACTCCCCAGCAAATTGCTGAAAGTTGTTGATGTCGCTTCTGTATTTCACATTTTTTCTGGGTGGGAAGTACTTCATCAAATAAATTTGGCCAAGTCGTCCCAGCTTGTAATCAATTCGAAAGGGGGTGACTCCAACCAAGTCCTCGCTTCATCTCTAAGTGAATAAGGGAACAACTTCAGCCGTAACACTTCTTTGTTGCATCCTTCATCCTTAAATGAATTAAAAACTCCTATAAAAAACTTCATATGCGAATGCGGGTCCTCTGTAGGATGTCCCTGAAATTGGCCCACTGTCTAAAGCATCTGAAACATTTTTAGCTTGAGTTCAAACTTGGGGGTTGCAATTTTTAATTCCGTGATTACTGGGTTGAAATTATAAAATTTCGGAGCTGCATACACCTTGATTTCTCTGTCAATGTCATCTTCTAGTAATACAGCATTGAGAGGGGCCACTGCTACCTCAGGGTTAGCAATAATAGGAAACCCCTCTACTATTTCCTCAATCCTCACATTTGGTGGAATAGGTGGCACGGAGGTTAGTTAGGTAGATTCATATTTGTTGCAGCGTGGGTTCTCTTTTGTTCTCTTCGATTCCTATAAAACGTGTGTTCTATCTCATGATCTATAATATATTCCAAGCTGTTAAAATCATTCATACACCTACAACCACACAAAAATGTGAGAAAGAGAAAACTCAATTAAGCTTCGTATCCACAAAACTCGATTAAGCTCCATATCCAAAAACATTATTGTTTAAAATAACATCACTAAGTCCCCAGAAACAGCGCCAAAAACTTGTTGCGTCCACATAACCTTGCTGGATACACTTGCAATTATATACGATATCTGTCGATTGTAGTACGAAACAAGGTCGAATCCACAGGGACTTAGGAAAATATTATAAACTATGCTTGAAGATACCAAAAGTACAAAAATAAATAAATATGAACGATTGTATCAAAATAAAGAACAATATCATAACAAAGCAATAAACGATCTAAGCAGCAAGTACACTTTAAGACGCTGACAACAAGGAAAGTTACAGCACATAATAGCAGAAAGGGACAGTTAAACAGATATAGAAAATCGGGGGAGGCATAGCATGCTTTCACTCAATCCCAACCTACACTCTAGCACGAAATCAGTTGTTAATGCTCAACTCGACATGGTTCCCTTCCGAGACACCCAAACATGAATATCCTCAATTCCCGTTGCTAAATATTCAAGCAATAAACGCAAGTTCTAAGAATGATTAGGGGACCCTATTCTTGAGCATCCACGACCCTACTAGAAAAAAGTAGCTAATCACAAATAGAGCAAGTCAACAACCCGTAACCCTTCCAGATCATACAAACGCTGGCGTACAAAACAGAGTGGTCAACAATATTCAGTAAGGATTAAGAAATAAACACAGCTCTATTTATTAACAACGAAAATCAGCTAGAGTTCACTTGTTCATCAATTACAGCATGTAAATCTCCCCCAAAATGGGGTTTAGCTCATGGAGGAAGAAGAAAATACATTGGGTAAAGAAGGAGTACAACTCATTTCAAGAAAAGAGAAGAAAACCAAGAATAGAGATGACAGCTCGAAGCAGGAGTCGAATATCCTCCTCTATTTCAGCTCCTTCCCTGAAAATGGTAAGATTCTTCTTCCTTGTCGTTTCCAACACTAAAAAATGTGTCTCTATTCGGATCTGTGTGTGTCGACTAGGTCAAAATGTTCATTTTATATCAGGTCCCAATTTGAGGACACCTGGCTGGAGGTTGTACGGGCATGGTAACTTATCCCGTGTTTGGGACAGTTACTGCGCTTGTAAATCCATGCTCCCGCTATTTTTCGCTCTGGCTCTTATCTGCTCTGCCTTGAACATATTCATCTACTCCTTCTTGGGCTCACGCTTTCTTCATGCTTTGTCGTGTCTGTCCAAACCTGTGCAATTAAGCCCAAAAATAAGAGAGGTTAGCACAATTTTTAGCCAAAACATTCAAGACAAGGGACTTTAGCTCGGAGTTCAATTTCTAAGATTATTCATGATGTTTAAGAGCTAAAACCGACACACTTTGACATTTCCTTGTATAAAATCACCCAAATAAATACTAGAATAACTCTCTTTTGGAGAGTTATCAGCAGCACAAACTGCATTAAATGCAGTCAGCCAACCACGCCACTTATTACAAATAATAGTATTTAATTTTTTTAATAAACTATTAGAACTCAGTCAGTTCAGTCAGAAATCATTATTCTGACAAGACTGACCAACTTCTAGTCGGTTTTGTAGAATAAAAAACCAGTTCCGACCAAAAGTTACAATAAACCGACGACCGACGTTGGTTCGATTGGATCAATTTTTCGGGGTTTTTTGCTCGCCGTTAGCGAAATGCATATTGAAAGCACATCTCATCTGGTGTAAGCAAGAGAACACCTACCCCCACACCCTTTATCATTAAAGGACAAATCAACAAACATAGTCCATTGGGAAAGAGCTTCTGGGCAGAAGCTTACAAAGGGTGTAAGCTCTGCTATGAAGTCTGCAACAGCTTGCCCCTTTAGCAAGAGAGTACCTACCTCACACCCTTTATCGTATTCACTGAACTTTAATGCTCATTTCATTGAACTTTAATGCTCATTTCATTAGCCATTCAGACATCTCAAGCTTATGGAAGTCTTGTCTCAGAATGAGATTGGTTAGCACTATCACTAGGTGGGCTTGGAAATAAAGGTGAAGATGTCGAGCTGCCACAGCCAACTTCTTTATTGGAGGATATCTGGTCTCGGCCTCTGTCATGACCTTGCTAGTATAGTATATAGGATTCTAACGGTCGTGGTCTTGTTTGATCAAGGCAGAAATTACAGTACTCTTAGATAATGCTAAGTATAATAAGAGATTGTCACGTAGAAGGGGTTTGGCCAACAGAGGGATTGAGCTTAAGTAACTCTTAAGCTGATCAAAAGCCTCCTAATAGTCAACTGTCCATTCAAATGGACCCTTTTTATGAAAAATCTTTAAAAAATGCAAACATTTTTTGGTAGACTGTGACATAAAACGGTTGAGTGCAATTGTTCTACTATTTAATTATTGAAGTAAATGTGTATGGATCATCCATTCTACGGCATGCATGTGGGCGCACGTTTCATCCAGCTCTATCTGCATGATTGTAAACGCGTCTGGATCAACCTAGTGAGTAGGTTTTCGCTCGGTCTTCTTGGTAACACCCCCACGTCCATGATTGAAGCTAGTGGTTTGTTGACTAGTAATTGGTGGAAGGTTAGCCATGTGAGTATATCTCACAATTGGTCTTCACTGGAATGACAAGCGCATATTAACCGCCTTGGAGGTGTCCTCATTTTGGGGGTTCAGGCCCCCATTATTGACATGTCGTCTTGGTTTGCTTGAACAAGTTGATGCAGTGAGTCATAGCTTGCAGGTAAGGATGACTTAAATGTCATTTTCCATAGACAGTGCCTAATATTTATTCAACGAAGTTGGTTGAGCTCAAACCTAGTAAAGGTATGACTAATGGAAGAGCTTGAACGCCTTGGCAAGGAAATACCTACTCAAGAAAGGCAACCACTCTGACGCTCAAGTAAGTTTAAGCTCGACTTTCATATGGAGTTCGAGACAGAATGTGATACCTGATACAGAAGTGAGACCGTCTATTTATAGGTTGGGGATCTGATACGCCATCTGATAGGTGGTTTGGTGTCGTCCCGAAGGTCGAGAATGTTGGGTGCCTAAGGTCAAATCGGGGCCATACCTTTGTTGTAGGAGATTATCGCTGCATCGTTTGCGGCTAAGTACGAAAGGTCGGTCCGTCCAAGATGGTCCTCAAGCGAGACCTTGGCCTTTCGACGTTTCTACTATTCTCTACGTGGCAAAGTTTTTTTTCTGCCCCGAACCGATTCATTATTATCATTTTTAATCTTCTTTTCAAAAAAAGAACTATCATGTTTTATCTAAAATCATTTACTAATCAGATAGTAAAAAAGATATTATATATGGAAGTTTATTTATACTTCTATTATTAAGATAAATAAATAAGAGATAAGTGGGATTTCAACCTCTAGCGTGTTTAAGAAAGAATTATCAAACTATGTTAGAATTACTATGATTTACGTTAATTAATTAATCTTAACAATGGCCAATCAAAGCATAACTGGTTAAAGCACTTGTCTCTAACCTAAAAGTCGTGAGTTCAAATTTTTACCTTCACATGTTGTACCAAAAATAAAATTTTCAATAATTACAATTTATACATCCATAGTTTCAAGATTCAATGATAGTGGATCCTTATAATCAAAGAGGTTTGTTGTGTGGGCTGAGTAATATAGTGAACAGCTCCAGATATTATGGCAAATCATCTCCTGCTCTTTACTAGTGCGCCATTCCCAAGACCTTATTTTCAAAAGTTGGCTTTACTATTTAAGGAAATGAGCAATTTCTTTTTTTTGAATTTTTAAATATGACCTTTAAAAAGTAAGCGAAATTATGATTAGTTTTATTTAATTACAATCAAATTCATCGTAAGAATACAGGTACCAAAATGAACTTTTGAAAGAATAAAGACTAAAATGATCTAAAATTAAAAGTACACAGACCAAAACGAATATTTTAAAAATATAGGGACCAAAATGAACCAAAGTTGAAAGTACAGGTACCATTTTAATTCATCTACTTTTACGATTTTGTAGTTGAGTATGTGTTATTCTTCCCTTCTACACTTTAATAAGTTCATTTATATTTTTTTAGTTGAACAATGTTTGACTAGGAATTCGAACCTCCAACTTTTTAATTGAAAATATATTTTTTAACCAATTTAATTATACTAGATTTAGTAAGTTGACTTCCACTTATGACCCTACTTCCATTTTCTTAGGCTAAGTTGGGATTTCTTAACACAATCATTAAAAGATATAAGTGGGTAGGGTTGGCAAAGCTGCATAGTGTGAATAGTCTAGCAACCCAAACAGCCCACAATATTGATTGGAATTTGATCTAATTGTCATTATGTCTCTCCCCTACCATAGATTTTCTTTTCTTTTTTTAAATTCATATATCATTCCCTCATGCTTTTTCACTACTTTATTTTAACAAATTCACTAATTACTTCATTTTTGTCTATGTCGATGGAAATATCAATAAAATGTCCATGTCGATGGATATTTCTTAAAATATTTATAGTTATAAAAAATTCGTAAAAAATATTTAAATTAATAATTAAGCATTTCACCATTTACAAATAAGTTAAAAATGATTAATATTAATATTATATCTATATTAGTAATATTTTGTTTATATTTTTCATATTTTGACGATGTTTTTAAAATGCTATGAAAATATCGATTTATCCCTCGTATCAATATCAACCCAATGGAACACATGAAAAGGTCAATGGAAATATTGACGTATCAACAGAAATTTAATACACTGTTTTCCAGTGACACTATATTTTTTACTTGTATATTTATTTTCTCTTTAGGTTGAAAAATACTTTTTGACTTTGTATTTTCATTGAGATAAACTATTTAGACCCTGAGTTTTTGTTTATAACTAGATTTAGTTCCTCTGGTTTCAAATGGTTTCTCACATATGTCGGACAAATTGATTATAACAAAAGTTAACGCTTCATTTATATGGAGTTTTTCACGGTAAGAATAAATTGTTACAAATTTCGAACTACGTGAACTTAATTGTTACATACTAAAGTTTATGGACTAAAATTGTTACAAATTTAAAAGTACATACACTACCCATTAAAGTTTGTAAACTAAACTATTAGAAGGTGAGAAAATTTTACTTTTACAAAGAAAGAAACACAAAGGGTTAAAATTTAAAATGTTTCGATTACAACTTTGAAGTTGGAATTGTCAAGTTGGGCTAAATGATAATATGCGAAAAAGCTTTTCACATGATGTAATATCATATCTCCAATGATATGATACTGTCTACTTTGGAAGGTAAGTTCTGGTAATTTGTTTTTGTTTTTACAAAGTCTGGGATGTTATCTTCACTCATAAATCATGGACCTTTGATTGTAAATCCAATATGTTCACTTTTTTCTACCATTTTACTATGTCCTACCAAATCAATCAATATTTTTTCAATTTAATATATCACATCATCATTTAATTAATAATATATTGATCGTATAAATTTCAAATTTACGAACTAAATAAACACGAAATATTATAAAACTTAACCATTTAATTTAACTCATCATGGAATCATGTGGTAGTGTTGGATAACAAAATTTGTTAATGCTTCCATGTATATTGTCTTTGTTATATAATATAATTTATGTTCAAAATTATATTTTTAGTCCCTAAATTTCTATCTTTATTTAATTTCACAATTCCTAAACTTTCATAACACTTTTATATTTCAATCTCTAAACTTGGAATGAAAAAACTATTTTTTCCTTGCTATTGAATTTAATAAATATTTAATAGAAACACTAGACCTGTGTTTTTGTGCATTTATTTATTTATATAAACAAATATTTAAAGCCACATAGTAGGCAGGTTTCAATTTTTTAGCTTTAAAAACAAATTTATACTTTTGTTAAATAGTTTAACAAAATGACAACTAAAATAAATCTTTTAAGAATAGCACAAAATTCTTTCAATTTTTTAGCTTTAAAAACAAATTTATACTTTTGTTGAATAGTTTATAGTAGAAAATGCAAGTTTATAGTTTTGTTTGACCACAGATCGGCGCAGGTGATCCATCCTTTCGTCCCCTTTGGTTAGTCAGTCGTCTTGATCCCAACGCATTTAAGAATAAACGATTGATCTCTATTAATAGACCCGCTAAAGACCCAGATCTTTCCTTTTTCTGATATACGAAGTATCGGATTTCACAAAATCTATTCTTAGGAAATTTGGAACTAGACCATTTGTACTTACTTCAACAAAGGAAGCGTGGGCTTCTTCGATAGAAGAGCATTTTTTGCCATTTAGCTGTTGGAGTACGGGAATTAGGAGATTAGGACTCAGGGTCCAAAAGAAGATTTTCATCTTCCTCACATCGATGTTCTGGTGGACAACACCGTTAGACATCGATTAAAATATAGAATATTTGAATGTTTTAAGGACTAAAATATATAATAAATAGAAAAATGATATTCATTGATCAAGTGAGGAATTTTAAGAAATTAAAATATTTAAACTTAGCAGTGCTATATCTTAATCAATTGAACTATAAATTTAAGACGGTTTCATCTTTCGGTTTGGATATGAAAATGATTAAGCATACAAATTGCATTAAACTATTTGGCACTTGATGGGAAAAAAGTTGATGGTGAAATGTGGCCAATGGAATGATCTAATTCCAATAATGTCTTCTTGTAAATGAGTGTTTTTGTTGTGTTAACTTACTTTTAGTTTTAGTTAACTTCAAATATTTACTTTAAGAATGGAAAGTCGGTTGATCGCATCATCATTTTCTCAGATTGCCATAATCATTCTTATTCTTCTAGTACATGGGCCCCCCTTAATTGGTTCCTTCTCCCTCTTTCAAAATTTTTTTTTTTTTTTCTCTTTGTTTAAATACCATTTTGATTTTCTGCTCCCAATTTTTGTGTGTTTTAAAAAGTGATCATTTTAATCATTTTTTTTATTTTTATCTCATTTCTTTCAATTACAGTTTTAGACTGATATTTCAGTCACTAAATTTCTTGAAATGTAGTCAATAATCTTTCGATTATAGTTTTAGCATGATACTTAGTCACTAATTTTTTTGAGATGTAGCAATAAATGTGTATCAAACAGTTTTTATTGTGGGTATAAAATTTGTGTTAAAATTTTGTAAATAGAGATCAAATTGGTCACCTTTTGGTGTACATGAACCAAAATAGGCGTTTTCAAAGTACAATGACTAAAATTATAAAAAAATTAAGAGTACAAAGACTAAAATTAACGTTTTGAAAGTACAATATCAAATTGAACAAAACCAAAAGTGCACATATTGAAATATAATATTTAAACCTAATTATTATTCTTCTTCTAGAAATATTTATTTAAATCGATATTTTATAAATACTTTCATTGATATTTTTATAAAATTTAGGTAAAATACTACCCAAGTAACAAAACTAATTTTAAATATAAATTAGAAAAGGTAGAACACATATCAATCGGTAATTATTATTATATTATTGTTTGCATTAATCAATATCTGAAATCATTATTAGTTACGTAAATCAATGTTTATTACATAAATAGACCTGGGTTGGATTTTTAATGTGTAAAAATAAATAAATAAGAATTTGAAGATATTAAAAAACAGTTTGATCAAGATATGAATTTAACTAAATTTGTAACTATTAAAAATTGGATAGTCTTTTTAACTATTAATTTTCTACCACTGACAAATTTAATCACATATTTCCATTCTTTATTATTTCATTAGTCTTTTTTGTTTCATTTTTTTAATTAAAATTACACAAATTTTAAAACTATAGCTACCTATGTGTTTTTTTTAGGCAAACGTTACTGTGTGTTAAAGTTACATATATGTTAAAAGAAACTTAATTCTTGTGCGAGGAGTTACATATTTGTACAACTATATATATTTGTACTTCTCTTCATTTGAGATATCCAAATGTACTACAATTAAGTTTTTCTCCTCATCTCACAAAAATTCTTTCTTCTTGATCTTTTTCTTGTTTATATTAAGAGTGAGTGTTTAAATATTCTATCAGATTCAAGTAGTTCGATGTTGATGTGTTCTACTAGAATTAGTCGTTGTATCCTACTTGTATAAAGTGAAATCGTTGTAGTCTACTAGCTAACAACTTGTATAAAGTGAATAATTGTCTCCAGGTCAGTACTATGGAATCATGCCTCGACTATATATCATTAAGTTTTGGTGATCCTCAACTTGTCAAGATTTGTAATTGTTTGTACCAATCTATTTGGCAGTGTTACACAGTTTACATATACAACTAGTGTATATTTACCCAACAATATTTTCTCTTCCTATCGTACGTAGAAATTTTATGAACCTAAACTAGATTTGTGCTTATTTAATTATAAGTCAAACACCATGTGACACAAATTGCATTGGACTAACCTATGTCATATATATAACACCATCTAATTTTTAAACAGGTCGTAAAATAGATATGTGGTACAATCTGATTGGATTAGCTAGATGGTTATAAGATTGAATATTGCATTATTTAATTAATCAAATTTAATGTAGAGACACTTGTGAAGTTTTGATTGGTCTCAATTATAATGATTGCTCTTGATTTTGTCATTATTGGCCAAAAGTTACCCTTCTACCAGGCCTATAAGTAAGGTTTTTGAAATAAGCTTTCTTAGTTTTAAGAGTTGGAAGAAAACAAAATTTTCCCTCCCTCTCTTCTAAGCTTTTTGGCCAAAGGGCGTTTAGAAAAATTTTATTTTAATTTTCCAAAAGGATGTCCACACTCTATAGAGGTTTAATAGTAAAAGATTGAGCCAGGAGAATTTTTGGGAGGATAATCTCTATTTCAAAAGTTTATGGAAGATGAATGGTTCATCAATTGTGGGGATGAGAGATCGAACCTCCAATCCAAGGGAAAGAGTTAAGTGCCTTAACCGCTGAGTTAAACTCAGATTGACATGAATGATTCATTTCTAATTGTGTTAATATTCCTTTTTAAGTGTGAAAATTTCCACAAATAGCAAACATGTTTTTTTTTCCTTGAAAATAAAAAGAGAAATAAGAAATAGTTAATTAGAAAAAAAAATGGAATCGCACATTACCAATTTGACTCTAGATTTAATATTTGTATATAAATCTTAAAAATAAAAGACAAACAAGAATATTATGAGACGAATAATTTTTCTTGATTTTATTTTACTATTATTATTTTTTTTAGTTCAACCATATGGTAAGTGGAAAATCAAACCATCGATTTTAATCGATAAAAAAGTTAAATGTTTGAGGACTCAACCATCTTCCAGAAAGAAATGTCACTATGTTGAAGAGATAATTATTGTTGGATTTTTAAAGTGCGAAAGAAAGTTAAATTAGAAATATTGATAAACAATTGAATATCACAAATTTAATATCCAGAAATTAAATTTGTAAGTATTAATTCACATACGTTGTGAATTTTGTTTCATTTTGTTTATCAATTATTTATTTATTTCTTTAGTTGTTATGTTTCTTCATTTTATTAAAATCGAAGTTATATGTTTAAATAAGAAGTTCTTTCCTTTATTTTGTTAAAGTTACAAAGTTACACATTTGTAACTTTATATGTGTTAAAGATACTTGTGAGATGTTACTTGTTTTGCACAACTGTATATGGTTGTAGTTTTTCTCATTCGAGACATCAAGTATTCTCATTTGAGTTTCTCCTTCTCTTAAAGAATTATCTCTTCTTTTGATCTTGTTTGTGTTGAGAGCAAGTGTCTAAAAAATTCTGCCAGATCCGAGTAGTTCGAGGTTGTAGTTCTATCGGAGTTACTCGTTGTATCCTACTGATACGATCGTTATAGTATGCTAGCAACTTGTTGAGAGCAAATAATTGTCTTCAAGTCAGCACCATTAAAGCGTGCCTCGACTATATTTATCAAGTTTTGGTGTTCATCAAGTTGTCAAGATCTGTCATTGTTTGTAGCCAGTTACGCTGTAAATTGTTTGCCAGTATTATCCAGTTTACATATACAACGATTATTTACCAACAATCTGAAGACAATTATTCGCTCTGCACAACACTTCCACCAGCGATGATGGGATCAACCATTGTCAAATGTCATGCTGAAAAACCAGAGAATTTTAAGGGAGAAAACTTCAAAAAATGGCAACAGAAGATAATTTTCTACCTCACCACCTTGAATCTTGCTCACATCCTAAAGGAGGTATGTCCAACAACTCCACTAGAAGCAATTACTCCTGAAACTGAAGCTGCCAAGCAAGCATGGTTGCATTCAGACTTTTTATGTTGCAACTACATTCTAAGTTGCCTAGATGACATTTTTTATAATGTCTACTGCAATGCCTTTGATACTTCAAGGCAATTGTGGGAGGCATTAGACAATAAGTATAAGCTGGAAGATGCCGGTACTAAGAAATTTCTTGTTGGAAAATTCTTAGATTATAAAATGGTTGATACCAAGTTGGTAGTCAATCAGTTGGAAGAATTGCAAATTATCATTAGTGATTTGCAAAGTGAAGGATTAGTCACTAATGAACCATTCCATGTTGTTGTTGTGATTAAGAAATTGCCTCTTGCTTAGAGAGAATTCAAATGTTATCTCAAACACAAGTGAAAGGAGTTGTCATGGAGAATCTTACTGTGAAACTCCGAATTGAAGAGGACAACATAAAGGGAGATAAAGAGTTATAGAAAATTGAAGCTAATGCACATATTGCTGAGACTTCAAGACATCATCCCAAGAAGAACCAGTCTAAGACAAAGAACGTGAATCTTGGACCAATGAATGATGCTAACAAGCACATTCGTGGAATCTACTGGGTTGTGGTAAGAGTGGCTATATAGCTATAAACGGTAGACATAAGAAGGGACAAAATTTCAACAATCAGGTCAATACTGTGGAAGATGACAACCTAATAGCTGTCATCTCTGAGGTAAATATGGCCTCTGACACCAAAGACTGGTGGATTGATACTAGTGCTACTAAGCACATTTGTGGGACAAATCATTGTTCACAACATATGAGAAGTTAGATGGCAGTGATAAACTGTATATGGGAAATGCTGCAATAGCCTCAGTAGAAGGCAAAGGAAAAGTATTGCTGAAATGGACTTCTGGGAAGATACTTACCCTCATTGAAGTGTGGCATGTGCCAGAGATTCGAAAGAATCTTGTGTCAGGAACCCTATTCAACAAAAATGGGTCCAAACTTGTATTCAGGTCATATAAGTTTATTCTGACTAAAGGGGGTATGTATGTGGGAAATGACTATCTGAATGATGGCATGTTTAGATTGAATGTGCTGGCATAAATGCCCAAGAACAATAATAATAATAACAACTATTCTTCTTATATTTTAGAGTTGTGTGATGTATGTTCTAGGTTGATGCATGTAAATTATCATTCTTTATAAAGAATGGTAAGTTTAGGATTATTGCCTAATTTTAACATTGATAATAGACACAAATGTGAAGTTTGTGTTGAATCAATGTTTTCTAGAATGTCATTTTCATATGTGGAAAGAAGTGAGTTACTTGATTCATCCACAGTGATATATGCGACTTGAAAAGTACTCCCAGAAGGGGTGGTAAGAGATACTTTGTCACATTCATTGATGATTGTAGTAAATTTTACTATGTATATTTATTACATAGTAAACACGGGACCTTAGATGTTTCAAAACATAAAAGGTATCAACTTGAGAGGAAAATAAAAGTGATTAGATCAGATAAAGGTGGTGAATATGAATCATCACCACTTTCTGAATTTTGTGGAGTTAATGGTATAATCCATCAAACTACAGCATCTTGTACACCATAACAAAATGGTGTAGCTGAAAGAAAAAACCAAACTTTGAAAGACATAGCCAATTGCATGTTAAATAGTTCAGGTTTACCCTATAATTTGTGGGGAGAAGCTTTGCTTACAGAAAATTTTATCTTAAATAAAATTTCACATAAGAACATTTTGGGTTTTATATCCTAAAACTCATAGTTTGTAAATGTCAGATATACTTTTATCATTCAATAAAGTTGTTATTGAAATTTATAATCAATAAGTTAGTTATTGATCCATTAAAATGTTCTTACTAGATCTAAATCCGATAAATTAAGGATCCTAGACTGTTACATGAGACTCAAACTTTATGTAGAGACATAAATGTGGATCAAGTTTGAGTTAACGGTCTAAATTGTTTATAGTATAGGAATAAGGTTGGACGCCTTATTCTGGGGACACTATGGATACGATCCACTTTGTAGCTAGTACAAACGATATGATCCTAATTCGTTCATGTGGAGACATGCGAGTGGGGGCGTCCCGTGCAAAGAGTTTGCATAAGTTCGGGCCATGAGATAGTCACTTTTACTTTTTAACACTGTTTACTGTCTAAAACTGACTATCTCGACTTTGATGGCCTAGGTAACTAAATCTTAATCCTGAGCTAACTATGAACTTCTGTTTACTCGGGATTATCCTTAGATCTTCATGGGTGAGAGCAGCTTAACAGTGCTGGCTCAATAAGCCTCTCATTTCATGGGTAAGACCAGGTAGATAACTAGGGAAATAGGGTGCAAGAAGAAATTCACTCCTACCCATTTTTGGGATAGTAGAAAGGTTGTTCTCTAAAGAGTCTTGAAGAATTGGCGCCACCTTCATCAAAAGGTTTGAGAAGTTTTTTTTTTTTTATTTGATAGTTGGACTACAAATCATTGTTAATTAGAGGCTCAGTGGGACTTAAGAAACAAGAGGTCATTATAGGGGTAAAACGATATTTTGACCCAGGTATAATTACGAACAACCAGTGAAGGGTTGACTTACCGATCATGGTTATATCAAATGAACATAATATATCTACAATGAGGAGACTGCAGCTACGGGCTTTAATGGAGTGGCCCAGTAGTTAACGAATGTTGATTAACTAGGTTAAAGAGTTTAACCGGTAAATCTCGGATCGTTGGAGCTGATGATCTGTAGGTCCATAAGATCCCCTAGCTAGCTCATATAGGAATAAACTTGGAATAATTTGAAGGAATAATTCGAATCGTTTGAATTAGGTTAATCATATGAGATATAATTAAGTAATTGATATATGATATCAATTGAGAAATTTGGTCAAAATATTTAAATAGGATTTAAATATTAAAATTATGAATGCGGATTCATAATCGAAGGCATGGATTTAGTCAAACAGTTGGACTTCGAAAAAGTCAAATAGTTGACTTTGACCCAAGAAAGTATTGACTAAGAAGATTAAAATAATGTTTTTAACCAAGTTGGTGAAATATTCCACTAACTTGTTGAGTGGAACATTTAAATAATCTCAAAAATCCACATTTGACACTTAACCATGTCATGCATGAGTGGAGTGTGTGTTGTAAGCTTTTGGTGAACTTAAACATACCAGAGTTGCATGTAATGTTGCCTATTTAAGAAGGCCTTTATTCAAACATTAAAAAACTCTTGGAACCTTTAGCCATTTTGCTGGTTTTGAAAAGTTTACATAACTCCTTTTAACTCCATATTTCTCTCAAATTTTCCTTCTCTAAAAGAGTCCCACCACTCTATTACAAGCCTTAAGAATAGCTAGGAAGACCTCTTGGTGGTCCTCATTTGAGCTATTTGAAGAAATTTGAAAAGCTACAAAGGTATGTAATTTTCTCTCCCTTTCTCTAAGCATCATAATATATGATCATGCATGTTTAATCCTAGGTTGGAATATGCATCTAGATTGTTCTTTCGATCCTTGCTCACTTCCACTGCGCATGTATGTATTTTGTCCATCAAAACACTAATAATTCGCCTTATGAAATGTGGAAAAAGAAGTTACCCTCACATAAAATACTGAAAGCGGGGAGTGTTTGGCAAAGGTACAAGTTCCTTTACCAAAAAAAACAAAACTTTGACCTAAGACAGTTGATTGTGTCTTTATAGGCTATGATATGCATAGTGTTGCTTATAGATTATTGGTGTTTAAATAAAAAGTACATGATATTAATCATAATACTGTCGTGGAATTTACTGAAGTTGAATTCTTTGAGGATATATTTCTTTTAAAGAAGAAAGACCGAAAGGTAATGGTACCAAAAGGAATCATGAGGTTAACTCTTCGAAAGGTCAAAATGATCAAGAAATTAGGATCAAAGAAGCAAAAGAGCTAAGAAAGCTACTTCCTTTGGACCTAATTTCATAACTTATATGATAGATGGGGAACCTTAAAATTTTCAAGAAGCTGTGTCATCTTCAGATGCACTATATTGGAAAGAAACTATCAATAGTGAGATAGAATCCATTTTGCATAGCAATACCTGGGTATTGGTTGATTTGCCTCTTGGAAGCAAACTAATTGAAAGTAAATGGATTTTCGAAAGAAAGCTAAAGGCTGCTAGCACTATTGATACATATAAAGCCCGTTTAGTAGCTAAAAGCTATCGTCAGAAAGAAGGCTAGATTTCTTTGATACATATTCTCTAGTGACGAGGATCACATCTATAAGGATGTTAATTGCTAAGTAGTTTTATGAAATTTGGAAATATACCAAATGAATGTAAAAATTGTATTTTTAAATGGAGATTTTAATGAAGAAATATATATGGAACAAGTTGAAGGGTTTGTTATAAAATGACTTGAAAATAAAGTTTTTAAACTTGTCAAGTCTCTTTATGGGTTGAAATAAGCACATAAACAATGATATGAGAAGTTTGATCACACTATGTTATCTAATGGATTTGAGATAAATGAGTGTGACAAATGTGTCTATGTTAAAACCATAGATCAAGATTATGTCATTGTTTGTTTATATATGTGGAAGATATGTTGATAATGGGCACAACTAGAAGTGTCATTGATTCCACTAAAAGGATGTTGAATTCCAACTTTGATATGAAAGACCTTGGTCTTGTTTATATTATCCTTGGAATTAAAATAATGATAAATCCAAGTAGACATACATTTTCTCAATCTCATTACATAGAGAAAATGTTAAGAAATTTTGGTCATTTTGAGAGTAAGCCGGTAGTTACTCATTTTGATCCAAATTGTAAGTTGAAGAAGAATAATAATGAAGGTGTATCTTCCTAGAATACTCTAGAGTTGTGGGTAGTTTAATGTACATAATGAATTGTATAAGACCTTATATTGTTTATTCGGTAGGAAGACTGGCAAGATACACTAGCAATCCTGGACATGATCATTGGAATGCATTAGTCAGAGTTTTAAAGTACTTGAAGTACACTTTAGACTATGGATTGCATTATATAAAATATTCATCTATACTGGAAGGATTTAGTGATGCTAACTTGACATCTGATAGCATGGAGACTAAGTCAACCAATGGGCATATATTTACCTTAGGTGGAGCAGCTGTATCATAGAAATCTTCAAAACATATGTGTATAGCACGATCTACTATGGAATCAAAGTTTATAGCTCTTGATCAAGCTTGAGAAGAAATAGAATGGCTTCAAAACTTTCTTGAAGATATTTCGTTGTGGCCTAAGCCTATAAGTGTCATCATATGTATTTATTATGACAGTTTAGCAACCTCAATAAGAGCTAAGAATAATGTCTACAATGGAAAGTCACGACACATAAGACGCATACATAATTCTATCAGGCAATTGCTCTCTAATGGAATAATTTCCATTTATTATGTAAAATCAAAAGAGAATGTTGCAGATCCTTTGACGAAAGGATTTTCAAGAGAGCAAGTTACATATACATAGAGGGAAATGAGACTAAAACCTATGAAATTGAGTATCTAGTGGTAATCTAACCTAGTTGACTGGAGATCCCAAGATCTAGGTTCAATAGGCAAATTGGCTAGATAATTAATAGTTGACACACTAAAAAACTTACAGTTTCTTCCCATTTTTATGATGTTATGTGTGTGATCTGTTGATGTTAAGAGTATAATTGAGTCGGTTCTATGAGAACTTTTTCAAATGACTAAAGCGCTCTCATGAATTCAGGACCTTGTCTAGGACCAAAATGGATACAACCGTATAGAACTCAAAAATACAAGATAAGTCATGTGTGATATTTGTTGTCTCAATTTATTATGAGAGGAATAGTTCCATACCTAGTTCTCACTATTTCTTCGGTAAATTCGATAGATATTTACTATGGAAGATTCAAGTCCAAAAGACACCTCTCTTGATGTATAACTTATCTATTTGCTCTCAATATCTTGGTTTTTGTGTTGTCTGTCTCATTTTCTTTCATATGCGGGATTGTTGGATTTTTAAAGTGTGAAAGAAAGTAGAATTTGAAATATTGATAAACAATTAAATATCACAAATTTAATATCCAGAATTAAATTTGTAAGTTTTAATTCACATATACGTTGTGAATTTTGTTTATCAATTGTTTATTTATTTATTTAGTCGTTTTGTTTATTCATTTTATTAAAATTGAAGTTATACGTTTAAATAAGGAGTTTTTCCCTTTATTTTGTTAAAGTTACAAAGTTACACATTTGTAACTTTATATGTGTTAAAGATATTTGTGAGATGTTACTTATTTTGCACAACTATATATGGTTGTAGTTTTCCACATTTGAGACATCAAGTATTCTCATTTGAGTTTCTCCTTCTCTCAAAAAATTATCTCTTCTTTTGTTCTTGTTTGTGTTGAAAGCACGTGTCTAAAAAATTCTGCCAAATCCGAGTAGTTCGAGGTTGTAGTTCTATCGAAGTTATTTGTTGTATCCTGCTGAGACGATCGTTATAGTCTGCTAGTAACTTGTTGAGAGCGAATAATTATCTTCAAGTCAGCACTATCGAAGCGTGTCTCGACTATATTTATCAAGTTTTGGTATTCATCAAGTTGTCAATATCTGTCATTGTTTATAGTCAGTTACGTTGTAAATTGTTTGTCAGTGTTATTCAGTTTACATATACAGCGATTATTTACCAACAATTACTCTCACTTGCAAATATGTCTAGACAAGATTAAATATATGACAGAATTATTCGATATTGTAATAACCGTTGAAGAATATTGGCTCTTAAAAATGTATCATGTTAAAAAATAAATAGTATCTAATGCATTTGATATTTTTAAAATATAAAGCATTTCCCACTAGGAAATGATGCTCTGAGGTTAATTTCAGTTTCACAAATTTCTCAACTAAGTATATCTATTTCAGTCTTTTTGGACGGTGAAGGGAATGTTTGATAAGATTAGTCTTTTTTTTTTTTTTTTTTAATTTATGATCAAAGTTAAAGAAATCAAGCTACGAGTTTTTAAATCTCACAAATTATTATATAAATCTGAGATACATCTGAGCTTCGCAGCCATTTTTAAGTTTATTCTATTTTGATTTTTTAATTTTTAAAGTATCTATTTAATCTCTAAATTTATTAAAAGAATTAATTTTATCTATAAATTTTCAAAATACCTATTAAAATCCCCTCTAGATATTTTTTTCTAAATAACCCTGCTTACTCTTACTAATATTCTATTATCTAATATTTGTCTTAAGCAACTTATAGAGGTCCCATAAATCCAATAACACATATATTTGAAGTTACGTGCAACACTCAACCAAAAAAAGAATTTTTTTTTTATTTTTTATTTTTAAGTTCAAGACTTTCAGAATGAAAAGATGAAAATGGAATAAATCAATTTATTTTTTAAAATTATCATCGAAGTGATACTTAAAAATCAATTTAAAGTGATTTTAAATTTTTCTAAAATTAATTTTTTAATTTGTCAGACATGATCAATGGAAAGCGAAGCGAAGTGATTTTGACAATGGCAAAAGTAATTTTGGCCATGGCCAAAATTACTCTCAAATACACTCTTACTCGGTTTTAATAATCCAATTCAATGACATAATCTAAACATAAATTACACAAATTTAAGTTTCTTAATCTCATACTTCATATAATTGTAAGCAAAGTTTATGACGCTATTATCGATGAAAATGTCAATATTTAAATTTTATGAAAATATCGATGTCGATAAATATTTTAAAAAAAACATAAAAAATTTAAAAATTCATAAAATATATTTAAATTAACGAATAAATATTTCTCATTTTAAAATAAGTTTAAAATTCTTATTATTAATATTATGTCCACACTAATGATATTTTATTGATATTTTCTTATATCTTGTCAAATTTTTACAATATTATGAAAATCTCGATTAATATCTCAAATTTATAAACACGTAGAAATATTAATGAAAATGCAAAACTAACATTCTCAAAAAAGTTAAAAGCTCGCCTAAGTTAGTAAAAAAAGTGGGTTCCAAAGAGATTATTATAATATTTGTTTTATATAAGAAAATATTTAGTAAATCAATAATGAAATCCAAATGTTTTTTTTTTATATAAATATATGGGCAGGGAATGATGACCTCATAATATAAAATAGTTGGCAATTGGGTCTCAATAACTTTGCTTAGAACTCACTATAGATGTAATGTGTAAGAGTACTACAGAAATAAATAAAAAAACAAAAAAGGAGAAAACTTTTGTTAATTTTTATTTAAAATATGTTTTTTAAAGTAATCTTTTCAAAAACCATACAAAAAGTGCATTTAAATAAATATTAAGAGCATATAGCGTATTGTGAGATCTAAGAAAAGTTGTATTTTACTCTCTCTCCTCTTCTCTTATATATTTTAAAATAGAATTTTGTTTGGATTCTAAAGATAAAAATAATAGTAATAATTAAGGCTCCCTAATATTTAGGTAGTTTTTCAATTTGGTCACTATTATATTGTTTAAAAATTTTTAGGTTTATATTTTTTTGGCGCATTTTAATCGTCTTTCTACTTTCAAAACATTCATTTTGGTTTATGTACTTTCAACATGTCCATCTTGATCAATTTACTTTCAACTTTTGTTTATTTTGATTCTTGTACTTTTTAAATGTTTGTTTTGGTCCCATGTACCTTTAAAGATTGACCATTTTTTCCTCTGTTTCAAGATTTTAACACAAGTTTTAGACCCAATGGAACCTTTTGATATACAAATTTATGACTATATTTAAAGAAACTTAGTGAATGAAGTGTCGTTTCAAAATTGTTACCAAAAGCGATGAGATAAAAATGAAAATAAGTTGATCAAAATGTTTATTTTTTAAATGGATAGGGACTAGAACTAAGATTTTGAAAGTACAAAAATTAAAATAAACAAAATTTAAAGTAGAGAGACCAAAACTAACATTAATAATACAATGATAGAAATAAACCAAAACCAAAACCAAAAGTACACCGATTAAAATAATATTTAAACGAAAGTTTTTTTTTTTTTAAGTACAACATGTATAGGTGAAGGTTCGAGCATACAACATTTTTTTTATCGAAGATAGATGGCTTAACCAGTTAAGCTAGACCTCAATTGACAACCAAAATTTTAATTTAGTCACTTATATTTTAAGATTTTTCCATTATACTCTTTATAAAAAATAGTTAGGTAAGTCAACATGAGCATAGCTTGGTGATAATTGACATAGGGATTGGAGGTTCAAACCAACATCCTTTATTTTGTAAACCAAACTTATCATTATCTGTTTTTACATCCTTAAAAATAATGGTATAACTATTTTTTTTTTAAATAAGGGACTAAATTAAAACTTTATAAACAGAAGTGAGTTACTAATTAAATTAAAAATAAAAATATCAAATAATGGGGTTAAAATATATATTTAACCTTAAGGTTTTTTCAATATATCTTAAAAGTATTTTTACTAATCAAAGGCAATGCTTTTATATTTTTTTGTGATTGTTTGGTTAAAATATTCTAATTATTTGTTAAAGTAGTTTTCATTGAAGTTATTTCGAAGTTAACCCTTGATAAATATGTCTATTGGAGTATAATTAAATAAATAAGTCTTCCATTATCATCTTAAAAGAGTGATAATTCAATTTTTCACTGTATAATTGTTGAACTAAAAAAACTACTAACTTCTGACCTGTAAAAAATATTTTTAATGTTTTTTAGAATTATTTATTTAAAACTTCTTTTAAGAGTTGGGTTAATTAATTTTACTTGTAACATTTTTATAAAAAACAGAAATCAAGTTCTTCCTGATGTAAATAAACAAACACTACAAGAAATTTAAATAATCAAAAGGGCTTCTAAGGATATTACAATATACTACATTTATGCCCCTTCTTTTCTTTACTTCATTTATTGTAATCCTTTTTAGTTTTTTTTTTCTTTTTTCCTTTTGGTTTCTTTCATTTAAATAAATATCAAACTTAGCCAAAATTAGAATGGTGCTAGGGTGGAAATTTTTTATATTTTCACTTTTCTATATAATTTTTTTATTGTTCCTATATTATCCTTAATTTTTTAAAATCAAAACATAATCATTTTAAGACTAAAAAATTGATCATTTTAAGACTGAATGTAAATATACATTTCTTTTTTTAAATGTTTTCTAATAACACCACTTTTAAAATTGGATAAAAATTTTAGTTTTTCAACAAAGCCATCAATAATTGAGGTGGTTTGACAAATTGTATTTAAATTTTCATTGTTAAAAAAATTTGATTTTATGACAAATTGGTTTTATGCATGGTTCTAAATATCCGTCGACATTTCCATCGACATGTCCATGTTTTCATGGGTTCGACATAGACATGAGGGGTAAATCAACATTTCCATCATAGTACAAAAAAATTGACAAAATATAAAAAAAAAATATCAACAAAATGTTGCTAATATATACATAATATTAATATTAATTAATTTATCGATATTTCCATGAAATTGAGACCTAGACATGTCCATTGACATCGACACTTAAAACCTCGGTTTTATGTGCTTTTGTCCTTAAAGACAAAAAAAAAATCAATATTAAAATCTTGACGAAGAAACTTTTTCTCTTTTTTTTTTCTCTCGTTTCATATTAAGATTAAATCATAAAAAGTACCTCTTAATTTTAAGTAGTTTTAAGTAGTTCATCATCACTATCTACTTTACTGGCAGGATGCGGAGATCGATTGATCAATATGAATCTCGAGAGTGGATGGTTGACCGCCACCCCCTTGTCCTGGAGGCTCTCCGGTCGGGGAGGGGCTTGCTATCGTAACCTTTTCTCCCGGTATATGTGAAAAAGAGTGACTCCACCCTTTTTTGTTCGGTCAGAAGTAGGTCCAAAGAACGAGAGTGGGCTTCCTTAAGTCCGTTGTTCCTCACTAGCTCAGTGATAGAGCGGTCGATTGTTAACTGACTGGTCGTAGGTTCAAATCTTACTTGGGGAGAATTTTGAGTTATCACTTTTCCGACGCTTTCCCTCCCTAAAAACAATGCTCCTACTTCTTGAGAGTTAATGATTAGATCCTATTCTAACTATTAAAAAAAATATATGTTAAAATTCTGTTTTCAGAAAAAAAAAATACTTATTACAATAATTTAAGATCCTATTCTAACTATTTGGTTTTTAGTTTTCATATTTTTGAAAAGTAAAAATGGTTTAACCATATTTATGGTATAATATATTTTTTAAAGCAATTTAGATTTTTTTTTTTTTATTCATTTCAAAGGTAACAAGGGTAATTTTCTAAAGGAAATATTTATTTTTAATTTGACTAATATGTCCAAATGTTTTTCAAAAAGTTAAAAAAAATGATTAGTAAGCTAGTATCAGTCTTATTTATTAAAAATAAAAAATAAAATACAAAATACAAAATTTATATCATCAAACAATACTTTTAACCCTCCAAACTCATATTCGGAGAAGATTTATTAATACTATTATAACTTTTTTAAGAATTATATTCTTAACTACGAAATTTTTCTCCAAATTAATTCATGTGAAATTAGAAATATAATATCTCTAACGGAATGAATCAATATCCATAAAAATATTCAATAAGACTTTTTAGGGGAAAAATTAATTTTATAATAGTCCATATCGATATCAAATTTAATAATTTACATATTTTTTTTTTTACAATATCATGTTACAAATGAAGAGACTATTATTTTTTTTACTTTAATGAAAACATTATTGCCATGATCCCTCTGGAAAATAGATATAAAAAAACAATATATTTAGAATACCCTACAAAAACACTTTTACAGAAACATTTTCTTTATTTTTCTTCTTTTAATTATATTTTTGTTCGTGAATTTTGGGAGTATTCTATTTTAATTCTTAAACTTTCAAAAGTTTGAATACGTGGTCCTTGAAATTTTAGGCTTGTGCCCACATGTAACATCTATTATTTTACGGTTTTCATATTATTCCATTTTCGATATCAATATTTCCAATATCACTAAAACTGTTATATTATCATTTGTGTTCACGTGTAACCTATATTTTACAATTCACTATCATGTCACATTTTTGTCTTCATTTTAATAGAAATGAAACTTTTGAAATGGCAGAGACATAAATTGAAACCTATCATAAAGTTCATGGGTATTTTATACAATTTAATCAACTTAATTAAACCGTTTGTGCTTGATTCTTATACTTTAAAAATGTTTAATAGGCCCCTAAAATTTTAATGATGTGTCTAATATGTCTTTGATCTATAAGACATAATTTAAAATTTACAGACTTGTTATATATATAAAATTGAAAGTACATACTTATTAGACACACATGTTTAGTAACGTTTCTGTTTTTTTTTTCTCATTTTTAATTTTGCAGAAATATAAATGTTTGTAACTATTCATCTCCCTTGTCTCCTATTTCTATGAAATGTGTCTAAAATTGTGTAGAAATTTTGGAAACAACAAAATCAAGTTTTTTCTTTCTTATTCATGTTTCTAGTTTTTTTTTTCAAAATATAGAGATATAATTGCATTATTTTATCAATCTTAACTTATAAAATGCATAACAAGTATAAAAATAAATAATATAACACAAAATTTTGAATATTTAATTTGAAAAAATAATTTTCATGTAAAATTTTAGTTGTTCTAATTTAAAATTGAGAACAAGAAATAAGAAATGATTATCAAATACATTTCTATTTCTCTAACAATAAACCACCACCAAACTCCATGCTATTTTTCTTAACTAAAAAAGAAAAAAATAGAAACAAAAAATAAAAAAAATAGAAATAAAAGAAAAAATGAGAACCAACGAAAGAGGAAAGAAGAAACAAAAAACAAAAAATAATAGAACAATAACGTTACTAAATGAGTCCTAAATAATTTCTTCACCAAGGAAGTAACATTTATTTATTGGCAAAACCAATATAGCTGAGGGTAATTGATATATATCTCCAATTAAGAAGTTGTAAGTTCGATCTTCCACTCCCACATTTTGTACTAAAAGAGATATTTATTTATTTA